>NC_141794.1:2148329-2498858 GCF_054643075.1 Acanthaster planci
ACAGCAGAGACTCGAGTCGAGTCACCCAAAAATGCAACTCGAGTCGGACTCGACTCGAGTCATTACAACTCTGGTAAAAGCTGTGGCTGCTGATATTTGGTTTTGTGAAGTCAAGCGTAACTTTTGATCCCGTAGCACATTTCCCCATATCTTTGCTTTTTTTCTCTGAGTAAAGGGGAACATGAATACTGTGCACATGTGTCCTGCTACTGTTGTTCAATGATTGCATTTCATTACACTGTGTAGACTACTGTAAGTTCATTACTACACACGGACAATGTACATGTCGTATGTAATATTGTAAACTTTATGTGGAAGTCCTACACATGTGTATATACTCACAATTCCCACAAAATGCAATCTGAACAGTTGTGCTGTTCCAATATTTTGAACATATGGAATTTCCACAGATGCATCAATCCACGGAAAAGATACTCGTGAAACATCTACTGTTGTTGCCGCTGCTTTCGTTTGAAACTTTCTTTCAAACACCTGTTGCTGTTTGGTTTGTTTTTTTTCTGACACCCCCTTTCCCCCGTCTCACGTTCCTCCAGCAGATGATAAGGTGCAACTCAATTTCTCAGGCGTGAGCATAGACGTAGTCAACAGGGAGATCTTCAGCAAACGAACTTTTGCCAAAATACGGCATTTAAACAAAGAAGCACAGGGCGCCGTCGACGAGACGACACGGAACGTTCTGTCGGACGTGTCAAGGCGGGGCAGGACATGTTTGCGAAGCTCCATCACCTTAGATGATTATATATATACACCTGGGGGACATTGGAAACCGAGGCATTGTGTACCGCGTTGGAAGGTACGTCTTATTTTTTTTTCCTACTGCCTGTTAAAAAAATTGGATGCATACATTCAGGATGACAGCGTAGGGCGATCGACGTGAAATGTGCTCGTTCATGGGATGTGCTGCGAATGATCGGAGACACTGACAACAAAGCTTTATGCGTCTGGAGGAAAACCAGAAAGTTACACTAGGCTTGCATTTTTAAAACTTTCATTTCCAATTTTGGGAGGGGGGGGGAATCTGTGACTGGACAGCTGAGATTTGCAGTTTTTGCCAGAAAATAAGCATTATACAACAAAAAGGTAAAGAAAATTTATTCACTTTCTGTGGTGTCTTTGTTTTGCCGGTCCTTTATCCCACAGGTAGCCGTTGTGGTTCCATTCCGGGATCGCTTCACCCAACTGCCCATCTTCCTTCGTCATCTAGTGCCTTTTCTAAAGAAACAGCTCCTAGAGTTTGGTATTTATATCATTGAACAGGTGGGTAGATAAAGCTGTGATACTCACTGTAGGTTACCATGCGGCAAACAAGAATCGGGATCCGTCTGATGTTCTCAAGTTCCAAATAGGACCTAAACAAGATTGTTTCAGTAGCCAGATCTTTTTCTCCAGAGCTACTGTACCAAAATCATGGAAGATTTTTGGAGAAAAATTTGCTAGATAAATGAAAAGAGAGCCTCTCTGCTGATATGTGCTGTTCAGAATATACCGAGGAGCATTTGATTCCTGTGCGGCAGTAGATAAATATTGTTGGAATTCTTGGGAGTTCAAATGATTGGTTGGCCAAGACTGTTTTTTATTTTTGCCATGAACATTCCAAGGTACGAGAGACTAACTCAAAAGTCTGACTTGACTTTAAAATCTGGACGGGAAGCTGCTAGGAAAGCACTGCCGACCTTGCGGTTTAATGTGCACAGGAAACACGTACATGTACACGTCGTCGAATAATTCTTTTGGGGTTGTTGATGGTTGGTGTTTCCATGCACTCTAAACACTTATAACCAGCTACGTCCGTCTCTGGAGTGACTCATGTGGTCAACAAACTTTTTTTGGAGCCCCATGCACCCAAACCTTTCTTGACCGCTCACACACACACACACACACACACACAATCTGCACTGCAAAGGGCACGCTGCCCTTATCTGAAGTTTTCTGTGACTAATGCGCCAGAAGGAACTGTCTGCATGGACAGTTGCTGGCTTTCTCTGAAAAGGCCCGACTCAGACTGAACCTGAGAGCATACAGAGGCGAGATCGCCTCCATAATGATTATATGCAATCACGGTTGAACCTCGACGAAGAGATGCGTGTCACTGTGGATTGCAGGATTAATCAAAACAAAACAAACGAAAACAAAACAAACCAGTGATGAGTTATTGTGCCATATGTTTTCCTTGTACATGATCGTAGAAAAACACTTTCACCACTGTGCATATACCCGGTACATGCAGGAGACAAATTGATTGAGGCATTGTGCAATTTTCTTTTTCAGATTCATACGGGGGTGAGAGTTATCGAGGTGTTTTATCTTACTCATCTCCCAATTTAATCAGTAACAGTAATCCTCAATTTACGGTATAAACATTTAGCCTATTAAGTTGCGCTACTCACTGTCGGATTTCACATTTTGCATTTTGAGATTAATTGTTATGTGCATATTGGCTTTCTGCACATGCTGCATAATGTATCGTCAGATACACATTTAGCCCTCTGGTGGTACCATACATTGCACATTGAAAAAATTGCCAATGGGAACAAGACATCCCGTGGCAAGAATCTGCATCCACATTCACCTGTGCATTTCACAAGGCGTAAAGATACGTCCTACTCGTGTGCAAAGGCTTTACAGTGCTTTGTCCACTTTTGTATAAAAAGCATGAATGTGTTTTCACACTGAGGGTTATTGCTCCACATTTTGGAGGGTGAGGGTTAGAGTGAAGAGGACGTATTCCTTTTCCTCGCTTGATACCACCAATTGCCCACTTACCCTTTTGATCATTTCCCTCCGGCAATGGTTGCAGATTTATCAGGAAAGCATGCGTAAATTCCCTGTAAACAAATGCTCACCACCAGTATATACACAGGTGATGTTGGTTTTCGTCCGTTGTTTCCTGCAGCTTCCACTTTTGTTGAACTTTTCTTCTTCGATCAAACAGTTCAAGAAGTATTTCAGTTGCCAGAATATCGGGAACAACTCGTCTTTTGTTTTTTTTAAATTAATCCCTCTGCAGAATAATAATGAGCCGTTCAACAAGGCTTTCCTCATGAACGTAGGGTTTTTAGAGTCGCTGCGATTCCAAGACTGGGACTGTGTCGTCCATCATGACGTGGACCATGTGCCGCTCAGCTATGCAAACTACTATGGCTGTGGCGAGATGCCGCGTCACTTCATGTCTGGGGAAGACACCTGGGATTACAAGTGAGTCCCGTCCTTGATCTCTGACCTTGCCGTAACGCGTTTGTCTGTGCCTTTGTTTAGTCATTATCAAGCAAACCAAGTGTGCCGTTGTACAGAGCGATTTCATTTGAAAGTCGGTATTTGCTAATGTGCCATGAAACTTAAAGTTTTTGTGGTTTTGATGAAATTTTTTTCCAGACTCATTCATTTTGTACTAACTCTGGTTCTGCCTGTATGTGTAATGTCATTCCCTAGCTCTTGTGGTTTGGAAAATGACTAGCCTGAAAACGTGGGAAAAGTAATTTGTCAAAAACATCTTTACGTTGTACAATATTTGAAATATCTTACCAGGTACTCTTTGTGGAAGAAGTGCTCAGATCTTGATTTGTGCTGAAACATAAAGCTTTTTACATAATGTTGCTTACACGGATTCATGTAGCATTTCTGGATGTTGGTGAAGATCTCATCAAAGGTCATCAGAATCCACATTCTTTTTTTATGGCGGGAAACAGGTGGTCATTATCGTGATTTTGATTTCCCCCCCTCCAGAATTCTGTACCCGGACATGTTTGGCCAAGTGTTCGGCGTGACGCGGAAGCAGATGGAGGTGATCAATGGTTTTCCCAACGTCTACTGGGGCTGGGGAGTGGAGGACGACGCCATCTACAGCCGCATCCTCCTCCACGGCTACAACCGCTCCCGACCGGTGGGGGAGGTGGGGTACTACAACACCATACGGCAAGACCACAAGCAGTCGGAGAGTAACAAAGTGAGGTGAGTCTCTGGCCGGCCGTCAAAGGCGAGGCCGGCGTCACGTTTGGCTATTCGCTGTGTCCGCTTGCCCCTTTCCCCACCCCAGTGGGTCAAGTGACTTGCCCACGATCCTGACTTGCTGCCACCAGCTGGATTCGAACCCCCGACCCCATGATCAGAAACTGCAAACCCTAACCCACTAGGCCGCGTGTCCTAATTACCAGAATGGTGATGAAAACAAAAGAGGGCTTTTTGTTTTGGCTTAGCCAAACAGCTTTATACCTGACTTGGGAGACTTGACTGGCTCGTGATGGCCTTGGAAGACTGAGAATTTGACAGTGTGTATTACAGTACCAGGCATTAGTCTGCTCTGAATTGCTTGGTGAATTTTGGTCAATACCTGGCTTTAAGAATAACTTTCATACCTTTGAAATCACCCGTTTCTCACTGTAACAGCTGCTTAATAACATAAATTATGTGCGGTTGTCTAGCTTGTGGCAACTTGCTGGTCTGCTGTAGTTGTTTGTCTTGTATCCTTCAAAGATTCCATTAATGATTCAGATGTGTCTTTTGCTTTTCCCTCTAGGCACTGTTTACTGAGGCACGGTCGAGAGCGCGTCAACAGCGATGGACTGTATAACATATGGTACTCTGTGCCCAGGATTACAGTAGAACCGCTCTATATCAATGTGTCAGTTGACATACGGCCACTGCCGTGGAATGCCACATGGACGTCATGCGAGCACAATGCCCTGTCCAATACGATAGGCACGCTGGACTTTTTCTTCAATACGTTCCTGGGCTTTAGGCACATCTTTAGGAAGTGAGGGCCGCCTTTACACCTACTTGCGGAAATTGTCCGCTGGATCTGTCTGTTTTGCATTTGGTTGCGAGTTAAACGTTTGACTGCTCTCAGTTCAGATGCCGACAAGCTGATAGGGAAATGTTGGTTCTTTTAATTTTTTTTTGTCTGAGGTGAGATGTCCATTGTGGTGCTGAAGATGTCTTTGATACTGTAGCATCTTCTTTTCCATTGTTGCAGCTGTCGCTGCTAACTTTTCCACTTGCTCATGAGTGGCTCGACCGGGCACGAATGTCACCACGCGAGAGAGCAGGATCGGGTCAATACTACCTGTGGCCAAAGACCCGTCATCCTCTTTTGACCTCACACACCCCTCTTCTGTATTCTGCTGCTGCTCGGCACACTCGGCACCGTGTTCCGGCATCTTGCACAATGCTCCAGTTGCCTGTCGTCACCCATTGTCTTCTTGCGAGTGGGAAAAAAAACCAGCTTGTCATTGGTGTTGCTGTGTCTCCATTTCATCAAGCGCCAATCTACCAAAGGCAACACAGATTAATCACCTGCAATGATTATTGTATTACAAATACTGTACATTTATTAATCGATTAACTGATAAACCACTGCTGCTGTACTTCAACAGTCCGATTCCTTTTACAACAAACAAATCATGGTGGAACCGGGGACTTAAGACATGCGAATAACTATCTAGTTACCAACTTACAGTTGAGTCCTTTTCTGAGATCTACATATTCATAAAGATAAGATTACACAGTAGTTGAAATATCTCCACCGTCAGGCCCTCTTAAATAAGTGCTTTGAGTGCTAGGAACTCGACAGAGTGTTCGGACTTCAAGCTTTACACACCGATACAAAAAAGGTATTAATACGTGTCTAGGCATTTGCAAAAGGACTAGGATTTGGACTAGAGTCTTGTTAGTCCATTTGCACATACAAAGATTTCTGTACTTGTACATCTTTAACATACTTCTCTGTCCAAACTTCTTGTCCGCACGGTTCAATTTGTGAATGTAATTTCAGGTGTTTTCTTACTCAGTAAAGGATTCAACTGCTGCACTTGGTGTTTGGAGTTTTTTTTTTTCTTCCACGATTTTGCCATTTCTCCAGGACAAACTTGCATGTCAAAACAGCGTTTTGATTGGACAAAAGTAGATAGCATTAATGATATTCATTCTTTCAAATGCAAAGGCTTAAAAAAAAAAAACAACGAGGTTGATTCACTTCCCTCCTTCAGAAATTTGACATGGTCTTCAGTGTATGAAGCATTGAAGGTTAGCTGAAACCTGTCACCAAAAATTAGCGCCAGCAAATGATTGTAAAAGGAAATGACATTTAGGGAGAAGTGCGGTCAGTGTCACACAGTTCATGTCAGATCCTGCTCTTTTTTTTTGTTTCCTTGTTTGTGTAATAGCAAAACTGAAACTGAAAGTTTCTTGACAAGAAAAAAAAAACAAAAAAAACAACAAATTTTTGGATATGTTTTGGAAGTTGGCCTATATGTCATACATCCAGAAATCCGGTATCTCTGAATCTATTGTTGGTTTTGAGCAAAGATTGTAAAGCGCTGGATAACTCTGCCCAAAAGGTGTAATTACCATGGGCGCCATTTGAGCAAGTGATACGCCTGTGCGGTTTACGGTAATGCTTAGGTGCAGGCTTACCAGTTGCACGTGCCTGGTGCCTGCGCATTAATGTGCATTGCCCAGGCGTATCGCTTGCTCAAATGGCGCCCATGCGATTACAATGTTTTACGTGTATTCACGGTGAAGTTCGCCATCTTGCGCCGCTACGCGACGATCTTTGGTTTTGAGCCCATCGTGCACATTGTCCAAAACGGCAAATGTATTTGTTGTGGGGATGTGTGCACACAGCAAACCTAGTGTCAAACGCGGGCCTTGTCATAGATAACAGTCCCATGCTGAGCAAGCACAAGTTAGCACCATCAAAGTACACAAGCAATTTCTTGAAGATGAAAAAGTTTGACAGGTTCCCCAAAACGTAATTAAATAGAGTGCACTTTATTATATTTCAGACAACACAGTCAAATAGTTTGCTTAGTTTACAACAAAATGTCTGAAAATATTTGAGAAGTTGTTTTCCCGGGGGAAGGGGGGGTGTGAGAGTCCATATTGCAAGTTAAGGGCCGTCGTGCCACTCAGAAGAACATCACCTCAAGTACTTAGTATTAGCTGTGCATATGTTCACAGCATCATTGTTCCTGAAAGCAGACACCTGTTGCACATTTATCCCTGTCACTGTAACTGTGTTTAGCCAACTGCTGGTCAGTAATTTCTAGTGAAAAGTGTCAACAGTTCACTTGATGGTTATGAGTTATTCTACAAGATGGAGGCTTAGTGTTGAAACAGTATTTGTGGCATGTTGTTGCATGGTTTAACAAGGGTGTTCCCGGAGTGATCATGCCTGTTTGCGGCATATTTCTTTGTCTAGACAAAAGGTTTTTTCCCACACCTTAATTTCCTCATTCACCTTGAGGAATCATTTCTTGGACTTTTATTTTTTTTGGGGGGGGTTGAAAACTACCAAATATCACTTAGAACTTTTTCTCACTAACTGTTCCGCTAAACTTAAGCACTAGTGCAAATGTTGTGTTGATCCTCGTGAAATGTGTCATTTAGAAGGATGCCACTGGGCCTCTTCAAAACATACTGAACATGGTGTTCTGGAAATTTTTTGATTGGATAACTTATGGTGGACAGCCCTACTTTTTAAAGAAGCAGCAAATCGTTGATGCTGTAAGCAAGCTCATCTGTAGATTTTGGAATGATAGCTCAGCTCAAACGTTGGTTCTTGATTAACCAATAAAGGGTGTGACATGCTGCAACTCGGCATGGGGCTCACTCAGATTGCTTTTAAAAAGGCCTCTGAAATAATGTTAATAGACAAAGAGCCGTAAATTTTCCGTCGGCTCTGTACTCTGGAGCCAGAGCCAAAATCAAAGGAACAACAAAAAAGGGACTGGGCAAGGCTTGTTGGCACAGTCTGTGAGCACAGTATCACTCTTTGGCCACTGTAGGATGGTGATGCCTTAGGTGTCTTGGAACCAGACCAAAATGGCATCAGCATGATAGAAGCCAAAGCCATGTATAGAATGCTAGAAGAACTCACTACTCAGTCATGGAATTTTTTGTTTATAATTAGGTTGTGTATAATTGTTTGTTAATTTTATTGAGATTGTACCCATGACCTGTAACCCCAAGGCTGACCTTTGACCTTTGTCTGGAGCAGTGGCCATTGATATGATGCTTATGGGTGTTACTGTAATTAACCTTCACTCAAATATTTGCTTTTGTTAGGTTTCATTTATCAACTGAGAGTAATGTAGTGGGATAAATTGAGAAAAATCAAATTAAATCTGTATAGATCTGTCTCCCAAATAAAAAGAAACCGGGGGAAAAGGAGAACATTTCTATAGCTTTATTTAGACCACCAGCTGTTGGTTTGGTTGCAACGGACAGTTATCTATGATTATTTTTGGCCGAAAATGACGTTTCTTGAGAATGTGAAGAGTAATCTTTATTGAACATACAAAACTAATTATCTCCTGGATAGGCCAGGTTGGACAACATCTTCAAGACTGGTGTCCAACCTGAGCTTTCTCCTTGTAGGCGTCTAGAGGAACAGACATGTTGTCTAGATATCTCTCTCTCTCTCAAACCTCTGCCAATGACATCAGCTATCCCCACAGCGCGGGTCCAGAAAGACAGCACAAGTCGAAAGTGCCACAGAAGTTTATTGGTGCGTTTGTGTAGAATGGATGCGGTGAATCTGTGCATCAGTCCCCTTACGTTTTACCTTTTTTGGCTTTGTCAGTATTCAGAATTTCAAAGGTTGAAAATCTTTTAAAAAAACAAACAAACAACAGACACGAAAATCAAGCTAGAGTTGGATATCATGAAGGAAGAGTTGGACGGAATTTTTTTTTTCTCTCCTGAGAAACTGTAAGCTGTAAAATTGTCTTTGTGTTGTAAACACGTAGTGACTCTACTTGTGTGCATGTAAAATATGTGGTGGATTTCGTTCAAACTTATTGTATCCTAAACTCCGTGTTTTAGAATATTGTCAGTTTTTTAAGATATGTCTTACTGGGTAATCGTGCTTTTGGTGTCTGTTTTTAAAACATTCAGATGTTGTGCCCTCATATTGGTTTTCTTGCTGCTGTCATGTTTGTTGTTTGAAACTAGTCAGTGTGTTAATGTGGGAACTGTTTAATGGGGAATGGGCGGAGCTTGTAGTGAAAAAAGGGCGGGCACATTATCAGGAGGGTAAACATGATAGTAAGTGGTGTCATTTCTGCAGCTCAAAACTATGACGGTGAAAAGTTACCATTGAATTGTAATGTCAGTGTTGATGTTGAACTTTTCAATCGGCAGTTTTTGTTATCGTAAGTCTTGAATTTTTTCTTTTTCTGGAAGGTTATTGTGCTTTTTGTCATCGTGTGTCTGAGATGTTAGAGTCAAACTTGCCTGATTGATGTGAGCTGTGGTTGAGAGAAAAATGCATAAAATATTGTGAATTGCTTAAGTGGAAAAAAACCTAATATTAATGAGTGTGTACATGTACTTTCCTTGTTTTCCATAAATTTTCTATAAACTTCACTGTATTGTTGTTAAAAGGAAGTTGATTTACCACATGGTTGATTCCTGCCGTACAGAACAGTGACTTGTTGGTTGAAAGCTTACCAAATTGTGCATTCTTGGCCTGAAATGTGTAAATGTTGATCCACAGAGTAATTGTTTTCTGGAAGTAGTTTTGAAATTTGAAAGTTTTAACACCACATGCACGGTACATATTCTGGTTCCAACTACATGACCAAAGTCAGTGTAAACTTGTCATACTCCTACTTGTGTTCACGGAGATGTCCTTAATTACACAATAGCATTCCCGCCCCCCCACATCTGATGTTTCTTTGGAAAGACTCTTCAGACATGGGAATATTTTCTGGTACAAAACGAGCAGCGTAAACGTTGCTAAATCCTGTCCAATTACCAGTCCTCTACAAGTTCTGTAACTTTAGTTCATGTCATGCCTGTATTCGTGGAACCATCAGCAGCCCTTTGTGTTGAGTCATGTCGAGTAATTTAGCTTTAGTTTAGAGAGCTTCAATAGCACGCCACCGCCAAAAAGAAGTATAATTATTGTATGTGGAGCCTGAACTTGTATTCTTGGCCATTGTGGGGGGAAATGGATTCAGCTGGAGGTTCCTGATTGAAGGACCTCGTTCGTGTCTTTATCTCGTCCAACTTTTGTCATTCAGCAAGTTTCAATATGTAACTGACCAATGATGGAGCTGATTGTCCAGTGGATTTACATACTTTGTTGAGTCCTTTTCCTCCATCTTCAGTCTGTTTCCAGTCAGTTTAATTCTGATGAAATTTGGAAAATCAGCACAGGGTTGTGACCAAGATCTTTTAAAAGATAATTTCTGAAAAGTGGTATAGAAATGTAGGATACATAGGCTATTACTAAGTTATGTGATACATCATTGTCTTTGCCCGGGCTTAAGCACTGAATGTACTGACCATAAACTCTGTGTCACATGACTGCTGATCATGAGATTAGTGTCATGTGACCATTTGGTTCTGGATATGATGTACTTGTTGACGTGCCACACCCCATGCTTAGAACAATGTGTTGATTGATGCACTGAAGGTGTATTAGTTTTGGTGCAATGGATTTTCTGTGAATTGTGGGGGCTTGTTTTATGTTGATTAAACTTGGAGAAGTTATGGGAAACTTATACACAAGATTGGAAGTTTTTTTGTTTGCCCGTATCTGATCTCGAAGGTTTAGTTTAATTATACTAATTAACAGGCCAAAATGATCATAGTGTCTTATTCAACCCACATAGGGCCAGAACCTGCACAACTTGAACACTTCAATTAACACAGTTGTAGTCATGAATTTAGCCTCTTGTGGCTCGATGGGGCCTTCCTTATTGTTCCGTAGCATTTAGGGAGGCAGCTACCAGGCTAGGAGAGTATTTTTATCCTTGGTGTATGTAGTGTACCGTATAGAGTTGTTTACAGAATACATATAATTGCTTTGTACATTATTCCTGGGGACACAATGAGTTCCTATAATGCTGGAGGATATATATTGAATAAATTGCTGATTTGCTTAAATGGATGAATGAACTCTGACATCTGTCTGTTCTGTGTCTCTGAAGATGGCTTTTTCACCAAGGATGTGGGGATCGAGGAACGTGTGCTGTTTTTTGGAAGTTATCAAAACACCTCCCCCACCTTTGCTGTAGTCCCCTCCCCTCTCTGTTGGTCAAGTCCTTTATTTCCAAATCTAATGGAAATAATAATTAACTTATGTTTTCCACCCCCCAAACCTGAGTTTGTTTTGTTCAGTGTCCTGTGCATATAATAATTATGTTAACATTTTAAAGACCGCATGCAGGAAAAGAACTTCTGCTCAGCATTAAAGACAAGGCCAAGGCTCTTGTGAATTATGACCACTTTGCAAGTCCTTGACCTATAAATATCGAGCTTGCTTCAATTTTGTTTGATTTCGCGTGCCATATGATTGATAACCAGAGAGCCCTCAATTGGCGAACTTCAGTGAACAGCTACTCAGTATTTTTTTGCCAAGTGTTGTTGGTGATGGTCTTGGATAAGTGTGGCATTTTGCGGGAAACTCGTGAGTATAGTCTTCAAAATGGACAGTGGAATGGCACAGAAGACGTGGGAGATGACGAATAGCATCGAAACTATACAAAACATGGACGAAATCTACAAATACGACAAAAAACAGCAACAAGAAATCCTGTCAGCAAAACCGTGGACGAAAGAGTGAGTGCAGTGGGCGGATCCAACGTTAGTGCCAGTGGGGGGAGGGCTGTAAAGAAAATGAAGGGATTTTGATTTTTTTGTCCACAGTTATCACCCTGAAAGGAAACGTATTGGATTCATTTGTTTCCACCTGTCATTAATGTACATGAAGTTAAATCTTTCTAGGCCTAGCCCATGTCTGATGATGTCATTCTCGTGGTCAGCAAGATGTACATTTGTAACTTTCATATAGTGACTAGTAGGCCTTTAACACATGGCAAAGGGGCAGATTTACCCTTCATGCTATTTAGTAATGTACAGAAGTTCCTGGATGTCCGACCGTGAGAATTGTTTAAAAATGTATCTTTTATTACGATGATGCGTCCCATTTATGACGATGATGCGTCCCAAGTGCTGGGTTCATCCTCTGCCATGTCCACTGCGCTCCCATGAGGAGAGCATGGCAGATGACGAACCCCTGTGTTCTAGGGGTACACATGATGCAGATCTTTGATGCACACTTTTGATTTAGTTATTTGTTTAGTGTAATCTTTAATGAGGGTAGACTTTTCGGAGCAATTGCAGAATACCCCGCCACCCCAAAAAACGACCCCTGGAATGACTCATTACTTGGGTACGAGGTGAAAATTCCTTAAGAAGAGTGTCATACCTGGCTATGAGGTTGATCATGTGAGGAGGGAGGCATTCTGCAATTAAGCCGACCTTTCAGTTTAACTTAAACTGCTTTCCAAAGGACCCCTCACATCAAAACTACAAAATGACTTTTTCATAAAATAAATAGGAACAAAATCAAACATAACGTGGGGAATACATTACACTGAAAACCTACAAATACAAAATGTACAGGGAAACGGGCTTGATTAAATATCCAAACACGTATTCAGCTTCCGGAATGTACAGACAAAAATAGAATGAATTCATGTTGAAAGGCGAATTGTATAACAATTATAAAGATTAAGTCCAAAAAGTGGTTTACATCAAAGTCATATCATTAAAATGGAAGAGAAATATCTTTGCACAATAAAACACGAAACATCTTTTCATTGTGTTTAATTCTTGCGCAGTCGGTCGACATTCAGGAACTTGCATTTTTCCATAATGGGCAATAGTGCAAAGGCACAAAAGGGGCATGAAGCCCCTAGCTTTGTGATGCATTATCAGGCTGTAGTGACATCATGGTGACTGGGCACGCTGGGAATTTGGAGAAGGCCTATACCTTCAACAGTGGGGCTTGTCATTCCACATCTGTATTCTTATCTATGGAGAACGATGAGCCCTGTAGTTCCAGGGATAGGTCTAAAATTTGTAATACATGTTTCACTCACCTGACTAACATGATTAAGAGGGTCGCTCAGATCAGATAAGTTTGCAAATTATCAAAGTACTGTACCAAATATAAGATTAGGATTTGAGATTTGGGATGGGCGTTTTCAAAAAGTTGATAAACATTGTAACCTTTTTTGATTTCCTTAGCAATCATTATTTCAAGTACATCAAGATTTCAGCACTGGCTCTCCTCAAGATGGTGATGCATGCGAGGTCAGGGGGCAATCTAGAGGTCATGGGGTTACTCATCGGAAAGGTCAGTCTGCTTCAACCCCTCCTAGGAGAGTCCTTGAACTTCATTTTGATATGGTGTTAGCCACAGAGCTAAATGAGATTACGGAGAATGCTAGCTTGTCATTTCACATGCAAAGAAAATTTGATGCCATCCTGGGTGCAGACATATAATCATTTGGGTATTTGTGGACTAGAAAGAAATAAGATAGAACAAATTCTGAGTAATATACTCGATAGGCAACATGTCAATAAAGGCAATGGCATACAATTTTATTTTATCATAACACATTCAGAGATTTATGGGTATTATACTTTCAGTGAAAAACAATGCAGCCGTTTCACAAGAGTGCGCCCCCAAGAGTTTGCAACGCGTTGGCCAATCACAATGCGCGAAATTTGTCGACCCAATGTGTGTTTGGAAAGGGTCGACAACTTTCACGCGTTATGATTGGCCAACGTGTTGCAAACTCTTGGTGGCGCACTTTTGTGAATCGCCCGTATTACATAAGCACACATTCATGATTTGAGGGATTTTGCAAGATGGACGGTACAGATGTGTAGCCCTTTGAATTTCTCTTTGGATTTAACATCCCTTGGAAATTTTGAAGTACAAAGAATGTGCCGTGGGTTTGCTGCACAGCAGTGATATTTGGAGGACCCAGGAAGAATTCTGGCTGAAATTACTTTGTGAGTTATAATGTTGGAACTTATAATTTATATAGTAGGGATTCAAGATCGACACACTTTCCCTTGCTTTATCTAAGGCTCTGCTGCTTGGTGCTTTTTTTTCCGTTCTTCAGGTTGACGGTGAGACCATGATAGTCATGGACTGCTTCGCTTTGCCAGTGGAAGGCACAGAGACCAGAGTCAATGCCCAGGCAGCAGCTTACGAGTATATGGCAGCTTACATCGAGAACGCTAAGCAGGTCTGTTCAAACGCAAGGAGATTCTGAACTACAGGATCTGGGCTCAGGCTTTCTAAGCAGGAAACAAATTACTGGTTGGGAGATTTAAAGTGCCAGTTGCAAGAGATAAACAGTGTATGGCATTTTCGCTGGTAACCCGGCCTTGCTAAGCCAATACTTGTATTTTCTGTGTTTAGCTACAAGTGTAGAAGCTATATTTGACTAATCTTCTAGCTTGTTGGCCGTTGGGATTCAAAGCTTTCATTTCATTGGTTGATACCCAGGAATAGCAGTGCCTGAATTGTCTGGAAAACGTTTTGTTTTCTTCTTTCATCAGGTTGGGCGTCTGGAGAATGCGATAGGTTGGTACCATAGCCATCCCGGTTACGGATGCTGGTTATCAGGCATCGACGTCGGGACCCAGATGTTGAACCAGCAGTTCCAGGAGCCTTTTGTCGCCATTGTGGTGAGGAAGCCATGTTTGTTTCCATGGAAACATCCGCTCCCAACGTCCTTTTGTGGTTGATCACTTGAAACCATTAGCGACAATTGCTGTATTGTGTCAAGGCAAAGTTTGGATTATATGGTTGATTAAAATCGAAAACAATTAGGAAAAAAACGAAAATAGGTAATCAAAGAGGAAACAGATGACTTTAAATGGTTCATATTAGCAATCTTTTCTTTGATAGCCTCAAACATTGCATTTTATCTTTGATTTGTTGCAGATTGACCCAGTGAGGACTATATCTGCAGGCAAAGTCAACCTTGGCGCATTCAGGACTTACCCAAAGGTATGAAGGTGGATTGTTTGCTCACACAGTCTAGTCAAAATCTTGACCTTTATAAAGTCCCCAAGAATGTCACTCTGATAACATTAACAGGGGGTGCTTTGAACTTTAACCCTAACCTTCCCCAACCACACAGAATTAAACAGTAGTAAAGTGTTTCATTCTGTGGGGATAGGTCTGGTAGGCCCATAACAGCTGGCGTTTGCATTGGGTTTGGCATACGTCAGAAAAACAAAGTCCAACAGCCTCTGTGCACAAAGTCCCATATGGGTGTTAAACTTTGTGTGAATGGGGAAGGTTAGGGCCAGCAACCCTTGGGGGGTTAGGGCTAGTAACCCTTGGGCAGTTAGGGTTAAGGGAAGAATGCAAAGTCAAACAAGGGATACGTTTTTATCCGGAGGTACCTTACAGGGCCTCGTTGAATCCCTCAAACTCAGCGGTTAACCATGAGTTACCATTTATTTGTTTACCCTAACCCTTTTAGATCCCTCAGAATCCACTAGTAGGTTATCAAGGAGTGTGTAGGACTTGACCCTATAGTTCATAGAGCTGTGTTACCATTACCCGTGGCTGGATGCTCGTTGAAAACATTAGTACAAAAGAACAAGCCATGGGCTGACTGTGCAGTGGAGGATTTCAGAGGATTCCAGAAGGTTCTAAGCCTGAATTCCTAATTAACGTCGGCTTCCTTCTCAACCCCCCCAGGGTTACAAACCTCCAGATGAGGGGCCGTCCGAATATCAGACAATCCCTCTAAACAAGATCGAGGATTTCGGAGTGCACTGTAAGCAGTACTACTCCCTGGACGTCTCCTACTTCAAATCGGCTCTGGACCGCAAGCTCTTGGACTCGCTGTGGAACAAGTACTGGGTCAACACGCTCAGTTCCTCCAGCCTGATTACGGTGAGCCGAGAGGACTCTTTCTTATAAGGGAGTATCGTAAAAGTTGGAACCGCTTTCGAATGTCCCAACGAGAGGATTACTTTTGCTAATCAGGGACACCCTCTGTTCTGATTGGGAACAGTGGCCATTGCCTTTGTATGCTTTACTCGGGAGCGACCTGTTACCAGACCTGCTAACCCTCTCGATTGTGGCGGACAATTTCTGCTTTTTCACTTCGTTTCTGCTATTCCGATTTCGCCCCTAAAATTTCTGCCACATCGCAATTTTGACGCGCTTATGTTTTACCCGAAACTGACCATGTAATCTTGTGCATGTACCGAAGTACAACTTATCCAAACAGTCAGTGCAGTGCACATTGCACGCACCATGTCTGTGGCAGGGCCCTCTTTTGATGCGTACCAGCTGCGAGAAGGACGTGATACATGGACATGTTACCAAAATCATTTAACAATGCCCTCCATCGACAAGCTACATTGTAACACACACTGTATGCATTGCGCTGCGCCTTGTTTCGCTAGGGGACACAGCTAGGAACGTTTGGATCCAAGACTAAGAACTGCTGTGAAATCACCCACGAGCATGTCAAGTGTGCAAGCACCACGCGGTAAATTTTTCGCTGAATTTTGTGGTGAACCAACACATTAAGGAGATGAGACATTATCCAGTGAAAACAGGAATATAAAGTTGGAATATTCCTGTTTTCACTGGAAGGCTTTTTTTACAAACTTTTGTAATGACGGTTTGGCTTCAGATGCTGTTGGATCGTCTGTTGTGATAATTCTTCCAATGCCCAAATTCAAATTGGCTATTTATTGAAATGAAGCCTGAAAAACTTGACGGTAAACCTGTAAAGACCTCTTATGTATCTGTGATGATGAGAGAGCATCAATGGATTTGAGTCCCACCTGTGGTTTTTTGTCCTCCACTTTCCAAAAGGCAGGATGAAGGAGCAGGAACAAGCAGGAAACATTTCAGCAAGGGCTGAAAGAAAGAAAAGGCTCAAACCTTATAACTTAGGCCTGTAGCCTGGGTTATCTCCACACATTGCAGAAAAAGAATGTGGGTCCATTTTGGTTAATTTATAAATCAGGTTATGAAAATCGCTGGCTAGATGTTCAGCGGGTTTTGTATTAGTTTTGTCATGTGGTACCCAATGCGTTTATCACCCATTTTCATTATCCTAGTCTTGTTCTCACTGTCGTCCCTGTGGTGCTCGTTACCACCGCTTCCCCTGCCTTGGCTACTGCCTATAACTAGGGATGGCGGGATACCTGTTTCCTACCTTGCTATCCACTAGTGAAGATTTCATGATCCTTTTTTCCACCCCCCCTCGGTGTGCAGAATTCGGACTACACCACAGGGCAGGTAGGGGACCTATCAGAGAAGCTGGAGCAGGCAGAGGCCCAGCTGGGGCGAGGCAGCTTCATGGTAGCCATGGACCATGAGAAGAAGGCCGAGGATAAGCTGGCCAAAGCCAACCGAGACAGGTGGGAAATCCCTTTGGGTTCAGATCAATGGTGGATGGTTTGAAAAATGAACAGCGGTTGGCACCTCATGGGTGGGGCATTCTGTGCGAAGGGGAGGGAGGTGGACTCTCCTTCAAAGTGGTTCATCCAGTATAATTTCTACTAACTCTGGATGGTTTAAGCAGTGAATTGTGTCCAATCTTGAAGTCATCAATTGATGCAAACGTACAGGAATTTTAGAATTTGTAATATTTTTCATACAGTTACTTAAAATCTTTACTCATAAAGAGGCCTTTTGTAAAATATTTGCTATAGCATATCAGTTTATGGAAACTGACCTGACCTAAAAGAGAAATATCCTGCCAAAAACTGTCCTTTCACTTCCGAAAATCCAAAATACATGAAGAGTGCAATTCATTGGTCTCGTACACAGATGAACAGTTACGGAATTATACTTTATGGGAATCTTTCGGTAAAAACCAAAATAAAAACAGATCAAAATATGTTTAGGGTTTGGAATTCATAAGGAAATTTACTTAAAGCAACAACGTGCTTTAATTTATGAAAGATTCTAATGTATAATCTAACCTTTGCTGACAAGAACTCAATGGAATCTGGAACCCATCGACTGCAGGTAGGTAAATCTTTGCAACGTTGTACAATCTCGTTTCCACGTGAGCACGGGGAATAAAAACAAACGTGCATGAACACGAAGACCTAGGAACGATACTGCCGGAAGTGAAAGGTCGTTAATGAAATTCATTTTTTACCCATCTCCAGGTGATTTTTCTTGCATATTACTCGAGGAAGACAAAGGTGAAATTCCAACAGGAGTGTTTCATGGGGTGGTGCCATTGAAGAGCCATTCTTCCAAAAGTTATCGAACGTGATAGAACTGCCCCATGTAAAATCCCCATAGGCGGACTGCGCGAGGGTTCCAGAAGCTTGCTACGCGATCGTTTACTTTAAGGCTCTATATTAGAACAGAAATGAAAATACAGCCTCACCCTTCCCAGCCTGTGACTGTTTTGTTTCCTGTTAATTTTCCATTTTGAGGTTTTTAATGATCTCCTCTTTTTTTGAAATTCTCTCCCACAGCTGTAAGACAACAATAGAGGTCATCCACGGACTCACATCCCAAGTTATCAAGAACAGACTCTTCAACCAGGTTAACAACCGCTGACATCCGTTAAGTAGTCGGTGAAACCACATGACATGGTCAAGTTATCACATTTATGTAAATAGTGTGCCTTCAGGAAAAGGCCTAGTCAAAGAGTCCCGACTTACTGTGTTTCCTAATGGATTTGAGGAGTAGCCTGTAAACCAGCGCAAATGTGCATTAAACCAAGAAAACACTCATATTTAACCAGTTCAAGGCAAGTCAAGTTAATATCACTAGTTAACGGTTGAATAGTTTTAGAAGTCTGCTAATATCACACTAAAATTTGCAAATAGTTTGGCAACCAACTCCTTTTCACTACATTGTGCATACTTGTATGTGAAACCTTTATCACTTTGTGAAAATAAAAAAAAAACATTTTCAGACTTTGTATCTTTGCCAAGTAAGCTTCTGCACTGAAAAATACAAATTTTTTCTAAATAACCCAAGTTTTGCAAGTACATTCGTTGCGTAGAATTCAATAGGTGTTTATTCTATTTATTAACACGTTGACACGTTAAAGAACATTTAGGTAAAGGGCCGAGCATAGATTTGCTTTTGTACCCTGACCTATTGACAGACATACATATTATAACATAGGACAACACAAGACATGAACATGTTTTGGGCAATGATACACATACGGACAAACACTGACAGGCAGGAGATAAATACAATGCATCAAAATACAATACTAGTCGGTACAGGTGATGTATTCAGAAAGTATTAGATTTTTCAACTTTACAGCAAATGTTAATAAAGTGGGCGCTGCTTTTACAATTAATTTTAGAATCATTGGAGCTTGAAGGTACTTTGTATGGTACCCTGTCTCCTTGTTACACATGGTTATGTACTTCTTCCTCGTCACAACAGTAAATAAAGCACTTGATGAAACACATGATGCATTGCATTGCAGCTTCTTGTTATTGAATTTAAAAACTGAAGAGTATTGCTAAACATGCAGCATGTTTCATTTTAAAAGTTGTCTTAATATGTTTTTTAAGCGTCCTTTTTTAGAAGATTAAAAAAAAAAACAACTGCCACCAAGATTAAAAAAATAAACAAAAACTAAATAGTGAGATTTACATGTACAACAGAAAAATCGCTGTAATTCTTACATTTAACACTTAACAGGCAAGTACTGTCAATCAATTTCCATGTTTTGGAGAAAAATGCATAGAATTTGCGCAGTTCGACAAGAAAGACAGTCTTTCATACCGTCATCCACTCATCTCTTTTTTTCCCCAAATATTATGTTTGTGCAGAAAGCACCACTACTGCAGATTTCCACTGCACAGAAACTGCCCACCGATTTTTGATAATCCACATAAAATAAAATTGAGGTTGTTTGCTTGTCCAATTTGTGTACTTAAGTCTCTTTTGAGCTTTGCAGGAAGTTTTTGCAATCAAACAAAATAATGGAGAAGGGTTTCAAGCCTTCATGATTAAGCTTCAAGAAATTATAATAAATCTTGGCTTAAAACTTGTTTATGTTCAGAAAAGAAATATGGTTTCTGTGGGGAATAAATTAGTTTTTATTAAGTAGAGAATGTACATTAATTACAGAGTTGATTCTATAAAGGCCTGAGTTAAATAACAGGAATGGCAGATCCCCAGCGAACAAAGACCAACCAGCCCCACAGCACGACCCCTACACCCATGCAGAACACAGCCGGCCAACTGTACCACAAATGAAGAATGTACCCTGTGAGATAGGTGCCGGTAAAACCGGCAATGGCGCCTCCGCAGTTGGTGATACCTGCAGACAAAAAATTCAATAGATTGTAAAATTGGGAAGGGTAAAAAGTAAATTCAAAATGGCTGTTTGATATTTGGGCTTTTGCAATGAACTATGAAGGCATTGTTTCGGCAAGAGACAAAGAGATGGAACTTCGACAGGCTGGCCTTATCTGAAATGGCCACCGTTGTCTGGGTCTGAAGTCTGTTCACCACGAGTCCATCACAAGTCATTCAACCTTGAGCTCAGTCAGGAGCTACTCAAATGAACCATAACAAAAGCACTCAGTCTTGTGACTGAGCTTGTTAATGGCTTGACTACAGCCCAGCTGTTGACTATGGCTATTGAAACCCACGGCGATACACTTGATGGTAAAATACATAGCCATAAAAGATACAGTTTGGACAAAGCCTTGACTAGAATGCCTCACTCTGGTCCTTGTACTGTGCACTCCGAACGCAGCTGTGTTCTGTCGACACGGCAAACAAAATAGAACGCTGATGTTTGCTGCAGAAAACTTTTGCGCTATACGTGCTGTGCGCTCGTGCTCTCTCTGGTTTCATTCAAAAAGGCATTGTTGGTTGTGCTCATTCAGCTGAAAAGTCACAACGTGATGCTATTTGCATGCACACAACAGCGTATCACTTTTGTTTACGGCAACAAGATACCGTCGATTGTTCCTGCAGAGTTCAAAGGTCACTGCAGAGTCCAGAGAGACAGACACTGCTCGTTCTGCTTACCGTAGACGGCGCCGGCATGCTTAGGGGCGATGTCTTGAATGTTGACTTGCACCCCGGTGTTACTGAAAGCTTGGCTTGCCACAGCAACGATGATTAAAGCTAGGGCTGTGTTATAGTCCTTCACAAAGCAAAGGGCAATGAGACACGTGGCCATCCCTGCACAGGCTAATGTCTGAAATAAAGAAATTCAAATAATATAGAGTACCGAAGTGAATACGTCACGTGCACAATTAGTGTGCAAAAGGCATCAGCGCGAGAACCAGCGTGCGTACTCCATTCGTTTGCACTGCACTTTCTGGTTCACAGTGACGTCACACTTCGGTACTCTATAGATCAGATCAGCGTAACTGCAAGACACGAAATCCATGATGTCTCATATCTTTTGTGGAGTGCACAACCTACACGAAATTATAAATAAAAAATAATGGATCCGACGGGTACGCTGCCCAGGTACGTAGACGTACGTCAATTGCATTGTGAGTCGTTCGTTATAAATATTTATGCATTATGCTCCTTGAAAATTCATCAATCGCAAGATGTGTACCTACATGTATGCTTTTTCTGCAGAGGGCAACTGGACAGCCTAGAGAGAGGAGTTTAGTCGCTAGGAGGCCTGAGCTCAGAGAGGCTGGAATGGAGACTAACCATGGAAGCACATTAAAAACCCAGCCCTGTAAACAACACATGCATGTTGTGTGAAAGTAACAAATGACTGCATCAGAGACCAATCAACAGCTTACTGGAATTTGATACAATGAAAGCCCTTCATGACAACTTAAACCAACTATCTACAAATCAGCGGAGAGTGTCATACCTTTTGTCCTGGGTACACTTCAGTGAAATAAGTCGGCGTCCACGAAATCAAGATAAAGAATAGGAAATTGGTACAGCTATGTCCAACCAACACTGCCCTATTGAAGAATGAAAAGTAACATTAGCAACAAAGGCATCAAACCAAATTAAGAGCCATAGCATTCCCTTTATTTCTAAAAAACCTGCGGTAAAAACAAACTATCCACAAAATCATGGGTACGATATTCTTTTCTTTGGAAACGACGTTGAGTAGACCTGCGAAATGTCTCTCTCTTCCCCGTGGGAAGAGAACAAAATTTCCTCACCAAAATGGCTTCTTTGTGATCAGCTCCTTCCACGGGAAGTGAGCGCAACCCTGTGCCGTTTCTCCCTGCTCGGCTGTCTGTATCTTGATCACGCTCTCGTCCTGTCTGCCGTTCTGCAGCATGTAGACTGTCTTCTTGCGCCGCTTCCGGATGAACCATCGGACGCCCAGCCCCCAGGCAATCCCCAGGACGCCCACGAAATAGAAGACGGACTGCCAGTGGAAGTACAGCAGCATTACTGAGCCCACGGCGCCCGTAAAAAGAGTGCTGCAGTTGTACCAGAAGGGACAAATTTTTGTACTATTGGCTTTCTCGTCATGAAAGTAGGGATTCCTCATAAAAGCGCACCACTTGCAGTCAAGTGTAACACTCAATGCCAAGTCTCCACATCTTTACATTCCCCAACAACCGATGCCACCAACTCTCGTATTAGAATCAGTCGCCAGACTTCTATTTTGAGAGTATTCTGCCCTCCCAACTTTCACCTTTCAGAAGAGCTTCAGCAGCCATTTTGGAAGCAGTGAAATCCACTTTTCACTGCAAACTCTGAAGTACTCATGTTGGTTCAACTTGTACAACCCCAAGTGGGAGTGCAGTGGCAGATGGGAGAGTGGGGCATGCAGAAGTGTTAAGAAGGAGAAGAGATTTACCCAGTTGACGAGGCAGCAAAGATCACAGAGATGACAGATGGTTTGTCATCGACGCTGACCTTCTTGCTGATGAGGCTAGTCATCGAGGGATAGTGCACCCCTGAAAAACAAACAAGTTTCAAATTAAGGACACTTTAAAATCAAACAAGGTTAACGTTTATCTCGGTGGCCTGACCCCACTTCCTTGGGGATGAGACAACGATGCGTTGCCTAGCGACGCTCTTTCCACTCACCCTGGGTGATGCCCAACAGGAACCTGACAAATGCCATAGAGAAAACTGTTGCTGCTTTTGAGGAGTAGAAGTAAGGCACGTCTGCTGTGATGATGGTCACCACTCCCCAGATGAGAGCTGCTCGGTAGAGGACAAGGTCACCGCCAATCTTATCGCTCAGATAACCTCCCGGGATCTGGGTAAAGGGATAACCCCACAAGAAACATGCAAGCACTAGACCCTGGTGAGAAAGAGAAAATCAAGAGATCAAGCCTAAAGAATAAAAACTAGTAATTATGGAATGACAGCCTAGAAAATATGTAACTTGAAACCTGGAGATGTACTTCAACTAACCAGACGTTTTACAGAAAAAGAACGACTCAAAATTCAATTCAGAGGGGGAAATTAATTTTAAGATATGGATTTTTGGAATGGTTGCAGAAAGTATGTTTTAATTCGTTTCCCAAAGTTTAATCCCAATACGACTTCAGCAAGCTTCGCTAGGGCAATTCCTGGATATATAGTCTCAAAACTGTTTTTTTCGAGCTTAGATCCTACGACATATTATTTCTAGAGCTATGCCGAATATCCAAATATTCGATCAATTATCAAATATTTGAATATTATTTTCCGATTGAATATTCAAATGCAAAATTCATGAAAAGGGAGAATTTTCTTTTGCTTTAAATGAGAATAACAGCACTACGGAGGCTTGTTTCAAGCTTATTCAAATGAAAAGCAACAGAAATCTTACAACGATTCAAAAAGTAAATTATCCACTAAAAATTCCAAAGAAATAGAAATTTTCAATTGACTTAAAAAGAAATATTGTTCGTCTCTTAAATCTTGCTAAATCGTGGCTGGAGATGTGAGAAGCTATTATATTGATTATAACATACAATTGTGTGAATCATTGCAATCTGCCACTCGGTAAGACCAAATATTGGGGTATTCAATCAAATTGAAAGTCAAATATTCGAATAGTTAATTATTGGAATTGACTTAGCCCTATTTATTTCAACCCATGTACAGTCCTACCTCCCTGCTGAATACAACCATTCCATTTTTCCCCAGCTTGACCGCATTTACCGTTTCAGCTTTGTCCCAGCCAAACTCCCTTGCAACGCTCACTGCACAGAGAGGTAGAATGGTCCGCGCGGAATACAGGATGGTAGAACCAACCAAGAGGATGACGGTCCATTCTATTCTCTCATGTCTGTACATGCCACAGGGTGGAAAATGATGTATCATGAACAATAAATAGGTATTCCATGTCATTCTACCATATATGATAGGCCCTCGGTATGCAGCTTTACTATATGATAGGGGCCTACTGTATGTCAATACATGTAATTGTACTCGTTCGTTGTAATTCACAGTTGCAGAAGAATTTACAGTTGTGGAAGATTGGTGCAAGAAAGGGAGGTTAGGTCAGATTGGCTGACAGTGGAATGCAATCACACGGTCATGCTGATTGACCAATTGTACCAAACCAACATCTAACTCCTAACAATCACCATTTTAATATCCGACTGTTATCATGATCACCACTAATCTCCAGCTACACAAGATCACCACCGCAAGGCATCATCACCACGAATATGATCATTCCAATCAACATAAGAAATCCTCACCTCCAAATGATCAAGATAGGCCTAAATGTCATTATGTCAATAATCATGACAATCAGGTCAAAACAACTGTCGGGAAGAGTTCCATAAACGGATGCCTGTAATTACTCCCTACAGTGACCTATTAGCCGTCAGAAACAAAAAAAGTCCAGAAAAGTTCAATATAGGAGGGACAAAAACAAGTCGTTTACTTAGAAAACATTTAGAAATTTTCAGACCAGTCTCGGGGGTTTGTGCACAGGGTGTAAAGGGGCATCCGTTTATGAAACACTTCCCCAACTATCAACAGAGGTCCCCTACATTGCTGTTGCCTCAGTTTAAGTAAAAACATGGAAGAAGATAAAGATATGAATGCACCAACGAAGGTATGCTTGAGCCAAGCCCTTGCCCTCCAACACCAAGTTAATTAATGCATATCGTCTGTCATTGTTGGTTAACATTTTGTGTCAATCTCAACTTTCTACTAGCATCCAAACTAGTGTAATTTGAACTGAAATTCTCAATCAGCCAATGCCATATGGATCGACTAATGCTGTCCTCCACTAACCTTCCCCACCCGTCTTGATAAAAAGAAAAAGCCCCGCCACCCAACAGTTGTGACAATGACCCGCCCACTTCCTAGTGCCCGACCATGCCACATGGCGTATGCACATGACACACCGAACACGCTGGCCCTACCACCACACCTTGTCCAAAGACCTGAGTCTGGTCCATCGTCTGACTTCAACCTGATCTTTACGAATTTCGACGGATGTAAGCTAGGGGCTGACTTTGACTTAAGCATACTCGGCCTCCTAAAACAGCACTGGGCCTTCTTAAAACTTAGCCCCAGCAGTAATCTCAGTAAACCTTGAAAACATGGAGAACCTGAGATCCCTTTTCATATATTTCGCCACGTACAATTGCTATACTGCACATGTACAATACATTACATACATGTACATGTACTACTACTCTACGTGTACGGCGTCTGGCTTCCGGTACATGTAGCGCAAAGCACATGTTGTGTACGACAGACATGAACTTGCCTGAGTCGGTAATCAGATCTACGAGTTGACCTCATGACCTGTAAACTTATAAACCGAGTTAACAGCCGTAAACCGCGCCCTGATTACTGGAATTTAAAGGTCAAACTGATCACACATGCGCACTTCATACATGTGTAAGAAACTGGAGGTTCACACGTGTTGGATAGAAAGAGAGCTGTGTTCCACCGTTTATTTTCAGGCGTCTTTCCCGTGGAATAGTTATGGTAATTAGGCCTAACACTCTTATGCATGTACGCAGTACCACCATGTACATTTGATTCTTATTTTTTCTGAAATAAAATAGGCCAATTCAAGATTGTCGTTCATCGGCTTTGCAACGAACTGTCAGTCATTCTTACCAGTAATGGTCAGCTGGCATGGCTGGTTTCCTGCATTTGTTTTTGTTACGCCCCAACTTAACTATACCGTCTGTCCCAACTATCCCCACTGTATGTAGTGTTGTAATTGGGCTGGCCCAACTATTGTTGAACAATTTCTATAGAAATTTTCTCAACCTTATCCAAGTTTGTACATCTTACACCTAACACACTTCATGCAGAATATATCATCTGTGACGTGACACTGCTGGACACATGCACACTGGACTTCTGTGCTGTAATTGGGCCGGCCCAACTATTGTACTCTAGTTAGGACAGGTCCAACTATAGCTGGGACTGCTGTTATAGTTGGGGCGTAACATTTTCACACAGTCACATGGTCATGGTTTTCACAATGCAGCCCGCCACAAGCAACATTATAGCCCAGGCTCGCTGTAGAATCTCAGAAAGTAGAATGATCATCTAGCATGTCTAGTCTCGGCCTGACATTGCCTAAGTGACTAAGGAACTCCATTCGCTTGTTCAGTCTTTGTGGGCATGCAGAGCCTCAATCTGGTAGCTTTACACAGTAAATATAGCCAGTACTTTTGTACTTTTGCATATGCTGGGTTGGTTCTTATACAATGCGATTGCACAAAGTGATTCTGACGCGATCGTACCAGCTGCCAGTTCGAGGCTCTGCATGCCCATGGCGAATAGAAAATTGATCTATCCCCAGAACTGTGGGTTGGTCGTCCACCATCATGCTCCCACCCAGACAATGAATCCCACAATTCGGGGGGGGGGTAGGGAATACCTCAATATTTTCCCAGTTAAATTTTACTTTCTAGGGCATGTTATTGCTTTCAGACATAACCCCAGAACAGTGGGGTCCGACATCCACCCCGTTCCCACGAATGATGTCAGACCCCACAGTTCAGTTGCAGGGGTATTCAGACATGTCAGATAGGGGTAGTCTAACGGGGAGGGGATTAGTGGCATCTGTAGGTCTATATGGAATTCTTTCCCAGTCTCTTCTTAATAAGTTTTTAAAAAAATAACATGAATTTGTGGAAGCTGCTAGGTTAATTGGGCCTTCATGTCTTTCTCATAAATACTTTTGCTTGTCGTTACATCCACTCGCGGTTTAACCTTTCAATAGTAACAAGCTTCGTAACGCTCGTTCATGTCATTAGCATTTAGCAAAGCAGCCAAACATTTCCTGTGTTTCTTGGTCATTGGTGTTCATTCCGATCTCTCCTGTCTTTTAGCCAGGGCGAAAGAAAAAGCCCTTCATCGACCGCAAGAAAGCGGTGAGCTTTCATCTTGTCCATCGCAGTCAGCGAGATCCTCTGCAAGCTGACGAAGACAGCTCCAAGTTTGTCCTCTTGCAGAAAGAGAACGCAAAAGAAAAGGTATAACTATCACACCGCAACAGTTTTGAAGAGGAGTCAGGTGGCTGCCTCAAAACTCGGAGCTTGAAAAAAGTAGTCTTAAGTTTTGTTTGGACGGTAACAATAGTTTGCCCGCTTAATGGACCATTTGTCATCATGTCTGGTATCCACTTGGACGGGTTGTCATAGCCTGAAAATGCCTCAAGACAGGCAGCATTAACAGTGGACAGGTGGTCACAATAGACTGGTGACCACAAAAGAAGGGTGTACACACCACAAATGTGGCCAAAGTGTTCACATGCACAGGTGCCTACAATTACAGGTGGCCACAAGGGACAGGTGCATTCCAGTGTGGTCAAATATGTGACAAAGTCCCCAGTGTCTTTCCTGTGAACTTCAACTTAGTGCCTGGTTGATGTCCTGTAGAGTTTTGAAAAGAGTTGCAAAACGGCAAAGATGTTTGACCGGATTTATCTTGCAATTAAACATTTTTGGAACATCCTGGTCCTCAGGAGCAGCACGATGAGCGGAAGGCCGAAGAGCGAGCGCATGGGGTGTTCTACGATGACGACTACGATTACTTGCAGCATCTGAAGGAGGTCAACCCAGAGTGTGTCTGGTCTGACCCCACCCCCCCATTTCATCTAGAACAGAGGCCGCATGTCGGCGTTGAAAGCTCTGCACAGGTAGGTGTGACAGTTTTTGATCTTGTTGCTGTATCAACTTTTGAGAATCTTAGGAAATGGGCCAAACATTTTTGCCAGTCTGCAGGTCCCCATGATTCAGAATTGAAATCGGGTTTCATTTTCATTACATTGAGATGCTTAAAACCATTGACTGGCATGTTTTTTTACTTAGATTTATTGCCGTTTCTGATACTTTTTGTTAGATTTCAAGGCTTGGCCTTCCAGCAGAAGTGTTTCCATCAGAGACGGAAGAAAATGTCGGTCTACTCAATAAAGCTGCCCCAGTTAGTGGTATGTACTATGAATCGTAGCATCCTGTGTCCCTCAGCAGGCCCCTTTACAACAATATCTTGACCTACATTGAGCAAATTTTGATTCCGAAGGTAGACGCAAGTAGTCGATGTTAGGAAATAGCCACCTATATTAATAGACATGGCGTTTGGGCTTCCACTGTTAGTTCTACGGTTCTCCTTTTTTTTTAACCTTAAGGAAGACTTGTTGGTTCAGAAAAATTTATTTGCTTGTCCCCAGAAATCTTTTTAAAAAACTTTTTGTAGAATATTTCAGACTTAGTCCGCAACACAAATTTTTTTCCCTTGGTCAGAGCCACAAATAGGGGTGGATCAGTGATGAGAACCATAAGATTGTCTACAGGTGCCCTTAACCCTAACTCCAGAGCCTTTATTTGAATCTTTCCTCAGGCAACCCGAGGCAAATTCTTTTCGTTCCAAGGGAGCATTGAACCGCCATAGGGAATGCAAATAGTTTAGCGCTAACTTCGTCGATCCTACTCAATGAACAAGCAACGATATAGTGGAGTTAGGTTTATAAAGAAACCCAAGTGACGAACGGCTACAAACTAAAATTGAATGAGGGTGTGTGACAGGGCCTGGCAAAGACCAAGTTGACTTCCACTGACCTGCAGTGTGTGTCTCTGTGATCTGTTTGAAGGACCCCGGCTGGACCTTGACCCTGATGTCGTGGCAGCGATGGATGAGGATTTTGATTTTGATGATCCCAATAACCAGCTGGAGGACGACTTTATACTCAGGGCCCAAGGAGAACAAGGGGATGGCGAAAGGTACTAGGTGTACGTGTAAGCCTTTGAAGACTGCTTTGTTTGGCTCTTTGAAATCCACATTTAAGCTTTTAAGCTTGCTTGAACCGTATTTTGGAGGATGGATTTACAAATGGAGCTGAAACTGCTTTTCACCCAGTAAGCCAGTGAATACATTATATTTGGTATATTTCATTTAGCCAAGGTGACCGGTAAGAAAAGGGTTTACCTCAACAATGGACTGGTTCCTTTTGCTCCTTGAAAATTGTATTGAAGACCTGATGACAGATAAGCACCAGACTTTGCACTGTGCAGTTTTTGGGTTGACAAATGAATTAAATAAAATACAAAAGCATTCAGGGCTGTGGGTAATGTTGATTGCGCCATTACGGGATTTTATTGATATCTGCCTGAATTCTGGTTTGTAGTGGCTTGTTGGAAGGCGATGGTGACTACGAAGGCGAGTACGGGAGCGAAGAAGATTACTCGACAGATGGACTCGAAGATGAAGATCAGGATGACGTCAGTGATGATCTGAAGACATTCCGAGAGGAAGAGACCAAATCCCACTTCACCAACTACTCCCTGACGTCGTCCGTCATGAGGAGAAACGAGGGACTAACGTTACTAGACGACAGATTTGAGAAGGTAGGGATGAGTGAACGTCAAATTTTCCCCGCGTCTTGATATCAAACCTGTTCATTACTAGCTCACAGTCTAGTTTCCTGTACTATCTGCCAATAGTCAGAAAACTGTACTAGCATGTGAAATTAATTTGTTCTTTTTTTCTCTTTCCTAAGGAAATTCTTCTTTTTTTTTTGTGAATAATTATTTCAAAGGGAAAACAAAAGCAGAGACTTTTAAACAATGTTCAGATTTGAATGCTAGATGAAAATTGAGTAGGGGGTATTTCCAATTGAATGCCGTATTAAAAGAAGGCCCCCAAAGGAATTAATTAACTCTCCTGGTCCTAAATGGTTGAGTAGGGCCTTTCTTTCAATGAGGTATTCAATTGGAAACTCATTTGGTTTCAATGATTTGGTCGTAGTTTTACGAGCAGTATGATGACATGGAGATCGGAGCTCTGGACCACGATGAGATAGACGGTCATCGAGAGGTTACAGCCGACAGTGCCATCATGAAACAGGTCTTGGATGAATACGAGGCCCGTCAACAGAAGAGGTCAGTTTTTATGCAATCTCTTCATTGTGGTCTGATTGACTGACTGGAACAGTAGAGACGAAAAAAATTTTCATCTGACGGAAAGTTTGGATTGAGCCCTGCTCTGAACATGCTGTCTCCTCTCTACAAACAGATATGTGACCAAGTGGGAACGAGGTGTCCCCGATGAGGAATATTTTCCTCTGTCGTTGTAATCTAGCCTGGGGACAGCCAGCTTTGGCTCAGAACCTCCCGGGAACCATGCTTGTTACCGTCTTTGAATACCTTGACTCCGAGTTTCATTGAGGGGGTCGCGTTGCAGTGGAGTGGATTGGTCAGTTTGGTAGAAGTCAGGAATGTGCACTTCTCCTGCGAGACAGATGTTCTCGTTCCTTCCACTCTGGAAAAAAAAAAGTTAAGTTTTTTTCTCTTCCAGTTTCCTTGGCGATATCAGAAATGTAGGCAAAGTGGAAGATGGCGATCGTCTCCAAGTCGATGCCAGTGATGATGAGGATGAGGACGATAATCTCGTCAAAATGACCGTGACAGAAACGAAGAAGGAAGAGCGATGGGATTGCGAGTCCATCTTGAGTACTTACTCCAACCTCTACAACCATCCGACGACCATCAAGGAACCTCCCAAGGTAAGGCCAATGGGATGGACATCATTGAGTGTTGGAAAAACAACTTTCACTCACTTGAACGCTAACATCACCAAGGAGTATTCAACTTTCCCTAGTTGGCAATCTTTAAAATGCTGGGACAAACAAACGAAATCAGCCTCAGTTGTCTTCCTTTGACCTTTGACCTAAAATCCTGTGCCTTTTAATTTCAACTTCAGAGGGGCATCAAGCCCCCATGCCAATGTCAAAACCTTTGGCAATTGTGGTTTTGTCACATTTCGTATAATTGAGCATATCTGGTATAACACCAAGGATTCCTCAAAAGCACTCTAGGCACTGTAGCTGGCAAGCCTGAAGAAACCTGTAGAGAGGAGGCCATGGGAAGCGGTTACAGCTTTAGAGGTGGGAGGAAAACCCCAGAGGAATATTCTGGGTAAAACCCACGGAATTAGGTAGGGACTGAAAACCCAATCCACAGGTGGACCGGGCCAGGATTCGAACCTGGGCATCTGAGGTGAAAAGACAGTCATTCAGTTGGAGACTACATCCATTTTCCTTGGCAGAATAAATCCATCAAGCTGTCCAAGAAGACGGGAATGCCTCTAGACGTCCTGCCGACACCAGGCCCAACCAAGAAACAACAGGAGAGGGAGCTGCACGACGAGTACACCTTGCCGTCCGTCGCTCCCTCCAGACCCAAGGACAGAAAGGAGACCTCAGAGGAGAGACGATTGAGGAAGCAGGCTGTCAAACAAGACCGGAGGGTAAGGCATTAGGGTTGTTGGTCAGTTGGCCTGTCTCCCTGGCTAGTTATTTGTCAATAGCTTGAGAGAACTGGCCGTCAAGTAACCCTACCAGATGCAAAGGAAATTTGGATTAGTTTCGTCTGGCTGCTTGTCAAACTTGGCAGGGGTTCATAATGAGTTTTCTTTGCCCGCTTGTTCCCATAGTTTGGTTGGACTGTTCGTTTGTCTGTCATATAAGAAGGTGCAAAGGAAAGCGAAGCTAGTTTAAACATTAATAAGTACAAGCAGTATTTGGTGGAGCATTCCAAGGGTGCTGTGAGGTGCTAGTAATGCGTTGACAGGCCATCCTTTTGTGCATTTGTAAATAAGCATTGTGTGATTTAAACTTGAATAAAATCTGGTACACCGAGTTATCTGATTACACATAAACATAACAATTTGAATTCCCCAGACTAAAGACACTGTTGCTGTATCTTGTGATTCGGGGCAAGCATTTGCATAGCGACCACCATCTCTGGAATGGACTGGTTCCTTGGTGCCCTTCTTATCCATTGAAACAGTGCATTTGTGCAAGGCGTTTCTTATGTAACTAAGCAAAAGCTTGCTCCATATCACGAGGTATAGCAACAGTGTCTTTAGTGTGGAGAATTCAAATTGTTATGTTCACATGAATTTTAGTCAAATTTAACTCACAAAACAGCAAATAATGTTCGCGGTATCGCATCACAATTCGCGATGCGGTTTCAGCCAAGTTGCTACGCACTTTTTTAACGAATTGCAGTTACTACGATGCAACCGGAAACATGAAAATAAAAGTGTCCGTTTTCGTGGCCACCTTGGATTCGTTGTTTTCCTCTTCACAAAAGCTTATCAAAAGTGGTAAAAAGTAAACAACTACATGTACCGGTGACATGATTTTTTGCATTGTTAAGAACATGTAGAGTACGGTACAGTGCTTTTCGTACAAACTTGCGTGTATAAAGTACGCTGTACATTTAGCAGAGTAAACTGTAAAATACCTTTGTGTCTGGGTACCAAGCTCATTGGTTATTGCATGCGTGATGCAGCGGAGCTTTGACGGCCGGAAAGTGCAGCTCGATGACTGTTTTGTGACTTCAATATGAGTGAATTTTACCTGGTACGTGTGTGTACTTTTTGCATTATAAGACGCCAGGCAAAATCGTTGATTGGTTAAGAAATCGCCGTTCCCTGAACTTGTAGGAACAAAGCATCAGAGTCCTGTGCACATTGGGGTGATGTATATTCATGTTGTGTTGTGGCGTGATTGGTTGAAAGAAGGAACTTACTGTCTCGGCGATGTTTACGGGCGAGAGGGTGGCACTCTGCCAGGTGCTTTAATACTAAAACTCAGCTTAGACCAACTTATCGATTAATTGTGCCATTTTCCAAGTTTTATCAAACATGAAAAGAATAAAAAGAATGAATAAATTCAAAGGAAAATCATGTTTGTACAGGAATCTCGACTTTTCAATGACGACTAATGTGATGCACCCGCCTAGTATACATTTATGTCGTAATTGTGTGCTGTAAATTTGCACTGTGATTATATGGAAGCAATTGCTATACAAGTTTTTCCAACTGCTATGCAAAAATTATTTTGTATAGCAGATTTGCCATGCAAATTTTTTGCTGAAAATTATTCCCTGTAAAAGGCTTCTAACTTGGTTATTTCCACCCTTCTTTGTGCAGGATCGACGTCTGGAGAAGAAGGCTAACAAGCAAGCATTCAAGGATGAAGAGAAGAGACAAGACCTGGCCATGATGAATCTCAAGCAGAACATGCAGGGAATCAAAATAGTCTGAGCCCCATAACAGCTTTGCTTTGTCGATACCTCAAAGAGATTATGGTGACTTATTTTGAATAAGAGCGATGGCCAAGTTTAGTTCTCAAACAATGTGAGGAAACTGGATTTCTCGATAGCAGTCCGAGGAATTGTTTCAGGCTGTAAAGGTCAGCTTTTCTCTCGATTTCTTCGTCCAAAAAAACAACAAAAAAAACCCCAGATACTTCAACAATATTGGGATGGCCTGCCACACACCATTTTTTAAATGTCAAAAAGTGTTTCTCATAGTCAGCTTGTTTTGGTTGGGCAGTTTTCTTTTTTAAGAAGTGTCTTCGTTTTTAAATAAAATGTTGACATAACTTGTAATAAAAATGCCCCTTAACTTTCAAAAGTACATGTGTAAATATGTATGATATATCTTTGAAAATCAATTGGTTAAGAAATAAAGCCAGATGTTGGAAATCTTTGGAAGACATAGGGTGAGAGTGTATTTTGTTTGAGTAAGTGTGGAAGATGTGATAAAGTTTGACTCTAGTAAAGGAACGATTACCAAAATTCAGGTTTCATTTGGCTTTTTTCTGTTTACCGTCACTTTTGCTATTTTACCAGAACTTCTAAATATTTGAAAATCAAGCATTTAAAAGGTACTCTCAAACTTTCCAAGGTTCAGCTTGCCTGCTGATTTCCACCTCAAATATGGTACAGAAATGTGAAATATCTGGTTTCCCCAAGAAGACGTGACTAGTGCTGGAATCTACTCGACTCGCATCGACCTTTGTGACGTCATGAAAATAACAAAGTCTCCTGATATCCATGTATATGTCCAAAGTAGGGAGCCACTGGAATTGTCTCGGTGAAAGTTATCTTTGTGATCAGAGCCACCTGTCCTGTTTCCACTTCCCTCGATTACTGTGGCTCTTTCAATGTTTTTCCCTTTTTAACTGGGCATTTTAAGCTGTGTCACCCATGTAGAATCCAGAAATAGTTTGTAAAGAAAAATGAAGTCGCCTTTGTTGTGAAGATGCTGAAGTAATTTCTTCAGAGTGGAGAGGTTTACATACAAGGGGAATTCGGGGTTATTATGTTGCTTTTGCTCCAATTTCTCACTTGTCCTGGCTTTCATAGTGCAGGGTTAGGCTACCAAGTCGGGTGACTGCAGACTGGCTATCAAGATATTGATGATTTCTTATTTTTTGCAGTAAGGGTGCAGAGCAGACAGACTTGGAATTTCCGAGCAGAAAGAGCCTGTTATTAATTTTATTATTCAGTGGTGTATGTCTGTTCAAGACAGTTCACAAACACATGATTAACTTCAAGATAAGTGCTTCGGGCAATGGTACGTTTTTTGCCCGTCTAAAGGTACTTGCCCTTTATCGTAACCTTTTTTCTCGACATGAAGTTCCTTTGGACTTGTTCAGGATCGAAAACTGTAGCATAACATGGGACATTGTGCAGCAGAAAGAATTTGGAAGGTTAACCCTAACCTCCGAAGGTTTATGTAAAATTATATTTAACTCTGAGGATTTTGGAATTTTAACTAAAGTAGGGAATCAAGAATAAAATTGAAACCAGAGAGCTGCCCAAAATGAAAGATTGTCTGAGCAAAAGGAAAAAGTCATTCAAAAGGTCAAGTTCACAGTCATGGTTTCCAGCGTGAAAATAATATGGAAATGAGAGGGTTTCCCAATGGATCTGAAACCACAATGACTTGACAAATTTAGGCACATAGTTCAAACGGATCAGTAATTGCGTGATAGTTTATATCTTAATGCTGTGTGTTTAGCAATTGAGAGATAACTAACTTCGGTGAGTTGACGAAGATTGGCACATGAGGCATTGAGAACATCAACACCTGGCTTTGTTTCCCTAGTTTTAAATTCACTTTTTGGTGGTCGCCAAATTACTTTGCTTGTTTGTGTCAGTAGCGTCAGTAGACTGGAAGTTATCCTGCACTGTGTAAGTTAAAGTCAATTTCCATTGGTCTGTTTATCAAAACCAAAAACCCCAAATTCAATTATTAGGCATAAATTTGTTGCTTCACATTTCTTAGAACATTTGATGACTAATCATACCACTTTGTTTCTGTTTATTTCTTGTTCAGTTCATCTGTTTTAAATGTTTCTCAAAGTGGTGTTTAGTTTGGCTCCTCCAAAAAGATGACAGAAATATGCTATCTGAAATTTCAGCATCCACTGGTGATTTTTAAAATCTTTTCAATGCAGCTGATGACATGATTTACATAATCCCCAGTGTGCGATTTCTTTCTGTTGGCACCCTTAAATTTCTCCCAGTTAGTATTGTTTCTAGTCTTATTTTTTTCAAACCCTGCATCTTTGTGATTCCTTACAACTTGTCCAACCTTTCTCCCATGTAGATCTGCCAAGTGAGCCTTCAAGATGCGCCTTTTCCTTCTTTTTGCTCTTGTTGTCTGTACCGTGGCCGACATAGCTCCCCTCTACACACATCTGGTAGATGGAATTCAGGGCCAGTATATTGTGGCCCTCACGGTACGTTCAAGCGCTACGTAGTCTGGTGTGGTGCTAAACTAAGGGAGGTGCACAAACGTTTCAACCCATAAATGTCTGCGTATTTTTTTTCTAAAAGCCTGACATTAAAAAGGAGAAAAATTTAAAATGAGAAACTTAGAATCACTCACAGATAAATAATAACAAGAGTAACCAGCATCTAAAACACTCTTTTTAGTAACTAAATCATAGCCTTACAAATGATGAACTGTTACAGGAAAATAAATTCATGAGATTAATAAATGCACTAATAAAGTTGACAATGGAAATATAGACGGACAGAATAAATTTATTTTGAAACTTTCACAGCTTTTAAATGTTGGATTTTTTGAGGTAGGGGAAAATAAATATTTGTTAAAATACTGTTTGTCTCGGAATAGACAGTATGGTATTCACTGAGCTGACACTTCAGAAGGTTTGTTCTATAGCACTGTAATTTTGGCTCCTCAAAGGAACATCATTTAATGGATTGTACCTTTAATTAACGTAAAATGCAAGATAAACTCGATCTGTGGTTCTTGTTCTTAATGCTAAATTCATCACGGAATACTTTACAGAAAACTCTTTTGCCAAGAACTCCAATAGTAATGTCTCACTCTACAGCAGCGAGATCTGCAATCAAACAGAAAAGTGAAACCCATGCCATAGGCACAACCACCGCCGGGAGCTTAACGGCAAGTTCGCAGTCTGTCTAAAATTGAAAAAACTAATCGAGAGCTAAAGGACATGGTTCTTCCACCTGAAATATTGAAATACCCAGGAAGAGAGCCGAACTGTGGATGAATTCATAGCCAGCTTTGACAAGGCTAGTGCCAGCGTCTCCATCATACCAAAGATCCGCTATCGAGACGGTGCCTTCAAGGGATTCGCTGCTCAAATGAGCGCTGTCCAGCTAGCTGAAGTAAGTTCTTCTTTGTTGGATGTGATTTCTTCAGGATTTTTTGACTCGACAAATTATGGATATTTTTAGGTTGAATCGTTCAGTTTTTGTTATTTTTTGCTGTTTTGTGAGAGAAGCTATCCCATGTCAGCTAATAACATTCCCGATATTATTCATGGCTGAATAAATCATTTTTCTCCCTCAATCTCACCCCTAAATTTATAATTTTTAAATGCATGAACTCTGAAATGATGCTTGATTCACCCTAGATCCGTAAAATGCCAGAAGTTGCCTACGTGGAGCAGGACTCTGTCGTCCGTGCTCTCTGGGTGGCCTCCTGGGGTCTGGACCGCGTGGACCAGAGGACACTTCCATTGAACGGAAAGGCAATCTTCCACGGTATGCAGGGGGCTTTGCTACACGCCCCTAAAATCTCCTTGGCACTAGTAGCACTCAGCCATCCAGATGATGTGAAAACTCTTGAAGCTTCATTTTAAGCTCCAATTTTGCAACCGCAACTTTCAGGGCGAAATGGGAGGTCATGGTAATTTGAACGCAAACTGTTCTGGTTTCTTTTTGTAGGTACCGGCAAAGGCACCAATGCCTACATCATCGACACAGGGGTCTATCCCAAGAACCTCTTTTTCTCAGACCGTGCCTACATCGCATACGATGCAGTCAAAGATAAGTATGGGGTAAGGACAGAAATGTATACGTTCTATCAAACAGGTCGATGCATGCTCGAACGAGCAAATTGGACAAAATGTTCCAAATGCGACATTTCAAACAGTGAAAGCCATGTTGATTTTTGTGTCTTTGTAGGGACTGGACTGCAACGGGCATGGAACTCACTGCGCCGGGACCGTGGGTGGGGAAGTGTTTGGCATCGCCAGGGAAGCCAACCTCTTTGGGGTGAAGGTGCTGGGATGCGGCGGATCAGGAACAACCGCTGGTGTCATTGACGGTGCATAATCGTATCCATTGTTGAAGCTGAAGTTTCTCTTCTGTTCTTATATCTTCTTCAGTTTAGGTTCCTTGGATTGGAGAATAATCAGCGATGATTAGTGATTCCTCAAATGTATTTTTCTCATTTTTACTTCTGTTTAACTCTGTCTCGTCCCCCAAACATTATCCTTTATACAGGAAGGAGGCAGGCCAGATGACATAGTTTGCAAAAGATCCAAACCTCAAAGAAACTTTTGTCCATCTTCAAAATTATTGGCCAGAATGGACATAGGTTGCCTCTCCGCCAGTGGCGTAAATCTGTGTTGGAAATGGGGGCATGGGGAATTGGGGGGGGGAATGGGGGAATGGAGGGGGTACACCACATACAATATATAGAGGGCGATGTTCATGATAAAGATGTACATCTGTATAATGTGTATCAAATTCATGCAGAATCTTACATCAAAATGGCATATTTATGGCTTTTTCAAAATGCTTTCCCTTTTAGTGATATAGTGCAACATTTAGTCTTTAGGAAATTCGGAAAATTCTTCACAATTTGCTTCAGTGTTTTGGCTCATCACAAAAAAGTAGGGTGGACATGATTCAATAGCTGTCCCTGTCAAAAAATGGGGGGATATATACGGATATATACCCCCATCCCCGCGGGATTTACGGCCATGCTTTCTGCAATAAGATTTGTTCATTTTTTTTTTGGTTTTAATTACCATCTTTAATTTGCAGGAATGGACTTTGTCGCCAAGGAGGGCGAGCGGCCGGCCGTCGCCTCTATGTCTCTCGGTGGAGGGGCCTCCACAGCCATGGACGAAGCTGTCGCCAGGCTCTTCGATGCGGATGTCACAGTGTCCGTCGCCGCCGGTAACAGTTACGGGGATGCATGCAGCTCTTCCCCAGCCAGAGCAAAGGAGGTATTAAAGAAAAGTTGAAAGACCATAGCACTGGAAACTTGGAGACGTTCCCGTTACTTACTCCCAAGTCTTTTTTCTCCCCTGAGAAATACTTATGTTGGCATCAACACAGTGAATGCTTCTTAGAGACACTTGTGCTGTCTTAGGTGCACTGGAATCTTTAGATACATTTATGACAAAAATTAATCCAGCCTAAACTTATTGATGAAAGATTATTGATTATCTTGTATTGACTGTTGGTTTTTCTGGTATTGATTGTTAGGCCATCACTGTTGGGGCCACGGACATAGAGGACCAGAAGGCTGCCTTCTCCAACTATGGGAAGTGCGTAGACATCTTTGCACCAGGCGTCGACATTCCGAGCCTATGGATAGATGGCACACATGCCGTCAACACGATCAGTGGGACATCCATGGCATGCCCTCATGTCACAGGTCAGGTTACTGTTAGAATTTGGAGAATCCAGTCTGAATTGGTACATGTTAATGACGTATTTCATTACATAGGGCGATTTACTCTGCGTTGCTCCATCTTGCATCGCAGAGACATGAAATTGTTTAATATAGGGCCAAAGTTCAGGGAACGGGGACTATCAAGTGGTCATAATTATTCTGAAGTCTCAGTAAAAGATATACTTGAAACAAAGTCGCAATTGGGAAAACGGTTTACATTTAACTTTTCAACAAATAATATGCAATGCGTAGGTGGAGCTATCCTTGCTGTTGGCGATAACCCTGAGCTGACAGCCGCCCAAGTCAAAGCCAAGATTTTGGACAATGGCACACGGGACGTGGTCAAGAACCCTGGACCGGAGTCGCCTAATCTCATGTTGTACATCCCGTGAAACAAGGTGAGACTTGAAACTAGCATGAAGCCAGGAATGTCATTATGTGTAAAAACTACTTGTCACAGCAAAGAAACGCTAGACAACCTGCATAATATGAACTTTTATTAGTGTGGACTCCTCCAAAGCGCCTACTCGGCATTTTCTGTATTTGTCAATATTTTTGTTCTTTATGTTCTTTTGTTTTTTTCTGTGTGTGTCTTTCGCAGGCTTGTTCGGATGACACGCCTGGCACGTTGTGTCTGTTCTTGGTTCAACAATTTAAAATAAAATTTGGATCTTCCCATCATGATCACAGTAATCCACTTTTTGCCCTGTACCAGTATAGTCTAATCCCTAAACTTTGCAGCCACTCTGTTCCTCAGCCTCAAAGTATTGTAACCACACAAGCAAGTATAATTTGAATATTACATTTTCCAGCTTTAGTGATTGCATGAAACCACTCCTAGACAATCAAGCGACTTTGTAAAACAACTTGCTAATCATAAGCCAATGTAGATTGCAACTTTATCTGTTGTCTGTACTGCGAAATAAATACCAACTGAAATATGTCATAAGTGCTTTCCTGCCTGCAGTGTGGAGAACCAGTTCGAGTCCCCTCTCCCTCCAGATTAAAAATGAACGTGGTGTAATTTGAGAGAAGTTACTCTATTTTCTCGGAAGTTGCACATGGCATTAGCGAGTCGCCAGGATTTTTTTCCACACTTGAAAGCAAAACTGGTCAAAATCATGTAGATCAAAATGCACTAATATTGCTGAAGATCAGACGTAGCGTCAAATAGCAGTGCAAGTTTATATTTTCAAAGCCCTGTTTACCCCTTGCCCATAGAGTTCCTGTCCTTGAAGTTTTTTAAATTCTCTTCTAGGTTTTATTAAAATCATCTTTGCAGCCACACAGGCTGAAATGCAGATGATCTTATGATAAAATAGGGATTGAAAGACAAAATTACATTGAAATACTATGATTATTAATATTTTCTAAAACACAAAACATGGACACGAAAAGAAAAAAATAAATGACTAAAAATGATACTTATTAACATAAATCATCTTCTCCTGGTAGCCGGTTCCAGTCTCTTAAAATATGAGCCTAATGAAGGAGGGAATCACACTTCTGTACCGCTCAGTTCTGCACGTAACTTGTTTGAATAGGTTAGGTTTTCGTAGTCTCATCGTTGCTGCATTATTTGACACTAACCAGTGACAAGAACTGGAGGGTTTGCCAAGTGATTGAGTAAATTTGTGACAAAGTCCTTTTGTCACAGTTTTTCAAGTCAAGTCTGGGTCAAATTATCATGGTAAGATTTGTAACGGAATCCTAAAATGCTGAACCCTCTCGATTTGGTTGGTCTGGGCACGTGTGAGGGCTGAATGCCAAACAGATGCAGCATACTCAAGGAGAGGCCGAGTATATGTCGCCAGCACACGTGTATATGATAATAAGGTCGTGTTGAGATAAGTTAAAAGAAATTAGTTGTCACAGCCTTTGCATTCTCGAACTAGCCCTTTTGACTATTTCTTGTGTATGCTTGTCCCATGAGGGAGATGTCTTACAACAGGAACGCTGAAATTGGATTTTGTGGCGTCAACGTATTGAGGAAGGGAAAAAATATCGATATCTCACACTTTTGCTTAGTTATGCTTTTATTCAGTGAATTTAAATTTAAGCTCAACAATTGACATCTTACAGTGATAAGCAGATTCCAGGTCCCATTGGTGACCTATTCATTTACACTTACACCAATTAACTAGTTAACATTATTTCATTACAACCATAACAATCTTTAATGATAACCCAAGAAAACTTTCTTATTAAGCCTGACAAGAATTGGTCTCTCTGTGAAAATATTTTTCAGGTTAAATTTACAAGTTGTAAATGACCGTCCCTGCCCACATGTAGATACAAACTAAATCCTATGGAATGAGCTTTGTAAGATTTCACCACAAACTCCCACCAGTAACGCAGGTCGCCCCTTTGAAAAATAGTCTACAATTGTACAACTCAAGCAAAAAGATTCCATTTTTCTTTCTTAAAATGCCCAGTGTTACATATAGTTCTCGTTGGACTTTCTTCATTTTGTGATATGTGGTGTCAATTTGGGAGCAGCTGTCCAATTTTTTGGACACATTTCTAGTCTACACAAGCCTCGGTCTTCATTAGCCTCATTGACCTGTGTATGACAAGATGGCTGCCGTCGATAAAAGTTAAAATGTTTGCCTGAAAACCATGCTTGCTAAACTCTTTTGAAAAGTTGAAACATCCTGGATGACATTGAAAGTTGGCATCTGAAATGAGCCGCCGACAAGAATACTTCAATTGATTTATAATTTTTGATTGACTGAACTGGTACAAGCAGAATTCTTGCTGTCTTTGTGCTAGTTACATGAGCTCAAACATTTTTATGCCAAAATATTTACAGATTTCAGCAGTACCATTTTGCCTGAATGCACAGTGTTTGTTCCAGAATTTCCACAAATTTCATTTTTACGACAGTACACATTTTCAAGATGTCAGCCTTGGTTGGGGTATAAAGGGGAGCAAAATTAATCCACATGCACCGACAAGACGAAACTGGTCATTTCTAAAACTGTACATGGCAGCTCAAATCGACATATGAAGCAAGATATGAGATGGAAAGAGCCCCCTCCCCCCCGCTTTGTGTTGGTCATTGTCTCGCAGGAATCTGGGGAATTCCTTTCAGACATCTTGGGGGGATGTGTTGGGTAACAATAGTCTAGAATGTGTAAAGCGATTGGACATGTTGGGGGGGTACCCCTTGGTCTCATTTCTTGCTGGATATACAAATATAACAGCTCACGTAAATAGTGCTAAGTTTTGCCTACAAGGAGTAATATAACTCACAAATCATAGATACACATATGGGTTTTTACCACTAAGAAGACAACAGGGTGCACAATACGCAAAAGATAAGTACATGGTGATTTTACAGGGTTTTGTGGAATTGGAGGTTTCAGTCTGATGGATAATTGAATACTGATGACACACACACACTGATTTTACACTTGTTTCAAAATGGGTCATTCCATTAGGTTGGGGCACAATTTGTGACGGTGTCCTTGTTACATCCCAAACCTGTTACCACCTGTCATGACCTGTAGAGTAGGTCATTTACTCTGTCAAAATAACACACACCTCTGTATTCAGCCTTGCAAGATGTATAACAATGTCAATTTGGAATCCACATGCAGGGAAATAGATGTTCATTTTTACAGAACCGATGTAACAACTGACACCATGACAAACTGTGCCCCAACCTCACAGAATGACTCAAATACATCACATCCCAAGCCCCTATGCGTACAAAGCAGTACTGCATGAATCTCTGCATAAGCCGTGTAGCAAATTTTACCATTGACAATGGTAACTCCAAAGTTCTGCGTACGCTTTCCACATTTATTGGTATACTTACTTTTTGTACACTGTACACTTTGAACCAGGAAAAGAAATGAGTGGAGCGGAAAGATATCCGTTACCAGCACAAGGAAAAAAAATGGAATTTGTGAAAGTCATATTTTAAAACTGTCATAATTACTATGTACACTATTTGCCCTATAAAGTAAAGAAAAATAAGCCAGGCCTACTCTGGAAACATATTCACAAATGATCATACAATTTGAATTTCTTTCAAACCCCCAAATTGATATGAAGCCTTAAAAGGTGTCTTCATTATTTTAACACAAACTATCTGTATTTGTAAGATACGTGATTCAAGTTTTCACTGTTGCTGTCCACAGCTGACAAGGGTTGAAAGTTTTAGTCGTCCATGGACAAGATGCCATAAGTGGAAACGCTAGCTTGGTTTTTGCCATTCTGAATAATTACAGTCACCACATGTACACAAGGCCCAGGCTAATCCCCAAGTAGCCTTTGAAAACCGTTCCACTACTACGCTGTATGTACGCCTTTCATAGCCTTTCATGGAATTACATAAAGAGACCGACAGTGAAATATCACGCCCATCTCCAATTCCAAGCTCTGCCCCTTTGGGGCAAATTTTCACTGCTCTGAAATCTGTAATTTACATGATTTGTCTTGTACAACAAAAGGGGTCTTTAGGTATTTCTCTAAATCTAATGCAACTTTTGATTCATTTTTACACAGGAGTACCCAAAAAAAATCAAGTTCACCGATCAAACCACGTTCACATTAAAAACAATATATGAACACAAATGTTACAATTTTACAAGACAAGAAATGAAGCCTCGGGCAGGTACAATGTAAGTAGAAGTGACTGTCAACCACTTCCTATCTTCATTTACAGTTTTGAAGGTTCTCTGTAGAACCAGTGATTTCCCCATCAACATTTCAATTGAAAGCACTAGTCCCTTCACGACCTGACTCCCCACCACTCCCAGGTTTTGCCCACAGTCTTCTGTATCTAGTTTTTTCTCTGTGTGTGTGTGTAACTGACACTAACTCTACCTCTGATGAAAACGCAGCTTAAGGCCGCGTCCCAAATTACACACGACTCAGTGGTAACCGGCCGCAGTCACCTCCACAGACTCCTGTGTCATTTCTGGGCGCAGCCAAGTAATCTGGACACGGCCTAAGAATTGGCTTCGTGTACAAGTTGGCCATTTTGTGTTCCCTGAATCCACTTTATGCACTGAACACTGTGGCATGGCAAGGAACCGGACTATTTTCCTGTAATTAAAGGTATAGCCTCACTTTGAAATTATTTTTACACGGTCAAGAGAAGAGTGACCTGGCTTTTTATCCACAATTCGGAACTACCCGTCAAACCAAAAGGATGGTAATTAATAATCTGCCCTATGATTAGAAACGTTCTACGGAAATCGATTTGCTTTTGATTCAAGATGGCCGACTAGAAAAAAAGGCCAATTCTTACCGAGTGTAACTGACATCTGTGTACAGCCTATGCGTCCTACTCACAAGATATGCTTTCCTTGTGGTCAGTGAACTCTCTGGTTATGAGAGTGCTCACTAGTCTACATGTACAGGCCAAAGCCTTGCTATCTTTCAGGCACGGTCAAACATTTTCTACCAACTACGCACAAAGCAGATCAAGACTGCACGTGGTTACTGGAAGGTTTGACTCCAACTGACAATATCTTTTCCCCCAGCAGTTCTGCCCTGCCGCCTACCTGTACGGTCAACATTACAGCAACATTATTGTCTGTACAGTAATACATATATATGTTTATGTACATGGTCTTGGAAATAAATGTACAACTGGGCACAACTGGTGGACTACGGTGCAAACATATTTTTTTGGGGGGGGGGGGGACTGGTTCTTAAAGGGGCATCCTTATGAAAACATTACTCTGACTAAATCTCCAAGCTGTAACTGCGGCGCAGAACTCAACAATTTTGAAATACAAGAAAATGGAAACGCGTACATGCATTTATCACCTTTGTAACCTCAAAATGAAGCCAAGATTGCACCATAATCCACCAGATATGTTGATTTCCCACCAGTCCTTCGTGACAGACAGCGTATCACCCCACTTGCATTGTTATCATTTCCACAGCTGGTTGCTGAGTGTCTGCCCCGATCCGGCCCCTCCCCATCCGCCCATGCTACCAACCCCCGCCATGGCTGTTGGGGCGGGCTGTTGCTGGGGCATCCCGGTGCTGCCCTGTTGCCAGTTGGGCTGCTGCACTTGTCCGGCAGGGGGGTTGGTGGCTCCGCCGCCGCCCATGCGCATTGAGTTCATTTGCTGCTGGATCTATCAAATTCAGATCAAAAAGTTTTTCAGTTTGTCTTTCGTCCATGAAAATAGTTCCAAGCTTTCTTGCCTTTTCCGCACACAAAAATCAGCTCTTTTCTTTCAACAGATATGAAATGTACGGCATACATGTCGTCAAAGTTTAGTTATATCTTTTGACTACATCAACTATCAAGCAAAACCCTTCCTCCCAAAATAAAGGACATTGTGGTTAAAGCCACGCCCCTGACAAAGCTCTTACACAAAGACATATAACATGTACATGCAACTATGGTACGTGTGGGGTTGAGTCGTTTGCTGACAAGTAACATGACCCTGTCTGATCACAGAGGAGGGAGGTCCAGCCACAAGAATACAACATGCACCATCCGAGAAGACCAGAAGGGAATTAACAAATTCACAGTTCACTCCAAGTGCATCATGGGAAATTAACGAGCAGAAGGCCAGCGCAGAGCACAGTTACAAGTAATCAGGTAAGAAAGCGAGTAATGAAGTAACAAAGATCTTGCCCTAGACACGTGATTCAGACATGGCCTGAGCCGCCTGACTGAAAATTGAAGTCTCCTGTCATTTTCCCCTTTCATTTATGTTTTGAGAGCCTCCATGTACATGTATGTATGCCTGCATCTGGGGCAATGTCCTCCATGAAGTTTGGCCCGTATTTTTCACCGACTGTTTAAAAACCCTTTCACAAAGAAATGAATACCAACGACGATGGCTGGAAGAGCTACATATCAATGTCCTACAGGTGCATAACAGAGTCCCAACAGGTTTGATTCGATACAAGCATGAAACAGTCTGTCTCTTAAAAATGTCTCTAAACAGTATTACTAAGACACGTCAACAATCATAAAGAAATTGCTGGGGTGTCTTTTTCCTTCGCCTTTCATGCAAATGACCCATTTACAGTTCAATATACATCCAAATTTTCTTCAACTAGTAACAAGCTCTGTCTGTGACATGCAAATTTTTGTTGGGCTTGAAAGACCGCCACCAATATGGTTGCCATGGCGACAATACCTGGAGGTCCAAATTGTACTGTTGCTGTTGCTGTAACTGCATCTGCTGCATATACTGCCATTGCTGGTACTATCATGTGACCAAACAAATCAACCAATCATAGGGCTTGTTAGATAGTAGGGAAGTATTAAAAGAGTAGGACATAAAACACAAACCATAAGATATACTTTACATGTACATATGCATACAAGTACACAAGGATTTTACAACAGAACCAAGTGGACAAAAAGGAATTTCTGTTCAAAATCTGATGAGAACTTCTCCTTTTAATAAACTGTATTTGTGAAGCTTGTATTTTAGTTTAACAATACAGCTTTCAGAGAAACTCATCTGACTTTGTTCAAGTCGGTTACAAAATTACTCTAAACAAAAAACACAGCAGATCACATGCCCTTTCACCCGTAGGGAAAAGCTGGTGCTCGTCAAATTCTGACTTTCAAATATTAAATACAAATGTACTGCATGCTGAGAAAATCGCTCAACTTTATTATAACTCATTATTTTAAGAAGGAACACTGGGTGTGAGTGCGGTGTACATTTCATGACAACACTGAATGTTCTGAAAATGAAAAGTTAACAGTCATGGTAACAAATCAACACCATGAAAAAAGGAAAGCATGCCGGGTGCGTAATAGAAAGAGATGTGTACTGTACACTACACCGATATACAAACACTGTCAACGAAAAATATGTCAAGTGTGATTTTCAAAGGAATCATGAGCGACCATGTGAGTTAACTGAGATTGATGTCTTTGACTTGAACATCGGCAAGGCTCAGGTACTGAATCTTCTGCTGATCCTAACTTCTCTTGCGTTGACTGACAACATCCGCTTGTCCATTTTTTCTCCACTTTTTTTTGCGCTAAAAACTTTGCTGAAAAAGAACAACTTCCGGCTGAAAGCCTGCTTGAAGTAACACCGGACAGAAGACCTTCTGCTCATGCAGGGTTCAAATTTAGTGGGATTCAGGGGTCAAACATTTCACCTTAAACAACGTTTACACCATTACCACCACCAAGAGTACTAAAAATAAAAAAAGGGGAGGGGGCGGAGTTGGGGAGAGGAGGGGGGGTGAAACACCAACAGGAGGGAATGATCGGAAACGTGCCCCAACCTGCTGTGTCATCTGCTGTTGCATCAGCTGAAACTGCTGCTGTTGTTGTTGCTGTTGTTGTTGCTGCTGTTGTTGCTGCTGCTGCATGATAATTGCACGGTTAGTTGCCAGATTAGTTAGCGGGCATCACTTGCGGTCAGGAAATCTTGTTTCTTAAATCAAGGTCTTGAATTTCTGTCATAGCTCTTGAACTGGACTCAATGCACGAACAAGACGGAGTGCACTTGTTAGCCAGTGTACGTGTGGCGTACCGAGTACGTACAAGTAAACACAAGAGCATAATGCGCCTGACTCACAATACAGATGTTGGTAGTCCAAATCGTACATAAAACCACAGCGACATAGAAGATAATTCTCCGTTGGAGATGCCGCCAAACGGTCGTCACTTTGCAATGCAATGCAAGTAGCTAATGGATGCTATATCCTTCGTGACAAAAAATGAATATAATTTTGAACTGTTACATTCAGATGATAGGATTTAATAATCAGGGATGTCAGTTGAGTTCCTGGCTAGAACCTGACAATAACGTCAGAGGAGCTCAAGTGTACCTCAAGGCCTGAAATAACACTGGTGTTTGGAAAAGTCTGAAATCAGGCTTTGGCCAGAAACACTGGCATCCATGCATATTAAAGTACCCTTAATCAGGACAAATACATGTATCTCCACTCTTTAGAGAACTGACAAATTTGCTAGGCTTAGACTCACACTCGCTTTACAATTAACTTGGAAATACCCTGCCATTATGTATCCCTGGCTACTCCTGCCAACAATGTATCTTATTTTTTATAAAACTCTGCAGTAGAACATCAAAGCCTTTGAACTTGACTTTCAAAGGCAAATACAACTAGAGCTGAATCAATTTGATGGAATATCAAATTATTCGGTTATACCAACTGGCAGATTGTTATAAAAAATCAGCTGCAATAACGCACACAATTTTACATTATAATCACTATAATAGCTCCTCACACCTGGAACAATACTTCTTGCCCTGTCGACATTTTATTCCTTTTAAATTTTTTTAACCCTAACCCCCAAGGGTGTATGTAAAATTAAATTGAAATTGGAGGATTTGGGACTGTTAGGGTTAATGAATGATTTACTTTAGAATCACTGTAAGATTTCTGTTGCTTTTCATTTCAATCTGCTTGAAACAAGCCTCCATAGTGCAATTTTTCTCATTTTAAACAAAAGAAAATTCGCCGTTCCTCTTCATGAATTTTGCATTTGAATATTTAAATTCAGAAAAGATTATTGGAACATTTGATAATCAATTGAATAGTCAGATATCCTGCACAGCCCTAAATACAGCCATGGCTGAGAAATTAATGATCTACAAATAGTGAAACTGGACTTCAAACCTAAATATACACGGATAACCATGTAGACGGTAAACGCAATGCAAAATACACATCGATCAAGTGATTGTGTGAGTTTCAGTTCAAAGCTCACTTCTGTTTTGAATACATGTTTGTATTCTTGTTCAAACATGGACGGAAAAAAGTGCCACACAGGTAAATATGACAAATCATGTTGAGAATGCTTTATGAAACCTTTGCAGAGAGAAACAGAAAACAGAGTTTTCAGAAAGCACAGGAACAAGAGTGTCCAGTTTAAATTCATCTGTCACCGACAAACAGTTTAACAGGATAGCCTTTTAAAACTTCATGGTGTTTCTTTTCCGTACTTGGGAATTCCATCTGTTGTATTTTACATGTACAATAGAGTGTCGATTTTAAAACTTTATTTTATATTGAAAACCTGATTTTGTGCTCGTATCATGAAAGCAAGATAATTTTATTCAAGGATTTGTCACTCTTTTGAGAAAGCATAAATAAATATAAGCACACGTCAGCAAAATGCACTGCAGAAAATTTGTGGGTTTTTTCCTTTTGCCAAGTGGGGGATTTTCTTTGCTAAGTCAATTTTGAGCATTTGCAAAAAACAACAGAGAAAAAATATCCTTTCAGCTGCAGCAAAAGACTGGCTGTAAAATCTGAAAGATTTCAATTCAACGAAATTTCTCTCACTGACACATCAATGCACACCGGTTTGGACAAGATAATTTAACGCCTGTGTATTGAGAAAGCCCACTTCCATAAAAGCCCACTTCCGGTTTTCCCTCTTCAAAAGAGTTTTCAGAGAAAGAGATAAAGTACACTGCACGCACCTGCTGGAGATAAGCCGACTGTTGTGCGGCCTGTGTGGCGTACATCCCTTGCATTCCCATCATGCCCGGATTACCCATCATGCCTTGCTGCTGTCCCATCATGCCCGGGTTGTTCATCATGCCGTAGCCTTGCTGTTGGTAAGCCGGCATGCCCGCGTTCGGCTGCATCTGCTGCTGCTGTTGTTGTGGGGGCATCTGGTAGCCCGGCATGGCAGAGTTGGCCGGGTAACCATTGGCAACAAACGGCTGCTGCTTCTGGGATGGAATGTACATGCCACCTGTAAGATAAACAACAAAGAAATGCTTTACTTTCAGGTGGACGACGGGGGTTCGAGTCCCTTCACTGCTGACCATGTAATTTCTTCCTCATTTCCTAAGTCTTCCTCGAAATCACATAACGTCTTCTTCCTACCTCTAAACTGAATATTTCTGTATCATCTTCTCTCTTTCAACGACCTTCCAGCAATAGAACATATTATATATCCCATTCTGGAATTTTCTTTCCACTGATAAAATCTAATACCAATATCTAACCAATATCTAATAAGACTAATATTGGATATAAGAATATATTATATTAGCATCATTATATATATATGTATCATATAAGATATAAGACTATACTGACAGTGTTGGACTGGTTTTGCATATTTGAGAGTTCAATATCACGGCCAATATGAGGAACTTAGCAGTGCCTTTTATACCTGGGACGTTGTAAGCGGGCTGCTGCTGTTGTCCAGAGGAGGTGGCAAACAGCGCCATGATAGAGTCTTTGGTCTTCTTGCCGGTAGCATTCCCTGTCTCGGTTTCTTCGCCGAACAGTGACGTCTCCACCACGCCTTCTGACGTTCCATTGTTGGTGGCCGATTGGCTGATTGTGGTGGCGCTGGTGGTTGGGGTGTCCAGCCCCAGGAGGTCGTCCACGTTATCGGCTGGCAAAGGGATCAGAGCGTCAAGGGTCAACATTAAAACCATTCTCGAATCATCCACTGAATGGATGACAAAGTGTCTGGATATCGCATCCATTTCAACTGGATGATGACTTAAGTGCGGGCCCAACTTATCAAGCTGTTGTAGTCTGATCAAATTGACCAGCCTATGATTAACAGTTTTGGAATCTTTTTACAACCCTAAGCTACACACCTGCCTGTACTTACAGCTTCCAAAATTCACCACTGTGCCAAAAACAAATGGCGCATTCTTTTGACTTCAATCTTCAAAAGTTCATTGAACTCCTTGTTGAGTGAGAGTGGTGAATGACTTCATGAAATCAGCAAAAATCTTCCCAAACTACAAGGTGGATTTCCAACGATTTCTCAGGTTGGTCTGGGTGGAATTTGGAAAGATGCTCTGAAGCCAGTTCGGAAGTTTCTGGGCATTTCAATTCAATTACTACAATATGCTGCTTACACAGTCCTAGTAAGTCGTTGGTGGAGGCGACTGTCTTGACTGATGAGGAATGTGGATGGTCAGCGGCGACAAGGTTGGGCGAGGACTGGGACAGCGTCGATGATAGAGGGACGGCCGATGAAGGCTGGAGGTTGGTGGCGTGAGGCCGTGGTACGCTCTACAGTCAACGAGAACATTTGGTGGGAGATTGGTGAGGGGGCAGAGCGTAGGCAAGACAATCAAAGACTCATCATTTTGGGTTGGGATTCAAAGAGAAAGTCTTACAATGCGTCTCAGTCCTGACGATGTATTCGAAGTGGGCTTCCAAGGCCGAGTCCGTGATCAGCGCGTGATCAGCGCGTACTCACGTGTTATTCAAAACCATCGCCGATCTAGACCTAGCACTCAACACAAGACTCAGACACACTCTGAGATCCCTCCCTGATATCTCAGCTATCGCTCATTTATTCCCACATTCTACCAATCTTCAGCTTACCTCTTTGGATTTCGCCAAGGCCACCAGTGTCTGTTTTTGCCTCGCCGCGCCAATGTTCTTCTTCTCCTTTTTGTCACTGACTTCAATATCTTGTATCCTCTGAAACATTGAAACAAGTTACGTGGAAGAGTGCAGCTCACATCATGCAATATCGATCAGCCCATGTATAATGTAAACTAGGAAAAAATGGAATGGACTCTTGGAAGTGAGTTTCCAAACAGCATGAGGGCCCATGCAATATTATTTTTCATTGTCCCGGGGTTTACCAGTGGACAAACTATTACCTTTGGGGCTGGACGGACAAAATCTTTATCCATGTATTTCTTGTGTTCATACTTGGCCCGGATGAAGTGCTCCAAGGAGCTCCTGATTAGAGACTGTCAAGGAGGCTACTAGACAGATCTTGGACCGTTTCCAATGACTTGGCTGCAGCTTGAGTTCACACACAAATCTAAGCCAGTTCCAATCATTTGGTGTATTTTCACAGCATAACCAAGTGATTAGGGCGTGGCCATACCGTCACATGCAACCTTTGAATGGACAAATACAGTAATTCATGACATCATCTGACTTCGGTTATTGATTGGACGATGTGTCTCCCTCCGAACTGACGCCGGGATTCTTTGTTTGTGGATTTTTGTCAAAGGATACGAATCGGCCGTGGGCCGTCTGAAGTCCGCGGGGAGGTGTTTCTCGTAGATCCTCCGGCCAAGGGTGTTCCCTCCATTTTCAATGCTCTGTAAAAAGTGGATTGGACCAATCTCCATAGTAACACGGACACACTGAAGCGTGAATTACTTTGTATTCAATTTTTTTTTTACAATCTGTCATGTGTCTCAAATAGGGAAGCCATATAAAAAATTGCTTCGCTAAATTCTGCTGAGAATTCTCAAGAACTACATAACATTTTTGTAAACAACACTGATATGTGTGTATTTGGAACCATTTGTTGTCATTTCTTGTTTCTATTCAGAAGAAACAAGGAACAATTCACAGCAGGTTGCCAGAAGGTCAAGCCAACTTCTGTTTGGGGAAAAGAATGCCATTAACTTTTTTCCCGGTGAATGCAACAAATGGTTACATATCTGAGGCAGAAACGGTCTGACTTCATATTAATCCCATCTGAAGAAAATATCACTGTCGACTCACTGTGATCTGTTCCTCTGTCCAAGTGTCCAGATTGACCGATTTCACCCTGGAGACGTGTACGCCCAGGTTGCGATGAATACCAGCACATCGTATACACAGAAAGATTCCCAGATTCCATGATGCCCATCGCGGACCTTATTCCAAGAATATAAAAAAAAATGTATGGCTTTTCATCATATTCAAGATTTATGGAACATACATGTATATTAATGCCTAAATGTATAGTGAAATTTAAGTACCGCTAGACACTTTGTGTATATAGTTTTTAAAAAATTAATTAGAAAGACTTATCTGCCCACTACATAAGACCTCGTGCACAAAGCCTTTGGGCTACGACAAAGTATTTTCACACAAAACTTGAAATTACTTTCACTCCTAACTTAGTGTTTTTTTAATCAAATTGACACTTGTTGGTAGTTTTCAAGATATATAACAGAAGGCAGGTGGTGGTGGGGTACAGATCTCTTTCCAAACAATTTCACTTGGACTCGGGGCTGGATACAGGTAATCGTAACGGCACCTGTATGCTGACAAACAATAATGTAGAACTTGGAATCTACCTTAAAACAACCAATGTACCAACACTGCCGCTGTACCTTTTTACCAAAGTTTTCCATGGAAAGATGCCGCTTGACACCCTGTGTGAAAACCCTATGAGACTGGTCCAAAAAATTCTAAATGTTTTGCATGTGAATACCTCAATATTTTCCCCGCTAAACTTGACTTTTACGTCAAGTTACTGCTTTCAGTTGGCTAATAGGTTAAACTGTACGGAAAAATGGGAAGAATTTCATGTACGGACACCAGTAATGATTATTCCCTATAGGCTACAGTGACCCATTGGCCATCTGAAAGCAAAATCATGTTCAGAAAAGTTCAATTTAGGAGGCATGCATAAAACCAAGTCCTTTCTATAAGCCTACAGACCAGTCTCATAGGATTTTGCACAGGGTGTCGAGTGACGCCCGTATATAGAACTTTTTCTGGAAAGTTTAGTGGCGGCCGTATACGGAATTCTTTCCATTTCCATACATGGAAACTTTGACACCCTGTGCACAAACCCGATGAGACTGGTCTGAAACTTTCAAGCACTTTCTAAGGAAATGCTTAGAAGTTAGATATTTTCCCTACTCAATTTAACTCTTTCCTGTCTTTCAGACATTTTGTTATCGCTTTTAGCTGGTTGTATGATCAGATCATGGTGATGATAGGGGCCTATGACTGTCACTGCGCATGCCAGGTAGACGAAAATTACTACTGTCTGATGTCCGTATGTGGAACTCTTTCCTTTAAAGTAACAATATTGGCTATACTGGCATGACTGGCAGCTAGTCACATCATTTATGATGGATCATGTGACACATGATCCATCATAAAATCTGTTCCTTGCTCTATGGCTGAACCGATGAACACATGCCATACCTACCAATATACAGCCAGTAGGCCTTGCTATCGCAGACATTTTAGGCTTAGCACAGTGAGTTTGTGGTCATGTTAGTGCTTACAGTCCGTGGACCATTGAAATAGCAGTGAATAGACATGCAGATGATCATGACAGACATAAATCCAAAGTTCAAAAAAATATATTTTTCCGTGTGAGTACGGGAAAGCAGAGAGCTAAAGTTACAGAAGGAGACAGGGATGGATAAAACGAGTTATCTGCTTCGAAGCATTTTTTCTACTTGATGCATTTTGCACATCCAGCCAGGTTAGTTTACACACAAAATCCCAACCGCCGTACCCGGCCATCACTTGGCCATGTTGGCCATTTTATATTGCAAAGGCCTACCTTTCGCGTCGCAATCAGCACAATATTTATTGTCTTCCTCACGTAACAATCTCGATAGTATCATCTGATACTTTTCTTGAATATTCTTCGCTTTGTCCTTCGCATTTTTAGAAGACATGTCGTCGGTGATTATGCGAGTAAAATTTAAGAAAACAAACGTGGACCTCGGTGATGGCGTTCAAGTTCGAATACGGAAACGACACCCACTAACGATATCACCGTATGTCCAATTGACCCGGAAGCAAACGTGACAGACCGGCGTAAACCCGGAAATGAGTAAATCGCCTCGTACTACTTCTCTTGCCGTCGGCAGAAATTTTGCTGCAAAAATGAAATTTTGTCATGATTTTGACTAAATGATCATTGATGTCTATTTTTATCCCCTTTTTATCAGTCCAGATTGTGTTCTGTGTTATCTGAAATGGGTCCGTTTTCGTTTTGCCACAAGCAAAAGCATTCCGCGACGTGACCTTTGGACCAAATGATGTCATTAAATTTTTAATGAGGTACAGGTGCCATGAATGGACGTGCATGTACATGTACTTGGCCGGGTACGGCTTGAAATTATGCCCGAGTCTGCGGTTATTGCAGACGTATGGCTGCAAACACTTCCCTTAGATCTTGCACACGACCAATTAGATTTGACAGAGGGCGGTGCCAGGAACGTAAATGGGGATTTTTCCATTTTTAGTATTGCAAGGTTTTCAATCCCCAATACGAAGTGAACTTAAAAGGGGTGGGAATTTGTGAGAAACGCCAAATTCTTTGGTTTGCTGGTCGAAGCCTCAGAATATTTAATTCTTTTCCTCTGAAATTCTGTCGTAGCCGTTAGTGAAGTTTCATCTCAACCATAAAACTTAAAAAGGCCATTTAATTCAAACATTCATCATTTAACAAAGGTAAACACCCAAAATCAAGATGCATACTTCTTTACATTTATTTACACATTCCCCACGAATTATATACAATGTGTGCAATTTTAACGATCAACTATTGACCAAAATGTGTCCACAAGAAATCCTAAATATGATAAAAGTTACCATGTGTTCCTACATGCACTTGTGTGTTTCATGTATAATGTGCTCTCTCATCAACACTTCAGTTTTGAACAAAAGACGATATCCGAGTTCCAAAATGCCATTTGTCAGGCACTTTGTGAAGCCAGATTACACTTCCTCAAAAATGGGAAAATAGTCAAGTGGTTTGGAATTATGAACTTAATATTGGTAAATACAGTCTGAAGCCTATAAATACAAATGTATGTACAGAACCAAAAACGGTCCAGACTCAAAAAAAGAGGTTGGTTGAACCCCAACTGGATATTTTCCTATGTTAAAAAAACACCTGTTGCTAACAATGGTTAATCTTTAAGCAAACCAAGATATCCACACAACATGGTGCTCATTGATGGCGGACCGAATGAAATCTGTAATTGTGGTAAGATTTAATATCTTTGGAGTGATCTGTCTACTTTGACATTGCGTAGTACGGGTTATAGGTCACCCAGTGTCCTTTCTCGACGTCCTTCTGATCTTTGGGTAAGAAGAGGGACTTGTACACGGCACTCTTTTTATGATCAAAGGGTGTGTCTGCATTGCCATTGGTTGATTTCAACGACGGCCCACTACCATTGGACAATTTGCCGGATCCTGCCTTTGCCCCACTGGCCAGTTTGGAGGACGATCCCGCCGTCCCAGTGGCCAATCTGGATGATGCTGCCTGGCCATTGGTCAGTTTGGATGGCACTTCTGCGGTTCCATTGGTCAGTTTGGATGATGCTGCATGGCCATTGGTCGATTTCTCTGGGTCAGTTCTGACTTGTTTGGATGAGGATGGTTGCTCGTCTGTGTTGGATGAGGTTGCAGTGCACGGAGCGTCTGACTTTCTCTTCTGTGCTTTTTTCGCTTTCTAAAAAGAAAGAAAAAGCATGTAGACTGATATTCACTGTCATGTTCATCACTACAAACAGTTTTCATTTTCTGTTCAACATTGAGATTAAAGGTTTTTCCCCAAAATCGTGACCTCATTTTGATTTAAACAGTGAATGTTTGAAACCGATAACTGAGCTCAGGAAAGCAACCGATACAAGATAAATCTGACTTTGTTCCCAGCTCCCCAATCTCTTTACCTTCTCAGCCTTGGCTCTGGCCCTTTTGTCTTCCATCTTGGCTCGCAGGTCACCGATCTCTTCGGCAGTGCCGTTAATGACAACTGCATCCTCCGCATCGTAGGCAGCACCACACTGGACGAGAGAGAAGGAAATAAATGAGAACAGAGCTCCACAGTGACAGCATTTTGAAAACCGAGTGTGCTCTCATTGAAAATACTGACTGGAATTGTCAGGAAAACGAAAGCACATTCTTTGCACTTAAAACTTTTAGAGAGCATCAAACCCTACCTAAAGTAACAAAATCCTTTAAGATCTCCTGAATAATTTGGACTTTAGGGTGTTCAGATTGGTTACACTTCAAGTTTCAAATGGTATCCAGGCTGCAGTCTTCTCGTATCTTTCCTCTCTGCAACCCGAACTCCCGCCTCCTCCAAAAAAAATCTGCAGATACTTTTGCATCGTTACCTTGTGACAAACATCAGACTTGACCTCCTTCAGGGCTTTTTCTGACAAGACGCAGCCGCAATCCCACAGAAAGCAGAACCTGTCAGATACAGCGTAATATTGAACCATTTCTTAGCACAGGAGACAGGCAACTCCTCTCTCTTTGCAAAAAAAGTAAAGATACCTTGCCTTAAAAATCACAAACCAAAGAAAATCTTCGGTTCCTAACCGACATTGATAATGAAATGATTTATTAATTGCAAAGATACATCTTCCAATCTTACCAGAGCAATAGCACTTACGTTGTAAAAGACCTTTAACACACACATAAATGACAAAATAGTTACGAATGGTGTAGCCCAGCAAATAATGTGGCCTTTTAATTGCTCAATATTTGTTATTAAAGTCCTGAATTGAAACAAATATTCTCAAGGCTCAACTTACAATGAAACTATACGATGTTAAATTCGAAGGAGCAATTATACAAAGACAATGAAGCCATGGTGGGAATGATTTCTGAGGAGAGATTATTTTCTTACTTGTAGTGACCATTCATTTGCAATCCTGTCACCGGGCAGATATACTGTGAGATGCTGTTGTCAAGGTCTTCCTTCTGTTTTCCCTTTTTCTCGAAGGCAGGGTTTGGAGTCAAGTTCAGCTCTTTCACATCCTGAGCAGGAAAAACAAAAGTCCAAACACAGAAAACACTTCGGTGAAGCTCAGGGCATCAAAACTTTAAGGATAATACAGTGGAAACCCTGGGCATATCGTACCTTAAGACCCCTGATGTGTTTTGCCGAGTCACATGTTGATTTATCGAGAAGGTATTCAAGCAAGGATTCCTTGTTGTACAATCTGTAAAGGAGAGTTTAGGAAAAAGAAGTTAGAAATGTCCAACAGGAAACTAACGGGTAAAAGGGTGTCCGTTAGAAGGGACCATTTAATTATCCTTCAACTTTTTGCATTTGTTTGAAGCTCTGTATGCCGTTTAGGTTACTGTTCAGGAGTTCTGAGTTTTAGCAGCTGAACCGAACTAAGATGGGGCCAGAGAATGGAGGTAGGAGGGGCTGGGGGGAGGGAGGTTGTGTGGATAGGCCTACCTTCCGAGTTCACAAGCCATGATTGGCTGTCGAAGGCGTTCCTGGCTAATCGCACAGTGCAACCATTTTGCCATCCGTTCCATGTTTTTATCCACCTGTGGGAAAGGTCAAGTATATAGCCATGTCAGCCGAAAGGTAACATCTCAGTGATGCAACCTGTTTCAAGTTACTCGGACTGACATTTATGCCCATGGCATGGGGATGCATGAGGCCTAAGCTGACCGGAATGACCGGAAGGCAGGATGGCAATTGAAGACTCGCCTGATCATGGAGGTAGAAATAGATCATTAGATATCCAAATGTTAAAAAGCCTACGGGGTGGGGTCCGACGTCCGCCCCTCTCCATGTCGGACCCCACAGTTCTGGGGGTAAAAAAAAACCTTAGGAGATGTGGGAACTAACGTTAGAAAAGAGCCTTTCTTGGACATGTTGGACTATAACTTAGGAATGGTAGGACAACCTGATTTCGTAAAAAACACGTTAGCGGTTAGGCCATACCATAGCCCCACAAATAGGGCCGCTTTGACTTCCGATGCACGAAGAACTGCCTTCGTTTTTCAAAATGGTGTCACCCGTGGTCAGCATGTAATACTACAGTACAGGCCGGGTTTTTCAAGGTACCATACACCGGAAAATTTAAGGTTTTGGAAAGCTTTAGGGTGCTTGTATGAAAGTCCAAACTCTGAAGAATATGCCGGTGTAAGTAAAATTCTTGAGTCATTCTCATTTCAGAAGATATTAGGATTCACAGTTTGTGACAATCCTGCAGTTTGGATTTCAGGTATTTAAGACATGCCTTGAAGTAGGGCTGCGGTGGCGACAGATAAGAGACAGATTGTGAAAGAAAGACACCACAGGGCTAGCCATACATGCCATAGATAGAGCAAGGCCTACCCGCTACGCCTAGACATGCTAGGCCTACCGATTGAATTTAAACCCTAGGCCCCCTACCTGTTCTGGTTTTTTCTTCAATCTCACGAGTTCATCTCGTCTTGGGATCGTTCCTCCATCACATCCCATAACTTTTGATGGACGTTACTGACAAATATGAAGTAAAACCAGGAAATAAACACACGAAATGGTGTAAAATATTTCAATATCTGTAGAAGTTGCGTCAGATATGCAGTATGAGAGCAATAGAACAGCGCCATCATCAGATCGTCAATCATTGTCAATTTCATAAAGAGGGCGCTATTCAAAAACTACACTCATGATAATGTATGTGGGATAAATGTAGACATCGATGTGTACACCACTGAAGAGAGAACAGAGAAATTCATTAAAATTCACACGAGCAAAAAAAAATCCTCGTTTATGTGTCTGTGGATATACCCACAGATGCTTTGACGCTGCGAAACAGTACACCTTAGTTTAGTTTTTAATAGTTCCCTCTTTTTGAAAATAAAAACATTCCCGTCTCGTTAAAATAAATTATTATCAATATTTTGCGTCACCTCACCCTGTCCTTTCTGTATTTTTCAATGTCAGTGCTTCGAATCTGTCTTTGGGATTACAAATGAGCAAATTTGAATCCAAATAAAACCCAAACCATCCCAACTCTACCCACCCTTACCCAACCCTGCTACCTCTCCAGAAACTCTCTTTGGCATTTTGTTCACTTTTTTGTTCTCTCGACTAGACATTTCCCAAGAACGTTCTACGAATCGATATTTAAAAATTGCTCAAAAGATTTCTGTGGTATTGCTTCGTGTTTTTTGTGGTGATTCTTCTAGAAATTCTGAATTAAAGCTTAAACCATAAAATGGGTCGCAATGGATAATAAATTATGACTCATTCAAGTCGAGTAAGAGGAGAACAGTAATTTTTTCCATTCATCCTCTGTTTACGCTTCTTTGTCTAGTGGACGGTAGTGCAAAGGAGAACGAAAAATATGATAAATGTTTATTTGGTTTTAATTACCTGCTAATTCTTTGTGAAACCAGGTGTATAAAATACAATTCCGTCCATAACTATTGTTGCTACACATTGCTCCCTGTCAACTAATACTTGTCTTGTCTCCTTGTAGATACCGTCTTGTTCTGTGGAGTCACTCATCGCAGACGACGTCTGTTTCCCGCGGTCGCAAGGAATAACAAGAGCGTGGAATTGAGGATGGGAATGCATGCTGGAAAATGTGACGAATGATAGCGCGTAGTGGGACTTTACGTTCGGCCAGAATTAAACGGAGGGTGTAATCGTTAATGTAAAACTGATTGGCCGCGTGAGAAGACTGTAACGAAGGTGACATTTTAACACCAGGATGAAATCCTACAGGTAAGTCGGTCTTTCTCTTGAGCCTTTGTTCTTGAATCTCTGGTTACCTCTGTTCCACCACTTTGCCTGTGCTTTGTGGTTCCACTGTTGTTGAAGAGCGAATGTAGTCACTGGACATTACCGGTCGCATGCACTGTGCGTGCAGGCGACCATTTTATGCGAGCCATGTTGAGTGCTCTGGGCATTGCGCTACAGGAGGGCATGCATGGATAAGCTGGGTGTGGCTGTTGGAGGAGGCGTGACCTCACAATATCCGAGGGGATGCTGTTGTGTTGCTTTATGCTTGACTGTCGACTACATGTACTGAGAACTAAAGACGAACGTTTGGTACTTTTAATAACGAATAACCGTTTTCCGGAGTCCACGAAAGATCGATTAATTCACCGATTTTTTATGTTCTCGAGAAATGGCTTACGGTAAGCACAACAAAATTAATGAAGCTTTATTCAATTTTTGAAATTTTGAATTTATGGTAGTCTTGATAAAACAAGACAGAATGTTACTGCTTAAAATATGAACCACTACGGGAGCAAAATGTTTTGGAGCTGTTGATGCATGCAGTAAGAACACAAGAAATGCCGGCATCGAAACTGGAACACTGACATCATGATTTGATGAGATGGCAACGCCATTTTCATCACAGCCTTAATTTTCTTTTATAATGCATGAGTCACCGGTGTGTTTACATCGAGGCCGAGTCTTTTACAGCGACGCGTGCACTCCGGAGGAAGCTAATTCTCGCTTTAAAATGTTCACCGATCACTCCTTCCAACGTTACATGCCTGGCTTCTTCAGCGCCATTCAACATCGATTGATGTTGGCCTGTTGCCTAGGTAACCTTAAGTGCTCATCACACTGAAGATAAATACTCTACCATAGCAGAGAATTCGCTTAAATTAATCTCAGCATAACGTAACTATGTTAGAATTCAATTTAATTTCATTCATGTTGAATTACTGACTTACATGCGTCGTGCATGTACATGGCACTGTATGACATTAATTTTCAAGGTCATTTCTCCATAATTTAATACATGATTAAATTCTAATCTTTATCCCTCAAAGAGACGGGCATTTTGGCCTTGTCACAGCCGGGGGGCTAGATCTCGGCCATACGATGATGTATTTCAATGAAATTTGGCAGTGTCATAGAGGCATCCATACTTATCATCTGTGTGAAATTTCATGTAAATTAATTAAGTCTTTGCATAATTATGACTAATTAATTATTCATGGTAGGATACCACTCTGTCCTATGTACGGTGTATTGCTGTGTACCCAGTCATGGTAAATTTCACATCTCGCTTCACCCAGCATTCTAAAATTCGTCGCTGAGAGAGAACGCCACGCCTGATTTTCATAAATTTGGGGTCAAAATGAAGCTAGAGAGATGCGTGAAGAAAAAATAAACCGGGGGGGGGCGGATTCCGCCCCCGCCTCTTTAAAAGGGTTAAAAGCTGCACTCATAATTTTCAATGAAGGACTGATAACCGCATGAAATTGAAATTCCCTGTTTTGTCTCCAAACCAAGGGAGCCAGCATTTTTTTTCCAGGGGGAACCACTTTTTCCGACGGAAAAGCACTCACACCCTATAAATGGAAAAAGCTTGAGGGGGTGAATTGTATAGGGTTTAGTTTTCAAGCAAATTGGTGGTATTCACCCGCTTTCATCTCTTCTTTCCTTTTTTCGATTTCCCCCTCATATAATTCCTTTTCGGTTTTTTGGGGGGGCGCCCCCTTGCCCCTCACCTCACGACGCCAATGTCCATAACCACACCCTTCTCGCACCCGTGTTTGTCAATTTATAAGGTTAACAATTAAAGTAGGCAGATACTTGAAGAATCGGACGTGCTGGCGTTAGAGTGCTCATTTGAAAACATGGATGCCCTGCGGTCGCTGTGAAATTTGAAACAGTGTGAAGACCATTTCTGAAGGCAAACTGCGTCGATATTCTGCCGATCAGTCACTAGCTCGGAGTTTTTCCCGGGGGCTGTGATCTTGTTAGACCTTCAGCTTGTCTCGCTGCAGTACGCCGCTCGCTATAATAACACGCGCCCTGGCTACCCTGACTCACGGTTAATTGTAATATTTTGCGCCAAGCTCTGGCCAGTTCCTTGATACCCTCTTCTCTTCGCTGTTTTGCTCCGGTTATGTACTTAAGGCTGAGTCACGGGGTATCTGTTGCCATGGATACCGGTGTGAGGGGCCGATAATGGGGGACATACCCGGGGGACGAATTTAGTGAGCCGGCCCGTGGTGTGAAACCTTGGAGATCCCGTGGATGAGATTGACCAGAAAATATAGAAAGTGGTTGAAAGCGGCCATTAAGTCGCACGGGCTCATTTTGCTGGTGTTGTAATTATAAATAATCATGCTGTGGATGAAGGCGAGAATATTGTTTGCATTACATTGTATTTCCCATTCGAGAGCGCGCTGCATGCAATGCTTTGGTTTACGGAAGGCGTGAGCTTGCCACGCAGGACAGAGTACAGTGGAAAGACATGGTTGAAGTTAATTTGAGAGGACGGCTCGTTTTGCACAGTCCTAAACATCGGTGAGATCAAAACTCCCCGCACTTGATATTCGCACGTGGGCAGACATGGCCGCCGTGAACAAGCTGCTTAATATGTGGACACGGAACTACAACATGCCCTTTCGCAGAACTATACGCGTACAAGAGACAACAACCGTTGAGGCCGTTACCAGACATCGCCTTTAATACTATAAATCATTCTCATTATCGTAATCATCATCGCAGTCATCATAATTAATGTGTTTTTAATTTGATTTTCTTGTGTTTAGAGGGTAGCCAAATCAGTTCTTGATAACGGCATTTTGAGGAACCCTCGCTACGTACCAAATTACACTAAAATATTGCAATGGATATTCGTGTTTCGCTAATTACCAGCGCGATGGTGGCACATGGTTGTACAAACTTTAACACCGCTGGTGTTACTTTGCACACCTTCAAGTGTTACCATGCACTGGAGGGTGTTAAAAGTAACACCAAAAATCACCAAAATTTTGACACCAATGAAAAGTGTTGATGTAGTCCTCTGATAACACCGGGGGTGTCAACTATAACTTGTTTAGTACCATTTGTAGGGTGTTTTCGTCATGATTTTAACACCTTGGTCATTGGAAGGAGAGGAAAACAAGGAGGAACTTCTAGTCTAGCCTTTGCCAGGAGTTCCTTCCCGTCTCCACCCTACCGAGGCTAGGAGCCCCCCCCCATGCAAGCGGTGCCGCTACACTCAATACTCTTGGCAAAAGTTAGCTGGTGATTTGCACGAAACGCTCTAAATCAAAACATGTAAAAGAATAAACAAACAGTTTAATGTCTTTAAGCTGACGGGAAAGTCATCGGCCTCTCCTGGCCATGCTAGCTCCTCTGAGAATCGGGACACTTTTAGGGTCAGTTTTCTTCTCAATTTTAATCGTCTGGTAAAGAAAAACAGAGGGAAGATAAGGCAAAAACAGGGGAAAAAACCCACTTTTTAACAGGCTACGGTCAAAAATGCCGCAAGTTTCGTCACGGGACAAACAAGTGAAAAAGGCTCATGACTTATTGTGATGTGCCCGGGGCCACTGAAAAACGCTTCAACGAATCTAAAAAGCTCTTCAGTTCTCTTGGTTGGCACAGATCAACCCCCCCGAAAAAAATATATAATATAGTTCTAAGAAAGCACGATAATATACGGAATTAATTTCTTCATTCCTTGAAGCCGTAATCACTCGGGAAAACCTAGCTCGACAGGCAAGCGACCGACTCACGACCCTCGACTCTCGATTCCAACGGGACTTCATGGAGTACGTTTTCGTATCTTGACATGTTTTGTTCCACTGGCTGCATACGCAAGAGATCGGTTCCCGACTGGCTTGAATAGACATGATCAGACATGCGATCCATCATAATCCACACCTCCAATATACGACGACGGAAATAATGGAATTGTTAAAGCCTGTAGTTAAAAACTGAAAAAAATGCTATCATTTACAAAGGCAGATCCAGGCTTGGCTGTGGAGGCTAGATGTTGATTGAGCAGATGTTAATTATTATTTTTGCACTACACGGGGGGTTGGGGGCTAACCCCTTGAATGTCTGTAGATCCGACAGGTGTCACAATAATGATAAAACATCCAATGTGAGTTGGGCTCACTTTTGAGAGGTGCAAACCACTTTTTCCGTGGAGGGGGGATGTCTTGGGGGCAAGCAGGGGTCAATGTTGAGGTTTTGTTCAAGTAAGTTGTGGGTTTTCGTCCTCTTTCATCCCCCCTCCCTCAAAAAATACTCCCGCCTTCTTTTCCATTTTTTTCTTTTTCAATTTTATTCCGTTTATTCCGGAGGAGGTGAACTTCTCCCCGCGATATCCGTGGCTCAAGTATTGAAAGAGCCGAACAGATCTTATTCGTCGTGGCAACTGTTTTAGAGATTTGCGTCTTTGTTCCGCGGGAAAAAATACTCCAGCAGATATGTTGTGTGTTCGGTTGCATGTTGCAAGACGAGTGTTACCACTCGAAATGATGGGATCGATACATACAGACCATGCCTGTAACATCGCGTCGCCAACTGCGAAATGTCAGACGGCGAATTTATGCATGCCAGATTCCTCACGCTTGAAGGCATTGCACGTTACACCATTCGTCAATCGGCTCCTTTGCGATATGTATGACCATGGAGGAAGGAAGGAAGGAAGGAACAGACGACTGACAAACAGCTTGATTGAAGACTAGCTTTATACGCACGACAACACGGGCAATTACCGTGTTTGTAGGCTGTGTTTGCAAATGAAATGGCTGAAGACGGGAATAACATGCGTCTCTGGCATTGGGAAGTGGCTCTGTGCAGCCGGTATAACTCAGCGGCTTTCTGGAAACACATGTCATTTGCACCCGCAGCCGTCGCCCCTAGCCGCACAAGGCGCGGCTGTGTAGCCTACTACGTATGACGTCACGGCCGCCATATCTTGCAGAAAACCCATGCATGGCGAGAGAGGACCTTTCTTCCATGGTCCACGAGAGAACATTGATTTATGCTAGAAGAGTGAAATGATTGCGGTTGCACCATGTATCAATCTCTTTTTTGAGTATGTGGTTCTGAGAAGAACCGGGGAATAACTCGACGTTTCGAACAGTGTACTCTGCCCGTCTTTTACTCCTCTAGCTTCTTTCACCATGAAAACCTTCAAGTCTTATGAATTTATGCTACAACTAGCCCTCGAGAAGGTTCACTGAGATCGTTCCTAAATTGCTGCGTCTCCCATCCCTACCTGGAGTAAGCGCGGATTTGTGATAATTAAGAGCAGTCGTGTGTATATGCACCGGATGGCACCGTGACCAAATTTCAAGTCTGAGTGGCAGAGATTACAAACCCGGGTTGGCAGCTCACTAGGGAAAAGTCGACCGCTTTGCCAACCTGTAATTAATTCTCAAAGACATCAACTTCACGTCTGAAAGCAAATTATCTGGCCATCAGGAGTAGGAACTGAGCCTATATGGGTACAGTCCACTAATTCAAGCCTCATTGAAAACAGTGTAAAATCAGCACCGTACAGGGCCCAATAGCATGCATGCCAACATCCCTGAGATTTCAGTTACACAAATGAAATTATTGTCTAGTCCCTAATCTTTCCATTTCTTTTCATTTTTTGTGGGTTAACCAATTACATTTTTAATTATTCCCACAAAACAAAATCACCCCCGAAAAGTGATTTTTCCGAAGTCCGATTGCAGCCATTTTCCAAGTGGCAACCCTCAACTTTCTGGGGCACTTACGACCATTTTTCAACCGTAATTTTTAGCCCTTCTGCTTTCATATGAAAGCTCAAAGACCCAGAGAGTTGATCCTCACAAGGATTTACACAATCTCACCATTTTGAGGGCCAAACAATCTCTTTTTTCAAAAGATACTGTGGGGCACTTCTAATGCTAATGAGCTGGCCAGAAATTCTTACTTGAATTAGTGGTCTGCACCCATTTAATCCTTGAATTCAGCTCAGAGTAAACGATGAGCACAGGCATTGAAACGGCAGGGAGGAAAATGGCGACGCACAGAATTACCAGACAGATCGGATTCAAGTGTGTGGAATCTTCCAAGAGAGACGGAGAAATGAATTTCAAACGAGAACAAATTTGTTGTAAGCAACCCTTCTCATTAGCGTGATGGGAATGATGTACGTGAACATTTTGTATATTATACTTAAACTGGATGAGGATGCACGCTGTTGTTCTGAAAACGAGAATTTAAAGGAGAAACTGAAGCTACTAAAGTTGAGAAAGAGCATTGCATGTGCTTTTAGGATTGAAATAAGAGGTGACGTATGGGTCACCGTGGTATGTGAAATGACCACTGGCCTTTTCTTTTGCCTCCGATTGCAAACAGAAATCATTGTTAGCCACTATTTCGAAATGTTCTTAGCCGAGTGCCGTCGCCACTTCTAGATTGATTTCTTCTAAAGGAACTTGCACGTGTAACAGTTATCAGTCTCCATCCACGCATTATGCCATCGTTTGTTTGTATTGGTGAATGTGTGTGCCTAACTCCAGTGCTTCAAAAGGAGCAAAGGTACGGTGGCCCCTGTCAAACGTTTGCCTGCTGTACGCAGATAAATTGAAACTAACGCGTGAATAATTGCGGAAATGGGTCGGACAGGACTCGGCGTTCAGAGTCGTGATTTGATTTTTGATCCAGGCCCTCTGCAGCGATCAACGTGATTCACATTTCAAGCATCCACGAGAGTGCGGCATGCGCGTGTACGGTGATTTAAAGTACATGCATACAGCCCTTTCCCCAAAGAGAGAATTTTCGAGACTGAGGTCATTACTGGTTATTCCCAATCAAGGAAGCATACTTCATCAGTGACTCCAACTACATGTTTTTAAAGGCGCACCCATGGGGACAGGGGGCTCGGGGAGGGGTGGGGGGCTTGAGCTCCCCAGGTTGTCATATTTTGTTACTTTCTGTCAAACGAGAATACGGTAATTATATAATAACAGGTTTGCCCTTACCCAACGTATATTAATAAGCACTGTATGCTCAGTGCTTGTCCGAGAGCTTGCGAAAAAACCTCACAAGCTTACTCGGGTGGGACTCGAACCCACGACCTCCTGCTTACTAGTGCAGATGTCTTAACCACTCGACCACCGAGCTTGCTGGGATCGGCTGGCCGGTCCGAGTCAAATGAAGCAGCGGGTACCGCAAACTATTTTCAAGATGTATACGGTACACACTTAACTCTTGAACTAATAGCTTTGACATAGTCCCTGTGGGGGAGGTGGGGCTTGAACACGAGGAACCTTTTTTTTGGGGGGGTATGAAATTCCAGTCTGAGCCCCCTCCCCCTACGGAAAATCCTGAGTGGGCCACTTCATGTAAAGGATAAAACTAATACGATGAGATGCAATATGTTGCCTTTGAACTTTGGCATTATGAACACAGGGTAGAAGGGTAGACCATTGATTTGAGTTAAACCGTAAGGGCTCACACTTTCGTCCGTGAAACTGATTGTGTTAAAAGTGACTGTGGTCGATATATGACCACGTTTCTTTTCCCTTTTCTCAAATTTGCCCGCGCTTGTGTTTTCAGGCACCCGTGGACCGAACTGTGTTTGAAAGTCTGAACCCTGGATAAAGTCCGATCAGATTGAATTTAGACCCACGGAATGAAGTTTGCATACACGGAGGGCATAGGCAGGTAAATGCATCCGATATCACTAGCCGTGCTTGTTGCTGAACATCCATGCACTCTGGCTCCAAATCGTCCAATTATCAAGTTAGGAGCGCGCAGCTGGCGAGTCAAGGCAGTGTAGGGAGAAGGAATCGAAGAGCTCAAGTGCTGGCGCGAGATGTCAGATTGTTGTTCGGTTGCTTTCACGCCACATAATTGTGGACATTTCCAAGTGTTTCATCCGAGCAGGGGATTCGTAAGCAATGCATGCATGGAATACCGACTCGTAGACACTTTCTGAAGCTAAACCACTGAGTAATATATAAATAACAAGCCACACCTACAAGTCTCAAATCCTGGGGAACTTCACCATGAATACGCGTAAAACGTTGTTCTCACATGGGCGCCATTCTGGTTGGACTACGACTGCGCAGTGCATGTTAATGCGCAGGCGCCGCGACAGGCACGCACACAATGAACGTTCACACTCGACTGGCGCCCATGGTGATAACACCTTGCAGGCAGAAAGAACAAGTCATTTGCTCCTTCAACCAAGATATCTTGACGTACTGTTCAGTCGTTCTTCAAAGTTAAATTTTATATATAACGGTTTTGCCCGTACCCAACGTAAAAAAAAAAATACATCTTGAAAAAAGTTAAATTTGCCACAAACCTGAGTGTGCATAGCGTCAGTGGTATTCAGGTAACTGTTTGGTGACCCAAAGCCTACATGATAAGTGTAAAAATGTATATTATACACTCTGCATCTTTGAGGTTGCAACGAGGAGTTCGTAAAACCAGACATTTGTTTTCTCCAAAAATGCATTCTGCGCAGCCCCTTTTTCACGAAAGGAAAATTCTTTGAAACGATTGCTTAGAGAGAGGGTAAAAGGGGGCTGTGGATGTAAACGTAACAGTGGTTCTTTACCATGTGCGTTTCAGGTGGAATACTTCACGTCAAGCATACAACCCTTGAAAAATGGCGCCCTCTGCACGCATACTGCTTTTCATCGTGTTCATTCTGGTGATTCACTTGACGGAACCAAGTAAGTAACCAGTCGTGACGTCATGCGTTATGACGTCTAGCATGACGTCACTAAATAATGAACAAGAAGAATGACTACGACAGTCTTGTGCCAGTTTTTTTGTCACTCGGCAAAAAAAGAAATCATCGCGACGTCGTCAAGAGCTCTCTCATGACAATGTATCTCAAATTTGCGATACACGTGTGCGATACCTCGTCTTTCACGGAACTTGACTTTTCTTTGACAGAGGATGGCTACAATGGGTTGGCAAAAGGAAAGCGTCGGTTCTCTTCACGCTCGCGAAGAACGTATACTTCCACTTACCGGAGTAGCGGTACTACATATTACAGCAGAGGTATGTAGTTTTGAAGTATACAGCTTAATGTCATAGGCAAGTGCACAGAATGGCTTTCAAGAAACCCTCCTTCGCGCTGTTAATTTTGCTAGCAGTGAATCCAGTGTGACAAACGTTTGGATTCCGGGGAATCGTATTAAAGCTTTTCCATTGATGAAAAGTTGTATACTTTTGGAGATAAGAACAAAAGGAACTCATCTTTTGATTTCTTTGCGACTTCCCCCCCCCCCAAAAAAAAATTCGACACGCCCGTTCTTCGTGAAATCGGTGGCAATTTGTATCCTAGCATGAATCATTCTTGTTTTGTAACATACTCTTAGGTGGTGGTAGCATGCCCTGGTGGCAGATCGTTCTCATCGTAGGAGGAACCATAGTACTCTTCCTCTTAATGTATTGCTGCTATCGGGCGTTAAAAGGACCCAGAGAGCCCCGGTCAGACACTCCCGGCATCCAGACCACGCGAGACCATGTCCAGCTCACGGATCACCAGCCTATCCAGCAGCCGTACCCCGCTGCCCAGTACCACCAGGTAAGCACGTCGGACGGCCGGGAGGTTCCGCCACCGGTCCACATGCACCAGAGCCCGGCCTATCCGCCGCCGTTACCGCAGCAGCAACAGCAGCCGCTGTACCCGCCGGCGATCGCGACGGCGCCTCCGCCCTCTTACGACGACGCGCTGGTGATTTCCAAGGAGCCAGTCGGCGAGGGCGCCCCCGACCGGTGGGAAGACGAACCCGAGATCAACAGGAAAGAATTCGGGGTTATTTGATCCAATTCAAAGGGACACACTTTAAAGGAACTGGAAATTATAACCTTCTTCAATTTTTAACAGTAGGAACCTACTTATCAATAGTGTGGAGTTTTTTTCACCTTCCTCGCCAATGGAGTATCGCACTTGCTCAGCCGTACTTGTCTAGAATCTGTATGTCATAATAATAGTGATTATCATGTTTTGTGAAATCATAGAACTTCGCCAGAACTTGCAGTGTACCATGTACAGCACCATTTTAAGCCTCGTTTTTCCCTTGTCTTTTTAACTGATGTTTAGACGTCCATTTGAATTGTGTGCACGTATCAATTAAAGTTGAGGACTGTTGGTTCCACTTTCTAGGATATTTCCCTTGCAGAATTGTTTATTGCCAAATTACAAGCCTTTTGGTCAGTACTGCTGTTTTCCTTTATTAATTAACGCATGATAACATTAAAGGTTGAAATAATTCCAAAGGTTGATATTGTAATTTTGTTCTCTTTTCAGGCTTCAATTTGTAATTAAGTTAAGCATGTGCTGGTATAAGGCCCAGACTTGAGTTCTGTTCATAACTCGGGTTATTGATTTATTACTTTTTATGAAATAAATCTGTTAATAGTTAAGCTCGCTGAGAACTCTTCGTTTTCTTTTAGTCTAGTTCCTTAAATGTTTTGTTTTGCTCCAGTAAAATTCCGGAACTCGAAGCTTACCTGAAGGATATCCGTGTCGGAGTGGACAACCTCAAAGTTGACGCCATTTTCCCACTAAACGGCTACAGTTCGCTTTAATTAAATAACGCACGCGGAAGTACCTGCATGCACGACCTCACCAGGAAAACAAATCAACAGATGAGAAGTCCGGATGAGTCCAGATGAGAAGTTATTACCGGTACCGGTAGTTATCCTTTCTGTCACCAGATCCAACACGAGTCAAATATCGTAGCAGCGTAAGGGACTTATTTCATGATTCGAAGGGAAAGAAAAAGTTTTCTGGAACCTGAGCAGCATTGGGTTCAGAGCTTGCTCTCTAATAATATTAATTTCGTTGCAAATTCGTTCCTGACCAACCAAACGGCAGTTTCACACGTGAACCAACGTCTCCGTAGTGCGTCACTTTGCTGCACAGTTAAACGTCGTTCGTTGGTGTCGACGTTTCGTGGTGACGCATTAAAAAAGTTGGACTTCTGTTAAAAGCGACTTCAATTGGAACTGTAAAGGATCACTGAACAAAATGGCCTTAGCTTGTGGTCTTCGCTTGGTCATTCTGCTTCTCTTCATCGCTATTGTCAATTTGCCGACAACAGGTGAGTTGAATGTCGTCACAATGTTGTGCTATGTTATTATACGATCGCAAAATTTCCACGAGAGCCATTCTGTCGATTTAAAAGCGTGTTTCGACAATTCTTCGACTGTACATTCTGGGTAAAATGGACACATGTTTCAAATGCAGCACAGGAAATTCTCAGCATTGTTGTATATACATTTATTTTGCTACTCAGACGCTATAAGAATCAGAGTCCGCACGGGCTACAGAGGTACGCGCCGAACTTACACAAGAACAGTCTACACCAGTTCATCCAATCAAGGTAAGGAAGCCGGTACAATCTTTAGCAGGGAGATGTTTTTACTATACCCAGCAAGAAATGAGACTGAGGGGTACCCCCAACATGTCCAATCCCTATACACATTCCAGACTATTCTTACTTAACACATCCCCCCAAGATGTCTGAAAGGAATTCCCCAGATTCCTGCGAGACAATGACCAACACAAAGCAGGGGGGGGGGGTTATCTCCGTCTCATACCTTGCTGCATATGGTTTTTACAAGATGCACAGGTTAGCGGGCTCCAAGAATACTAACGATGTAGTTTATACTACTTATGACGGAAGGGGCCCGACGATCTCGTGCACACAGGAAAAATTACGCTTTAAAAATTGTTCAACAGAGCACTAAAAATTCCACTTAGATTAGAAACTAATATGGCAAAAACAATTTAATGGGATTTTCTGAAGAAAAACTGTACAACATTCAGTGAACAAACTTGAGACAAATTGATCATCGAAGTCGCACCCCTGTGCATTTTCAATGGCCCGCTCACACTTCTTGCCGCCAAGATCATTTGCGCGCATGCGTGCATAGTTATGAATGTTTAAGTGAAGAGGTCTGTTGTTCACCTGGACTTTTATCCTCTCGGTTTTCTTTTGAATCCTATCTGACAGGCCTTGAGGCGTGGAAGATAGCCCTCATTGTCTTCGTCAGCCTCCTTGGCATTGTAGTGCTTTATATCTGTGTCCGTTGCTGGCTGCTCTGTCGCGAGAGGCGGTCCGCTGAGATGGAAGTTCCGCGAGTGTCGATGAACCCAATCTACCGACCACATCCTCTGCAATTTCACAACGCGGATTCAGTGGACAAAGACGTGCTAACAGCGCCCCCACCGTCATACGAGGACACTCTCAAAGTCAATACGGGCGATGTTAACGGCATTAAGGTCGCTGACCAGTAGAATCATCCAAACCTACCGCGCTGAACATCTTAATTTTCGTTTGCTTAGATCTGCTGTGGGCAAGTGATTAGTTGGGGCAAGACCAATGAACTCGTTAGATATTGGCTTTTTAACGATGCAAAAAAAAAATAAAAATAAAATCTTATGGTCATTCGCATTTTGCCGCTGGCTCTAACTCATACGGCGCAAGATTACCTTGTTAATAGCATCTCGTACAGTTTCTGCCCCCCTGATCAATCATAATGCGCTTAAAAAACCTTAAGCAGTCTTCAGTTGAATGAATGTGAGCGCAAATTTATTATGTTTATTGCTGATGTTGTTAAAATCGCAATAATGTCGACCACTTTATTTTGTTTGTCTGGATATTATGAGAATGATACGCGATACTGGCGATTTATAACAGCGCGCCACCAAGAGGTTAACACAGAGAGACCATTTTTCAACCTTGCGGCCGACAAAAATCATGACCGAGATCGCTGCGACTTACATTTGAGGTCAGACGACACCTTGAGGACATACTTGATTGGTCGGAGAATTCTTTGCCTCACCAAAAAAAATTAAAAACAGGTTTAAAATCATCTTGAATGATTAACACCGATACTCAAAAACCACTTTCGAATCTTCAACCCAGACAAGCATTACATAGGAACGATTCAAGTTTCCTGCGCTACTACACGCAGCGCAAATGGCGAGTAGGGTTTTGGTGACTGTTTTCCCACAATGCACTGCGAACAAGGCCTCTCTGTGGCACTTAACTTGCGGTCATCGCTTGCTAACGTTAATTAAATAAATAAATAAATACATGCTGTACCGCATTTAGATAATGACTGATTATCTGAGAAACATAAACTGTGAGGGGAAGATGTGTACATAGTGTGAAACACATATGTTTACCCACTCAGTGAAAATAAGTCATAAGCCGCCACTTTTGAGCTTTTATTTGTACTGGAAAGAGCAAAATGAGTTTTTGTTTAGAGGTATCACTCAGTTTGGCATCCTGATGAAAGTGGATACTCCATGGTGACAAATGCTGTGGGTTCCTATTGGTTTACACTTTGCAAAATTATTCTAAAGGACTTTTTACTCCAAAATGGTTCTGGCGATTTAAGACTCGTTTTCATAGAGTGGGTCACATATTTTATACGCTTGTCTCCCATAGTATAATTTAATAAAGCGAAACTATAATGGTAGTATTTAGAGGAAGCATATTATTATTTAATGTTTTAATAAACGAGATCTTTGAACACTTGTGTATTATTCTGTGTGTTTTGTATACTTGTAGCGTTGTGACAACAAAATACGTACCGCACGACTCGACTTAAAGACTACACGCAATGCTTGAGCATGCTGCCACCGTATAACCAAAGATCGTATAGCGCCGCCTAGCGGCGCAAGATGGGGAACTTCACCATGAATACGCGTAAGGGTCCAGTCCACTAATTCAAGCCCCATTGAAAACAGTGTAAAATCAGCACCGTTCAGGGCCCAATAGCATGCACGCCAACATCCCTGAGATTTCTGAAACACAAATGAAATTCTTGTCTGGTCACTTATCTTTCAATTTCTTTTCAATTTTTTGTGGGTTAACCAATTACATTTTTAATTATTCCCACAAAACAAAATCACCCCCCAAAAAGTGATTTTTCCGAAGTCTGATTGCAGCCATTTTTCAAGTGGCAACCCTCAACTTTCTCGGGCACTTAGGGCCATTTTTCAACCGTAGTTTTCAGCCCTTCTGCTTTCATATGAAAGCTCAAAGACCCAGGGAGTTGATTCTGGCAACGATTTACACAATCTCACCATTTTGGGGGCCAAACAATCTCCTTTTTCAAAAGATACTGTGGGGGCACTTTTAATGCTGATGAGCTGGTCAGAAATTCTCACTTGAATTAGTGGTCTGCACACGTAAAACGTTGTTATCACATGGGCGCCATTCTAGTTGGACTACGACTGCGCAGTGCATGTTAATGCGCAGGTGCAGGCGCCGCGACAGGCACGCACACAATGAACGTTCACACTCGACTGGCGCCAATGGTGATAACACCTTTATGGCCGAATTACCCATCTTGCGCCGCTACGCGTATAACTGCGCTACTTTCTACTTGTCAGAAAATTTAAAAGCAAAACAAAACAAAACGAAGAAGCAAACCAAACAAAAGACATGATTACCTTTTTGCCTGACGAATAATGGCTTGTCCTTCTCTTTCCACATTTTTATCAACTGTCGCTGAAGGACTGTTCATAAATGGAAAAAAGTGGGTTGGTGCGGCTTATGAGCCTCGAGCTGGACCAACAGAGGGCGCAATTTTCTTAGCAACAGAGGCTCCTTCGGTCCGAACTGAACTTCGCTGGTTCACGACCGACAATGAAATGCACGCGTACCGTCGCGTCGCTACCACCCAAATGAACACTCCCGACCAGTATGGCTCTTTTCAACCGATGAGGGTGAGCTTCTGCTCGAGGCAGATAACCCAACGTGCATACTATGTTCCATCCTAGGTTTAGACACTTTGAGTAAATTATATAGCTATCCAGCTCGTTTGAAGACAGCCTGTTAAATTAAGCCATTCATTTTTTTCTCAACTTGATTTTGCAAACTATACTGAGGTTCAAGAGTTAAACTCTTTTCGTTCTCTGACAGGATAAATTATATGGAGGTGTTTATTTTGTGGTTATAATGATGTGAACGTGTATAATTTTTTTTAATAATCTGTAAGTTTTTTATTCAAATGATACAGCGTTCAATAAAGTATTGAACGATGTTATGTTATTGAAGTGCACTGATGCTTATATCACAGCCGAACGTCAAAGGACTGTGGACAAGTTTATTAACGGGTGGCATAGACGCTTCAGAAGCCGGAAGGGAAATTTATTAAGGTGCTTTAGATATTTCCCACAGAAAATTACCCCTCCCCTAGTGTCATGGCACAGAGAGGTCCCTAGCTTGGATTCAGTCACGTACGTAATCACTGCTGTCCAGCCGTGTTGGGGGACCAAACAACAAGGCTAAAGCATGACTAACAGACAAACCTGTGCTCGTGACTGTATCGCCTAGCCTGGTGAACCAATCTATACCGTGAAGCAAATACGCGTCATAATAACTGTGAAGTTTGCAAAAAAGTTTGGATTCCATGCTACAAATCCCAGTTTCCAAGACTGTCAAATATATCAAAAGAAAGGGCCGTGGAACTTTTTGTCCGCGACAGTGTTTAAAGAGTAAACGACGTCTAAAGGGGAAAACCTATTGAAATACATAATGTCGCCATGGTCATCCGATCGAAGGGATACTTGGTTTGAAGGGACGCCTTATTTCTAAAAGTGTTCCTCGGTTGAGATGAGGAAATTCATTGCTTCCTGAACTCTGGATTGTCTTCAATGGATTCTGAATTGGAACTATAGGAGACGAACAGGCCACTTTTTGAAGCCCTGAAATCAACACGACGAGGGAAGAACCATCGCGAGACATCTCAGCTATATCAACCCTCTCCCTTCCACACAGTTTCGCACGATTCCATTAGGAAGGTCTGCGCTCAGGTTAAGTTCAGGGGTAAGTAATTCACCCATCTTCTTAAAACTCAGGTTAATTAAAGTCCACACATCAGCTTTAAAGGGCACGGAAGCGAACCACTGAAACAGGCACAATTGGTGTTGACTGGAGTTTAGGCGTGCGAAGACTAACTTGCATTTTTGTCTCTCAGATGGGTAAACTAACTTCTAACTTCTCTGAGATATGTTCTGATCGATACATTTGAATAGATTGGTGGTGACGTGCTTGAAGGTCTTCGTGATAACACCGTCGGGAAAGTAAGTTTTAATGATTTCGATGCAAATATGCTCTTCACACGGGGGGGTCTCTTGCAAACGCAAATGATTCTCAAATACTGTAATAAGAAATATTGGAATCTTCTGAGACCTCCATACCGTGACTCCTTTTTCTTTTGTTTCGGCAGCAACTTAAGAAGTTACACCGAGACCAACGACTGGGTGCAGACCAGGCGAATTCGGGAAAGGACGTTGTTTTGGCAACCGATGGCTTGGTCGCTCAACTGAAAAAATGCCGTGGCATAGTATGTACAAAAGTCTTGAAGTTAGAGATACAAGTCCGCTCTGTGTGCCGGCTCTTCGACACACATAGTTATCTGGGAAGAGACAGACATGATCGATGTACGGACAAGGTTGTACGCATGTGTGATGTCTAATTTTGAAATGACGCATCGCCCTGAGCCACATGACCAGATATGACGTCATGGCGGGGCCAGCCTGTTATCCTACGCTTGTTATTCCCACAGCATTATTCATCCGCTCGGGCACCAGACAGGGCACACTTTTTTTAATCATTGAAATAAATTTATACACACTATTTTGGCTTAAGTTACCCAGTTGTGATACCTCCTATTATAACGTCGATCCCCGAACAAGGATTTTTTTCTGAGCTGTCGATGTATTAGGTAACTGTACAGAAATGACGAATGGTAGGTACTAATTTAGTCTTTCAAGTTACACATTCGGAGAAGTTAATCCTAGAAGTTGATATTCCTTGGTGTGTAAAATTTAGCTGATTTGTGAATTGGTTGGGGAGCCCGTTCTATCGCTAGAAGTCTAAGGTAAAAGTATTGATGATATTTGATATCGAGAGATATTGACAAATGGGAAGAGCTACCAACATAGGGTTGGGTGGCTCAGTTGGTAGAGCACTGGTACGGTATTCCAGAGGCCGCAGGTTCGAATCCCGCTACAGTCAATTTCTCTGTTTATCTTTATAATCATTCATAAGCACCTAGTCATATGATTTGTTTCATGATTGATATTTCTGATCGTAAATTGAGTTCACTGATGATCTGATGATATTTCTAACGCTGTTTCTCCACAGATTTATCCGAGTTTATTCCTTGGATTCTTGCCATCTTCTTCGTTCTGTTCCTGATCGCTTGCTGCTCGTGGCTTTACAGATGCATCCAGAAATGTGACGATCAGTGCCCGGGAATTCTGCCGGCGCGGAGCCCTTACAACCCAAACTCTCCTATGACACCGTTCCGGAACACTCGGCACACGCGTAATTGGGAGGCCACCAGGAGGTTGACCTGCCAGCGCGCCACCAACGACAACAGCGAGCCATCCGGGAGCCAGTGTATCCTATCATCGTCCTCGGTAGTTCATTACCACGGGCAGAAGGTGCCCCCGTACGTGTCTTTCGCTGACAGGCCGCCGCCGCCGTCGTACGAGGAAGCTTGTAGCTCGACAGCGGCCTTAAGCAGTTCGACGACCGCCTTAAACATGGAGAGCCCTGAACAGTCTGTGGCTATCATCGATACCACCAGTGCGAACGAGACCGAGGCCACGCCGGCAGCGACAGTATCGGACAGCGTCGAAGTAATGGATTGCAACACGGCAGCAGTATCGACTCCCACCAATACTGGTCGCGGCGACCGACCACAAGACCACGGGGCCAGTGAGTCAGTAGTCATTGACAACCCTCAGGATGAGCCACTAATAAATGACGATGACGACGATGACGATGAGTTCTATGATGTTGTCATCGATGCCACACCACATGTCCAAGCAACAAGTGAGGAAATGACGAGGAGGGGAAGCACGGATGTTTTCCTCTAGCCTTCGAATGAACGATTTGAGGCAATGAGGCATAAACAACATTTTCAGTGACTGACGGTCATTGTCAAAGAGAACGGGGAAATAATTATGCCTGCATGTTATTTATAGACTTGTAGGAATAACGCATAGCTAAATCAGACCCCCAAAGAAAAGAACCTCACAAAGCTGTGGGTTACATCGTGTAACTTTCTACCAACATATTCCTGAAAGCTGTACACTGGTCTTGGCACTGATGTCTTTATTTGTATTTTCCAATGCCAATCAGCATGGGAACATTTACGCAGAGTTTTTTCCTCGAGTAATTCAAGCGGCGACCTGATACGAATGCCCAACAACATGTTACTGTACGGGCAGGGAAAATTCTCTTCTGACCAATTGGAGCGGGCGACAGACCTTTCAACTCTTTGTCCAATCAGAAGCTTCGTTTCTTCAACAAGTAATGCAATCACCGCGTGCCAATTTCTCTCTGTACATTGTTTCAGTGACAATGATGGAGGTACATCTGACGTATAGTATACCCTAGAAACTGAATCTGAGAAAACCTGAACCCCCTAACATCACTTGCAAGAACGATCGTGAGAAGAATCTGTGTCCTAATATCGGAAATATTATTATCGTAAATCCATTAAACCATCCTTGTGTTTAAAATTTAAACCAGTTTAAAACTCGAGCCGTGTGTCAATACACAACGAGGAAAAATAAACATCCCACGTTTGATAATGCAAACACAAGATAAACTTGACCAAGTCTGTGGGATCGACATCGACAGGGAAACATATCTCTCGCCAATCCTTCGACAAACCTTGAAAGTTGTTTCAAATTTGAGGCACAGGAGCTTCAAATCTGAAACCTGCCCAATCATCAGGTGCAGATTGGGCTTACTCTATTTCAGTTTTGCGTCGGTGACTAAACGGAAATGTATTGCAGCGGTGTATTTCCTGCGTGATAAGGCATGGATAGAAATAGGTCTTTGAAGTCGTGTCATAAACTCGCCCAGTCGGTTGTGCAGTTTATTTTGGCGCGACGTGGTATCCATTTGAAAATAAAATGGTAACAAAATTATCTGACGTTTGAGGAAAGTTTTCAGGTATTTTATATACCGGTATAGCAAGCTTTGTGCTCAAAGATTTGATTTTGCTGTGACGTCACCGTCATCGCCATACATCTCGGCAGAGATTTTCAGTCGCAAACATGAACTATCGCAATACCCTGCAAGTCTATTGCGCATGCGCATAAGATTCCGCGCTTAATGATATGACAACCGACAGAAAATACAGTGGGTTTGTCAGTGTGTCTTTGCAAAGGCAAGCTCCGGTAATAGAATTTACAAAGATTGTCAAAGAAGACTAGGATAATTTGAATTAGTGCTTAACTTTTAAGCCGCAAATACATGTAAAATGTAAGGACACGAAGTGAGGGATATCGCAGGCTTGCACAGAGAGCCGTTGTCGTTTACCACGCATGAGCAAGCACTTCAGTTTGATTGTCAGGCGTAGTTTGTTGTCCCTCCTAAAAAAAGGTCATCCGAACAAGTTGTGTAAGCGAACCACCCGGAAACAAGGCAGCTACATAACTATGGCCTTTAGTAGGGCCTATGCAAAGGCCATTTCTGCAAAGTCACTGGTGTCACTGTCTGTCGTGTGTTGCCGCGCACAGTCAGCTTATCTGCAAGAAGGTCGCGCCTATGTACGTTTCCGTAACAAAGACCTTCATGACAATGCGAAAGTGAAGCTGGGTTGAGCACAGAGCGAGGCAAGAGTAGTTGGAAGAATAAGGCTCGAGAACTTCAGCCATGGAGTCGGTAACTCTGAAGAGGGGGATCCTGTTGGTTCTCGTGCTGTGTATTTGTCTGCTAATGCACTTTCCAACGGCAGATGCACGTAAGTTTCATGCTTCAGTCTCTTCCTGGTGAACGGGAGAAATGGCGCGGTGCCGATGAAACCAGCCCCGCAAGTTTGAAGCATAAGCTAGGCCGCTGTTAGAGAGAGATCCATACACCGACAACATTAATTTTTGCATTAAAATGTTAAAACATAAAGAACTGAGTGAATCAAGAATAAATTGTCCAGGATAAGATATTTTTTCCTGGGCTGAGTAACCCTTTTTTATACATTGAAGCATGTATGTTAAGATCTGCCAAAGGAGTATCCGTGTTTTTGACCCGTACAATTAGATGTTTCCATGCTTCATTAAAAGAACCCATTTCATTTTGTGTGTGTGAGTTAAAATCCATTTTGAAGCTCAAGGGTTGTCAGTGGGCGTCTTGTTAAAATGAGATTGGAGGATTTTCAAACAAACACTTGAATGGTTACGCCAGTGGTATGCTTAAGAGATTGAAAAAATTACAGCACTCAGCCGGACTGTTGTTCAGGAAAATGAGGTCCACCGCTTCTCTTGAGTTATTTTTGGCATTTCCTCTCTCAGGTCAGCCTTTGCTCTTTTTTACGCAATTCAAAATACATGTAGGCTATGTTAAAAAAAACCATGCTTTGAAATGATGTCGTATATGAAAATAGCAGATAATGAATCGATACCCATACGAAATGGGAATTTAGGATGGGTACAAAATCAGTTTTGCCGATCCATTTTTAAGCTAAGCACAATCCTTTCTTTCCCCATAGGTAGACGTAGATCCCCGCATAGGTCCACAAACAACAACTCGGGACGTCCCGCGGCATCACCAGGTATGACGAACAGTTTTGAAAGACGTCTATAATTCTTTTTGGCGCAAAGTCATGCTCTTGACTCATACGTCATGATGTACCGAGTTCAGTTAGAAACTTATTTGCCCATCCCCTCGGAAGTGAAGGGGGATATAGTCTTGCATCAAGTCTGTTCTCGCGGATCATACAATTCAACATAGTTATGTGAAACAATATTGTAGTACTTTCAAACTTGACTTTAATTGGCTGTTTGCTGATCACCCTCATTCCAGAGCTTTTGTAGCTTTAGATGTTCTGTTCATCTTCGGTTTGAAATCCCATTTATCTGTTTAAAGGGTTCACACACTACTTCGTGATAGTCATTAGCGTACTGGGCGGCATCTTGGTTCTCCTGTGCGCCTTTATCAACAGTCTGCGCTGCCTGCAGTACTTGCTGAGCCGGCGCAACGAGAAACACACCGTACGACGGAGAACCAGGAGCGTAGAGAGAAACCAGCGGGAGGGGAACCCTGGAGACGATATCGACCAATCGCAGCTGTACCCGCCGCCAACCTATGCCGAGATCGTCGGGGAGGCAATAGCGCCCCCACCGGCCTACTCCTCCTTACACGTAGGGGATGCTGGCTGGGAAAGTCTGCCCCCAACGAGCGATGCCGCACACACAGAGGAGCACCCCGTCTAGTTATTTCAATCAAAAATCTGCGCCGCATTTGTAATCGGTGTACACAGACATCACTTTTGAATATCAACACCAACAAGAAAGAATGCATCGTATGATGTAAAGCTTAGCGACTACGGAGACAATGTGCCTTTTTTTCAATATAACGCTTACTCAATGCAATGCACTTATAAAAAATATTTTTTTATTTTTACAGAGAAGAATCTAAGGTACTTTTCAAATACATGTACATGTATATAGTAAATTTTATAGAACGTGCTTTGTCGGTGCAAATTGCTCCCAAAGTGACGCTCTTCAAGACATTGACTTTTCGTTGTTAAAAGGGTACTGTTGAGTGGACCAAAACATGGTCCGTTGGCTTGTTCTTTGTAGCTTTTCTGGGGTTGCTAGAAATATTTCCGAAGTAGGAATCGCGCAACAGTTAAAATCTTGTTTATCTCGATAACGTGTTGCCATTAACTTGTGAAAATCTATACTGTAATTCGACAACCAGAATTAGAAGCCATTACTGCGGTGGTGCACTGCTCCTGGACAGGTGGTGCACGCGCGTTCCACGCCTCTTTGATTAATAGGATGTTGTGATTTGCTAAATGCACGCTCACCTCAAGCTGAAACATGTGCGTGTGAGTGCGGTGCCACCGCAGTTATGACGTCGAATCAGATTAGCCCATATGTAGTTACGGTGTACAACTCTAAAACGTGTACAAAGTTCTGTGAATTCACAGATTGTAATGTAAGTAATGAGGGTGGTTTGGATGGGGTGGGTGCCGTGGTTGATTCTTGGGCTGGAGTGGAAATTCGGGGTGTAATGAATAATTCATTCGCTTATAACCACCCCCAAAAACACAGTGGGCTGCCCAGCGGGAGGATTTTTTTAGGGAATTGAAAGCGGCACATCTTCAGAAAGGGGCTATTACCTTCCGGGGGTTGGGTAATGAGGATTCATTTACTAATAAAAAACAGTGGAACAAATCATTTTAGAAAAAAATTCCATTTCGCCTCCATGGTCCCCAAACTTGCATGGATACGACTACCTGAACGACCGTTTGCTGTGCGAACGTCCATATCGGGGAGTGATATGAAAGAATAGGTGAAGAAAATGTAATTTTGTGTTAATGTTCTTGTGATTTTGTATGATATTAAAGATAACGATTTCTTACGTTGACTCCTTCAAAGGGTTGTGTATCATGTCATTGTAGTCCATGCTAGTGGGACGACGAACAAGTAATGTTTCTTCCCCGCCAGGGAAAATTCAAATGTCAGTTTGGTTGTTCACTTGGTTTTGTCAATGGAATTATTGGGTGCGTTCGATTAACTTCCCTGAATACACCAGTGTTACACCAAGGGAAGCCTCGAAATGAGGCTTATCGAAGGCATGCTGGGAAAAAGGTCAAGTCCCTGCCACGTTCGTTCTTTGATGTCCATGCTCGAACGGTCCATCAGTGATGTCATCACACTCGGGCAGCCTCCAGAGACCCGCTCGCCAGTGGGGTAGTGGTGGCTGACACCATGCACCAGGCCCTGGGGCAGGCATAAAGATCACGTGATGGCTAAACCAACGCTCTCGTGTAAGTTTGACCTACACGTGTAACCTAATCGAACGCACCCATAGTGTTCCAAATGACATGACATGACATTACATTACATTTACTTCCTCCTCATGGCAAAATACGCAGGTACTAACAACGTATGAGATAAATAGGCCAATAGAGGTGGCAAAAACCATATTATAAAATGCAAAGCTTGTGTCAGGCATGCCATTACAAGAAACAAACAAGAGAATACAAAAGACACAACAAAATACAAACAGAGAAAACATTACATATACAAAATGAGCATCAAATAAAAATAGTGATAAATGAAAGTGCTACGGGAAGGGGTTACACTTAATCACACATCAAACTAGGACCCTGGAGAATAGGACGCATGAAATCTATTGCATAAGATACAATATAAGTTTCTGCTTAAAAGCTTTATAAGACCTTAAACATCGGAGAGAAATCGGTAAGCTCTTCCATAGTTTAGGACTGGAATATTTGACAGTGTTTCGAAAAGTGGATTTTCTATGTTGAGGTACATGGGAAGTGTAGGCCAGTGGACGCGCGAGTATTATAGCATATGTACCCGTAAACGTATCTGAGTTGGCACTCGGAAATAAATTGTTCAAAAACTTGTGCATAAATAATTCTTGTTGATATTTATTCAAATTTATGACGCTTAAGTACTTTAGTTCACGTAAGAGCAGTTGACTGTGAGCATTATAGGGAGATGCATGCAAATGCAAATGCTACATGGGATGGGGTTGTTTTCTCAGGCTGGGCACTGGAGCGTCCGTCTAGTGACCATGGCAATATGCCAATGTACTGATGACGTAAATCTTTGTTTGCAGGTGCACCTTATTATGGAGGGGGGCCCGTGGTCTACTGAACACCTCAGGAAAGCCACACACCGTAAACAAAACTCCAAATGCAATGCCAGCCGTTGTCAGCGGACAGAGAGCATGACGAATGACGCCTCCGCCGCTTTTCACTTCGCCCGTTCACCACCTCGCCCATCTCTGCTATTTCGCCCACGCGAACGCACAGCTGTGCTCTGTCAACACGGGCGATTCACAATAGTGCGCCTCCAAGAGTTAGATTTCCCGTTTAGAGCATGGTTATTCACGAAAAAAAATTCTTAATGGTCATTTTTATCGTAATTTCTGTCTCACTCCGGCCTATTTTTTCCAGTTCATTTTGAATCATATAAAAAATAACGTCTAAATAACCGCTAATTCAACGATCTAAACGATAAATTTACAAACGAAATTGAATAAATAAATCGGTAAAATGATGCAACTTTGGTTTGTACACAAAAAATCCTGCTTTTGGTGATTTATACACGTACGTAGGTATAACAAGCGAACAATCAAACCTTTCTAAAAAAAATATCAAACCTTTCTAAAAAAGTATTCAGTGAATAAATTCTTCATTCTTAATTCAGTGAATAAATTCTTTATTCACAGATCACTGAACTTTATCTTCCTTCGATGACCTCACAACAGCGCCCTCGGATGTCCAGGAAAGCGTGGATAATGTTTAAAAAGTGCAATTTTTTTCAATGCGTTTGACAGAATAGGAAAGAAACTAATTTTCATTCATTGTAGAAGAGTATACTGTTGAAGAAAAAATGTATCTAAGAAAAGTTCATTGCAACTACACTTTAACAAATCTTTGGAATCGATTAATCAGGAGCGTAGTGCAAAGTTGTGGGCGCTCGTAGTTAGCAGAGCGTACGTGTCAATGGAGGCCTCCATTGATGGGATCAATTTGCTATCTGATGCAGTTAGGGTGCCAGTCTACTCGATTCAGCGCCGTGGCTAGGCAAGGGCCGGGCGCGCGTGAAGTTTGACGGTAGACCTACACATTACCATTCATGCATGTACACGTGGACAGTGCATAATGCCAGTTGTGGTTTGGCCGAGGGTCACGTCAGTTGAGAACTTGAGTCGTTTGTTGGTGAATTTTGTGAGTTACATCTTGCTGTAAGTGTAAGTCAAAGATCCGGTGTATTATTTGAACTTTATTGAAATATGCCCGTGGACAGGTGGATAACTCAGTCTTACTCCTAGTTGTTTTTCATTTAGAATGTTGCTTGGGTTTTTCGATCGCCATTTTTGGGTGTAGGAAACCATGGAGGAATAAAACACACCTCCATGAACGTGAAGTAGGCTAGGCCTGATATGAGAAGGATTTTGACGTACTAACAATGCCTAATCTAACGTCAGTGAGCAATGTCATGAATGCGGGACTCTGGCCAAGCAACTCCTACTCCTTTTTTTGCTACTTCCGTGATGTGAATTATTAAACCAACATGACCAATAATATATCTGGTCCCCCCCAGAACTGTGGGGTCCGACGTCGGTCCCCACAGTTCTGGGGCCCTGGGGGTAGGCCTACACATAGTATGTGACCAAGAGATAAGAGTTGCATAGGCCTAAGCCTGTACGGATATCACTAGTTTCCCATAGTTTCAGTCATGTCAGTGGTTTACTACCCATCAGAACGTGATAACATTGTTAGAAAAAGCCCATTTATCAGTGGAAAAATGAACACATCACTTGAGAAAACACCAGTCTTATAGTTTTGTACACATATGCTATGGGGTTTGTGCTAACTGTGAAGCACAGGGTGTCAAGTGATGTCCGTGTGCTCTAGGCCTTATTGCTGATACTGCATGAGTTACTTTGCGCGATTGTAAAAAAGGCATCATGAGAAGGAAAACCGCTGAACGGAGCAAACATTGCCCCCTTTTCCTTCCCACAATGCCTTTCTACCATTGTGTCAAACCACCCACGTGGTATCAGCAATAAAGGCTTATGGCACTGTATGGAACTTTATCCCATTTTTTTTTGGAGTCAGAGGAATGGGTTTAGAAAATAAAATTATATGCCCAGTTTCTGTCACTTCTCCTTTTAACGCTTTGCCCATAACCATGTTGGAATTAACGTAAGGGCCATTTTGTCATGTTCCACAATTGGCACCCCGCCCATTTGCCACTTTTCCCACCCACTGCTAGAGGAGTTCTGGGCGAACCTTGGTAGTTCTTTTTTTTAGTACATCGTCCAATTATTGAATGCTGGAAAAACTCCTCAGCCTCTATTTGAACCCTGATTCATGACATGTACAGTTCAGCCTGCGAGTGGCTTATGGTACTGAGAGAAAACTCAACAGCCCTCTGTGAAAAATACACTTTGATATAAAAAAGCCACAAAAATGGCCGCCTACCTCATGAAAAAACAAAGATGAAAAACTGTTTGGTTACCAGGCTTCATCATTGTCATCAATTGTTAAGAGTTGAACAGTTCCACCTAAAAACAACACCCGCCTTGATGACCTTGATAGATACTAGGTTTGTGAACTGTTTACAGAGATTGGTGTGCACCGGTTCCCTTGGCACATTGGAATACATAGATTGGGAACTGGTGTGTGGCATGGATTCAGTGGTTTGTGGTTTGGAATGACCAAGATTTTATTTTGTTACACATACATCAGAGATCATAGAAATAGCCTAAAGTGGCTTTAGTCTTGGGAATTTTAATGGGATTTTGCAAGATAAACGTATGCAGTAGGAATAATCAAGGATTCTGCAAAACTTCCGTATTTAATTCACTAATTCACCTGGTACGTTAGGTTTCTGTGATGAACGTACATGTAATGCCACGTGGCCACAGATATTACGAGTACATAGGCACTTAGTAATGGTGTCTGACTGGTAAACACAGGGACAACAGGTGTCCAGGACAAAGCAGGAAACAGTTGTGTGTTCATCCCCTTTGACGGTGAACAGATGGTTTACACGTGGCCGTCACATTGTCCCAAACAGGGTACCGATGAATCCACATCATTGGTTTTTTGCAATTAAATTATAAAAACCAGTGCTGTCTGGGCTGTGTTGAATAATTGGGTTGAACTGTAATCAATGTCATTCTGTTATTGCTGACCGATTGCGAACGCTGCATGTTTAGAATGAAAACACTACCCCCTCTCCCGGTGTAAATTGTACAGTGGCCCATAAAATCTCCCTATATACTGTTGGTTGTTCAAATTGAATTGGTCATGACTGACGTAGACTACTTGCCATTTTTTTTCGAGCTGTCGCATTTAAGTTTGAGGTTCTTTTTTTTCCCCCCTAGAATCCATGCTGTTGTGTGCTTAAGAATTTTATTGATTAGACTACCAACGGAAGAGTGGCTTTCAAATTTTGAGCAAACATGTGACAAGTGTACTTTGTGAATCCATTTGCCTTCATATTATCGATGTCTGCCTCCACTATTGAGGAATTGTTTTGTTGGCCACGCATGCATCAAATAGATATTTTCTGGGAGAGCTTGGGGGAAGGGTGGATTCATCACTGTATCGACCATTCAAGGCCTGTCATGGTACATATACATGTATATGATGAGTCGACAGAAGTGATCTTTACCAGTTGGGTGGGGCGTCTGCATTGCTTTCATCCCGTTTTGACACATTGTTGGCCTTAGAGGCATTGTTGCTGAACCTGATAGCATAGAGGGTACAGATCAGATGATGTAGCATGTGTTGTTTCTCTGTTAAATCTGTGTTCCGTTGGATACAGATTTGGGCTTTTATTTTTTTTGAAGGGTGAAATTTGAAACATGCTTCTGGTTGTGGTGTTGACACCTCCAACGTTTGCAGCCTTTTCGTTGGGAAAAATTGTTTCCTCCCAGGAAACGGCCATGGCTGTTGCCGAGGAGAAAAAATGGAAAGTATGAAGTCTATGCTCCTGGCTCGAAGCTGCGTAGGTCATTTTGAGAAGGATGGCATCAAATTCTGTGATGACAGAACTTATCAGTGCCTTGTTCCAGGAGGTTTTTTTTGGGGGGGGGGTGTTTTTGTTCGAAAGTTTGCTTTACATCTTTTTTTTTCAATCTTCATTTCATTTCAGGGTATCTAAGTTGAGTTTCAGCCATTCCAGTGTTCAACCAGCAAAGTGCTGAGGGCAGTGTAGATCATACCAGTCATTGTAACAAAAGAAGACATAGTGAGGCAACAAGATGGCGGACGGCACCAGCTACGTGTTGGTAACAGGAGGAGCGGGCTACATCGGTAGCCACACCGTCTTAGAATTGTTGAAGGAAGGCTACAGCATCATCGTTTTGGATAATCTATCAAATGCTGCAAAAGGTAATCAGGTTATAATGATGGCTCTCTCTTTGAAATGCCTACCCTGGTGACTTTTCCCGAAATAGCTTCCTGTATAGCATTCCATTCCAATAGCATTTTTGTGAAGACACCTTAAAGGCTAAACCCACCCGAGAAGTCATGGCATCTTCGGTTAGCATTTCAGAAGATGGCTTCTTCAAATTTGCCGCATCCAGTCCCCCACTTTTGGACTCACGAAACTGCGGTTTTCACAAGTTTAGGGTAATAAAAGAAAATACATGGCATTCAGTGGCAAGCTTTGTGGACATGGGAACATGGTTTCATTGGCTAGCACACCAACTTTTTCTGCGAAAAATTCAAGACACAAACTCGGTGTTTTGGGAGTTGGTTATTTAGTATACCACAAGTGAGAAATGACATGATAAAAGGAGGAGACGCAAGAAGATGTTATGTTTCATTAACCACCGTTGACCTTTGGCTCCCGCGACAGGTGTAAACAGCATCCCGGAAAGCCTCAGCAGAGTCAGAAATATAGTGGGCGGGGAGATAAAGCTGGTGTTTTATGAGGTGGACATGCTCAACGTGGAGGAACTGAGGAACATTTTCAAGAAGGTGAGGGATCGTGATTCGCCGTTGGCCCTCGCCCGAAATTCTGTTCACCTTTGGCATTCACTACGGAGGGTGGTATTGTGCAATTGAATGTGTCCCTTGCCAGTAAAGTCACTAGGATCCTGAAGAAACGCTCATTTTAGCACAAATGTCGTAGAGAATGAAAATCAGCAGGAGTCGCGTCCGTTTCGACTTATGTTCGTCACCTTTATTTTTCACAGAGTAGATGTTCAGTTTATCTTCTCATGCTTTTTTAAAATTGGTCTTTTCTTTCCTTGTAACAGCACAAGATCCAATCTGTGATTCACTTAGCAGCCAAGAAGGCCGTGGGCGAATCCGTGGAGAAACCACTCTTATACTACAGTGTCAACGTCACTGGGACGTTGAACCTCCTCAACGTGAGTTTGGAGGCAGGGACATTTGCCTTCTAGGAGACAAAATCTCAGTCTTTGTTTTTGCTCAAATTCTAAACAGGTTATATTATTCATTCGGATTTTTTTTCTGTATTGGAAAGGCCTAATTTTTTTTTATCTTGTGAATGTTAGCCCCAGTGCTTGGAACTTAAATGTGACCCTTTTGTAGAAAGAATTTTCTTGTAAGGCTGTTGACCAAACTTCGTGGGGTCAATCTAACTGTGACCTCACTGACCTCACCCTTACTCTGACCCTAATCCCTCCAGTATTTGAAAGTTAGATTTGGTCCTTTTGCCGAAAGAATCGTGGAGGTTCTTTGAAAATCCTCAAGCAAGATGCTAGTTGTTGATTCTGTACTGGGTGAAAAAAACCCATTCAAACAAAAAATATCCACATGGAACCGGCGCACCAATCAGTTGATGTTTCCCCCTCGGCGCATAGGTCATGAAGGAGTTTAAGGTCAGGAACATGGCCTTCTCCAGCTCAGCCACGGTTTATGGCACCCCCCGGAAGCTGCCCATCGACGAGTTGGAGCCCACAGGCAACATCACCAACCCCTACGGCCGCTCCAAGTTCATCGTGGAGATGATCCTGAAAGATCTATACCAGTCGACAGAGGTGAGCGGGCTAGAGAAGTAGACGATGAGTTTGTGCCTTTTTGGCCGTACTTATCTGAATTTTTTTTCAAGTGGAGTGGATTAGAAGGAAATGGGTTTTTTAACCTGCGTGAATCCACTTTTGAAAAACAGGTTAGTCGGTGTTGTTGCGGGTTAGCTAGCTGAGATTCTCTGGTGGACGTGTTTACGATTGAGACGAGACAGGAAGGCACTGAACTAGCCTTTCATCACAGAGATTGCAGGAGTAGATGGGATTTTACTTTCTTTAGCCGCTGGGTCCCTCCTAGCAGTTTGATTGGCAAAAGTCAACAGGTGCCGTCCTTGATTCACTGAGTAGCAACAGTTCAAGAAATATTGCAAAGTATTCAGGTGTTATTCTGCAAGATTTTCTTGCGGAAAAAGAAACTTGGTCAGGGATTTGGCATAGACTCTGCAGCTCCTGCCCTATTTGGTATTTTTAAACTCATCTGCATCACTTATGTTTTGTTTTTTCTCCCTGAATCTATTTTGAACCAAATGAAAACAGTGAGGAACAAAGGATTGGGATCCAAAAATTTCCTTGTTAGAAGCAGCAGGTTGTATTAATAGTGCTCTGCTTAACGAGGTCCGACTGTACTCAAAGGCATGGTTTTTTGTTTTGTTTTTTGAATATCAAGGACTGGAATATTATCCTGCTGCGCTACTTCAACCCCATCGGGGCCCACGAATCAGGCCAGATCGGCGAAGATCCCAGTGGTCCGCCCAACAACCTGATGCCGTACGCCACGCAGGTCGCCGTGGGCAAGAGGGAGGAGTTGAAGGTGTTTGGGAATGACTACGACACGCCAGATGGCACAGGTACGGTCAGTCACAAGTGCTAGGGGTCAGAGGGGGCACTAGATGAAGGGTGGCCCCCTATATGAAGTCCAGGTACTGAACTGCCTCTGTACTCTGAGCCCCACACTCACGTGCGGTTAAAACAGTGGTCTGACGTTGACCAAATTCATTTTGCAATTTCTGTTCATTTTTTGTCCCATTGGAATCACTGATATATTTGCTACTTGACACATTGGTTGACACATTTTCCAACACTGGGAACATGATGGACATTTTTTGCTTCTTTAAGCTCCTATAAGATGTGTAAAAATGAACCGTTCAGCGAAAATATCCAATTGTCCTGTCTCGGTAATGAGTGGCAGTGAAAACGTGTCACACAGCAGCCAGTGCTTCCCTCGGCGTTAAGAAGGCAATGGTGTTTCCAACTGGGACAAAAAAAAAATGAACACATTTGGAAAATAAATGTGATCGACGTCTGACCACTCTTTATCACACGGAGGCAGTCCAGCACTGGGCCAAATATATGGGGCTAGACGCAGGGATTCAGGTCACGTTTGGGGAAAAGGGTTTCCTTGTTCGCGTTCAAATGCGACGTTGTCTGTCTTTTTATCCCTCTAAATTACTGGCTCTCTGTATTTGTCATGACCGTAGTCACTAAATTTCTCTCCCAGGTGTCCGTGATTACATCCACGTGGTAGACCTCGCTATCGGCCACGTGGCGGCAATCAAGAAGCTGGAGGAGAATTGCGGCTTCAAGGTCTACAACCTCGGAACCGGGACCGGCTACTCGGTGTTTGACATTATCAAAGGGCTGGAGAAGGCTGCAGGGAGGAAGGTTGGTTCCTCTGCATATGATTTTTGTATTCTTGTGTGCTGAGTGCAGCCGGTGAATAAGACCAGAAAAATACCTGCACAGTGCATAGCTGTTGGGTGTTACTGGTCGGTGATTGGCTTAGAGTTTACTCACCTAAATCGAAACTAATCCTAAGCGATCTAAACAGACTCGACGTCACCGAGTCTGATTCCCCCCCCCAACTCCACCTATAAAACCAACTCAACCCAACAGCCTGACTGGATTGCACCTGACCGGACTTGACCCCCGCTGACCTCATATGACCCCACCCGACTCCACCTGATCCAACTCGACCCCAACAGCGAGGCTGGCACCACTGGACCTAACCTCTATCCACCCAACCTGATTTGACATCACCCAACTCCGCCCAATCCAACTCGACCCCAACAACCCGGCCAACACCCCTCCAGATCTGAACTCGACCCAACCCAACCCAACCCAACCCAACCCAGTTTAGACCACTCACATTATTAAATGATATAATTTTCCCGGTCAGTTCGAGTGACCACCCCCACAATGATTTTTCTCACCGACAACAGATCAATTACAGTATCGTTGGCCGTCGGGAAGGTGATGTGGCATCTGTGTACGCAGATTCCAGCCTGGCCGAAAAAGAACTTGGATGGAAGGCCGTCAGAGGCCTGGACAAAATGTGTAAGTTGTCACTTATTGTCCAGAACTCCCAAGGGATTTGAGATTTGGGAAAGTGCCAAACATTTTATTTGTACATGTATTCCTTAGTAGCAGCTTATTTTGATGGTCGAGTTTCTTGGTGGTTTTCATGTGCAGGCGAGGACCACTGGCGTTGGCAGTCTCAGAATCCCAATGGCTATACATTGTGATGGCCCGCTGACCAACGGAAGTCTTGGTGCCAGACATTCTGCCATTTCATTCTGAGAGTGGACTGATAAGGTGCCGACAGATATTCCCAGAGTTTGTCTTCTTTTCATCTTGATGAGTTTTGTGAAAAGGTTTATTACATCTGTATTTTTTATTTATATAAATAATAATTTACCGCTATTGGGTCATTAGGGAGGCATTCCCGTAAGAACGTTCACAAAATTTTTCCAACTTTATTGCCCCATAATTCAATATTCCCTAATCTGATCTGAACCAAACTTTGTATGTTTTCATTTTAGGCCCTAAACTATCATCTCTCAAAATTTGGTCAGTAAATTCGGCCTCCTTCTGGTAGTTTGAAAATAAGGAGACACTGAAATGTGTCCCTCAAAGCCAATGTCTCCCTAATGCTGAAAAATTTACCACCAAATGTCTCCCAAATGACATATTTGTAAATATATGTGTGTGAATAGTTACTTATATAAAAAAGTAAATTGACTGATGCGATGCCGATGTTGGCATGCCACATTCTTCAAATTCTTCAACATTCCTATGTGGAATGATAATGTAAGCCGAGCGTTTCACCAGCTGAGTTCTGAGGTCTTGGCTCAAATGAGAAATTTTTTCCAACCTTTTTTTTTTTGTTGTTTCAGAACAGTGCACAACCAACCAGAAACTGAAATTTGGTACACAGACGTGAAATACGAGTTTGAATGGTATACAAATATCGGGTATTGAATTAGACAAAGTTAGATGGTTTTTTGGGTTTTTTTTTGGAGGGGGGATGAGCCAGATTTTCAGGCTGTTGTCAAGGCCACTGGAGGCCTACTTGAAGTCATCCAGTGGCTAGTCACAAGCATTTCAACTGTGACAAAGCTGCTCTTGTGTCGTGGCTCGCTCCCTTTTGACTTATTGACTTGTGTTGCAACTTTGGTTTTCATGATTAACCCCTTTACGGGGGATTATTTTGACCCCTGACTGCTGGGCTGTGGTATGCCCTGAATGGAGGGCTTTGTCCAGCAGCAGGCCCCATTGAACCAGCAGCTGCATGGTGAATAGACCGTGTGTGTGGTATGCACTAATGCTTACACAATGGTGCTGTAGTAGCAGTCCTCTGTAGCAGAGGGGTTAATTAACAACACTCAGGAACGCAAATCTTTCTGGAATTGAAGTTGGACACAAGACCGAGCTTTTTTATCCTTTGGTGGGTTGGAAATTTGATGTTGTGCATACCTGTAGTCCCTGTTTAATTTTTTTTTTCAGTTAGTGTCTGTCTGATTGTTAAATAAGAAAAGTGTGATCTAGGTGTTTTAGAAACAGTATTTAATCGTGTTATCAGTGTGCTACACGGGTGTCACCATATTTTCTTAGGGGGGGAGGACCTCCCAGCTGCGGATAAATCTAGCAGGAGGCACCCCCCCTTGAGACGCCAGTGATGTGTTAAATTGTAGTGTGTGATGAAATTTGTCTTCCGATTGTTCGATTCGGGTTTGACTTTTGCAGGCACTTGTTAACCAGAGCAGTGCCCAAGTTGGATCACTAGGCCGGGCTTGGTATTTTGGAAAGTCTGGTCAGATAATTTCTCTTCTCTAACTCCTTGTCACCCAAATCTGCTTCTGGGCTTGAACCCCGCAACACACCCTTATGCAGTGGAACTCGGCGGCCGTAAAGCCCCCTTGTCAGATAATGGCGATGGGACTTTACTTCTTAATCCTGCAAAATCCAGGATTGACCTTGCAAAAAAAATGTCAAAATTACGCACTAAAACACGGTGACAGTCATTTTTTGTTTCACGATGCACTGCTTGGGTTCCAAATTGCGATTTTAAATGTTTATAATTGGATGAATTCAAATTCAAGAAGCTCAACACCAAAGATTTCAGAGAGCATCAATTAAATCAAAAACGCCTCAGTGCTGATCATTCCTCTCGGGAAAAAAATCTCCCCCCCCCCAAAAAAAAAAAAATTATCAAAATTTTCCCAAATGCTGGGAACTCACATTTGAAACGATTATGCGGCTAATGCTGGCAATAGCCCACGTGCCTATGCAAGTCGTGGGTTGGTGGCTTTGGTCATGTCCCACGAACAACTGTATTACCATGGTCAGAGCCTGTTAAATCAGGTGTGGCCTTGTTTGGTTACATACACGCATGTTTTTAGCCAGGACATGTAAGCACAACCTGGCTGTGTGAACAGGTACGGCTTGACTCACCGCTGGCTGACGTTCAAGCACGCTTAATCCCCATTTTGTTTTGCACGCATAGCACAAAACAGAGAACGTAAAGAAATTTGCAGTTCGACAAATATTCCATAGACATATGGAGATTGTATATTCAAAGAGACTAGCCTTTTCTGATACCAGTAATGAACAGTGATACAGTATGATTTCACGAATGCCAGTTCAGATATGCCGGCGTGGCATACATAGTGTGGACCTCTACACAAAAGAAGTCCACATAATGTAGGGTGCGACGGCATAGTGTGGACTCGCACACGTCCACACAATGTTTCCCCCTTTGTGAAAAACAGTTTCAGAGGCATTTTGGGGTCAAGGTTATCCGTGGCAAAATGAAGAGGAACAGTCCAGGAAATCATCATCAAAAATCCAGCCCGCAGGAGTTATCCTAATTGGAGAAAAAGGAGCATTTTCCTCAAGTTACGTTAACCACCGGAGAGCCGAGGAATGTCCACACTTTGTATGTAAAACAGGTGTGAGTGTTTCAGCAATGTTATGCATGGATAAAAAGTACTTAACTTTGAGATTAGAAATGAATGTGTTTACTTGCATTATTTTCCACCTCCATCTGCCATTTTCACTCATGAATTTATAGATGCTTCGATTTGATGACAGTCAAGATGACCCGGTCATTTTGATAGTGAAGATGTAAGAGGGAGCTTACTCTGAACTTGTGCAATTATGGGAATTGTGTTCCGGACTAGGGCTGTGCCGAGCATGCGAATAATCAATCGATTATCAAATATTCACATATTTGAATATTTTTTCTGAATTTGAATATTTAAATGCCAAATTCATAAAAAGGATGGGGAGAATTTTCTTTTGTTTGAAATGAGAAAAGTTGCACTATGGAGGCTTGTTCCAAGCGGATTCAAATGAAAAGCAACAGAAATGTTACGATTCAAAAAGTAAATTACTCATTAAGAAAATTTAAAATGGAACAGAAACTTTCAACAGGGCAAGAAGTATTGTTCGTCTCTTAAATTTTGCTAAATCGTGGCTGGAGATACTCCTAGATGTGGGAAGCTATTATAGTGATTATAATGTGCAATAGTGTGTGTTATTGCAACTGTTTTTGTATAGGTTTGTTCCATCAACAATCTGCCGGTTGATATGACCGAATATTTGGATATTCAATCGAATTAAATGTCGAATATTCGAGTAGTAAATTATTCAAATTGACTCGGCCCTATTCCGGACAAATGTAAATTGATATGTATATGGTTATTGGGGTGCCCTTTTAGCTAGATTTTGTGACATTTTGGGGAAAGATTTTATTGGCAGATGAAGTAAGTTTTAGTGGTGGGATAACTCCTGTGATTCCATGTTGCTCAGTTCTTCTTTCTTAGATTTCTTTGTCAACACTTTGACCGAAGGAGTTCTTTCTGAAGCTTTAATTCGCCCAGGGGAAAGCAGGGCCAATTGCTGTGAACTTTCGTCGTGTTTTGGGATTTTTTTGTTGGTTTGATGGCTGTATTTTGACCATGTAGATTGCAGTCTCGCCTTTAACGGACAGGAACTCGATCATTTTGGTCAGTGACAATATTTTTTCAGATATTTAATGATGTTATCTGTGCCTATTCAATTCACACTTTTTTAATCTGTTTATTGCTGGTTTGCACTTCCCTTGACTTGAAACTAGCAAAATAATAATGTGATACATACAATCGAATGCTTCCTATAGAAAGACGAATAAAATAAATAAATTTTAATAATGATGATTGCCATGAACCTCGGATACTTCTGTACTGAACAAGAGATGTCTTACAGATCGGAGCATATTTACTCACTATCTAGAGATGTCAGGTTTGATCCTCAGCAGTTGAAAATGGGAAAAAAATTAATAAGTGTTACATCGTTTGCAGGATGTGATAGTGTAATCCGCTCCGAGCAGAAACAAAAGAGGGCGTGTTTTGAAATGAAATTGACAGTCCTTTGGTACTCGCGCACCGCATAGGCGTGCAAGTTTTTATGTGGAGCATACCGATTACGCGCAATTTTAGTGCAGCATGTGTGGTCTTTGCGTGCACGCCAGACGTGTGCTAGAACCCTGTTGGCAAACTTAGTCGTATCTGTCTTTCTTTCACCGGTGAGGGCGCACTTCAGCTCAGGGCAGATAGGTCAGTTGTGTACAGGACTCTTCTCTTAATGACCCTGGTACATGCAGCCCCAAGCTTGAACAACTTTTTCTCGAGACTTTGCTGCACTGGACAGCAAAGTCTCTCTTTTTCCCCCAGTTTTTACAAGTTTGGAGCACATGGCATGGAAGGTTACAAGTGCTCCAGTTCGTCTCATAGGAATTCGAATTTCATAGTGAGAGGCTCAAATTGAATGGATTTTTAAAAAAAGAAGTTTTCAAGTATTGTCTTTAAATATGAGAGGTATCTATGAGTCTTGGGCACATGACATACCTTTGTTCAGAGAATCAGGTGGGTTAGGGAACTGAGTTTTCCAGGATTCAAATCCCAACAAGTTTTTGAGATTCATCTTTTCAAATCTGTATGATAAGTATATGGTCCAAGTGTGCGCTAGGAAGGAAAGTGAGGGGTCAAGTGGTTAGAATTCTCAACTTGGAACTAGAAATTCCGAGTTCAAATCCCAGGTTATCTTTTATTGATTTATTTTTATGTCCAATTTGTTCGAATCTGTAAGATGAGTATATGGTCCGAGCACATAAAGGTAAGAAATTTGAGTGGTCCAGTGGTTAGGACCCTAACCTCTGGACTGAGAGGTCCTGGGTTCAAATCCCAACAAGTTCCTTTTTCATAACATTTTTAAGATCCATACCTTTCAATCTGTAAGATAAGTATATGGTCCAAGCACATGTTACTAAGAAACTTAAGTGGTCCAGTGGTTAGGACTCTGAACTCTGGACTGGGAGGTCCTGGGTTCAAATCCCAACAAGTTCCTTTTTCATAACATTTTTAAGATCCATACCTTTCAATCTGTAAGATAAATATATGGTCCGAGCATGTGTTACTAAGAAGATCAAGTGGTCCAGTGGTTAGGACTCTGAACTCTGGACTGGGAGGTCCTGGGTTCAAATCCCAACAAGTTCCTTTTTCATAACATTTTTAAGATCCATACCTTTCAATCTGTAAGATAAATATATGGTCCGAGCATATGTTACTAAGAAGATCAAGTGGTCCAGTGGTTAGGACTCTGAACTCTGGACTGGGAGGTCCTGGGTTCAAATCCCAACAAGTTCCTTTTTCATAACATTTTTAAGATCCATACCTTTCAATCTGTAAGATAAATATATGGTCCGAGCATATGTTACTAAGAAGATCAAGTGGTCCAGTGGTTAGGACTCTGAACTCTGGACTGAGAGGTCCTGGGTTCAAGTCCCAGTGAAGCAGGGGTTTTTCTTTTACTCGGCCTTAAATAAAATAAAATTAAAAGCGAAACTCTTTTTCAAGCTAGCTTCTTTAGCTAGCTTGTTACCCTGCTGGGGATTGAACCTGCTTCTGGAGGGTTCTCGTCCCACCAGGGTGGTTCTACCAGGCAGCAAGCTAACCTGTTGAGCCACTTGGGTCCCCCAACTACAAGTGTTCGTTTCATATATATAAAGATTACATTCGTACTTAGAAAAATTTCCACTGCAGTGATGTGTGTCACAGCGGCTTCGCTTGAGAACAAATGTTTGTTTCATAGATACTCCTAAAAATGCATATCAACACTCTGGCAAAGTCAGTGGGAATCTAACGAAGTGCACTGTGTCTAACATGTAGGTTAATGATGCCAAACAAGGAGTCTAATGCATAAAAAACACCAACACTCACTTTATTCATACAAGGGTGTCTCCTTAGGAAACCGAGTCCCGTCTCAATTCTTTTAATTTCTACATATCCATCCAAAATGGTGAGAAAATAAAAGTTAAAAAAAAAAACGAAAAAAGAAAACCAAAACCCAACCAAAGCCACGACCCTTGGGTTGACACACCATAATCCGTGTGATCCATTACATGTACACGGCTATTCTTTGTATCAAATTGCTCTGGTCAAATACTGTTCTCGTGTGAGGGCAATGTCTATGGGCTTGTCTTGTTTACGGTCGAGAATTGGAACATGTCTGTAACAAAAAAAAAAAGACACTCGGATAAAAAAAAAAAATCTGGATAGGCCGGTGGCTTTTAAAAGTGAAGTCACTCCCATCTTATGATACGCTCCAAAAACTAGATTTGTGAACAGGTTTTCTAGCGCTGGGAGTGGTTGAGACTGGTTCCCTCCACACATTCCAGTGGAGAGATCAGGAACCAGTGTAAGGCTTCACACCTTTGTACAGCTTTGGAATGGCTGAGGAGCTATCCAGGTCCTTTTTTTTAAAAACTTGCTAATCAGTCTTTAGAACAATTTAAAGTGTTTTACAAACTTTCTAAAAAATGCACTCCTCGTATTTTTTACATTGCCTTGATTGTGCCTTGATTAAGCCCAGACTTTGAGAAGTCATTTTGTCCAATAATAAAATGTACCCGAGAATATGGTCATTGTCCATCAAAAAACAAAAAAAATACATATTTGCCAACACGGAATACATCGTTACAGAGATTGCCTGCTACAAAAAATCACTTTTTAAACTAACTCTGGAAGACTTGCTAAGAAAAATAAAAATGGCTATGCAGCTTCGGCTTTTAAATTAAGTATAGCGCTAATCACAGCATTGTTTAGGTGAAGAAACATATCGACCAGCTTGTCTGACCTTTGGCACTGGAAATACTGAGTGACATGCAGGTGCAAAGTCAGCAATATGAGCAAGATGCAAACTCTTGAAATCAGTTAAGAGAGTCAAATACTCGACACCTGTGTTTATATCTTATCAACGTTACCATTTATCCTAAAGAAACCTTACCCTAAGCCAAGGACGATTATTCAATGACACGCTTGCTTAAAACTTGAGTATGCCTGATGCTTGGTAAGGGCCCCAAATGCCCAAATCAGCCCCAAATGTTGCCGCCAAAATATACAAGATCCCCCACTCCCCGTGAGTAATAGACAGGCAGCCTACGGCTCAGAATATTCCACGTGACTAGGGACATTTCCTAAGGCTGTCTATGATGTACCTTTTCTCCAACGAAACGAAGATCAAACTTGGTGCAACTTGTGTCTGAAAAGACTATCCCCCTATTACACCGACCGACAAATGGCGCTGAACTGGAGATTTGGCTTTGACGGTCAGTAACACTAGGTCAACTGCCACGATGATTTGACAAATTCCAAGCCACAAAAAGATGAAATGGGCTTAACAGCCAGTCAAGTGACTTTTAAAAGGATGTAGCAGCTATTCCAGCTCGCGTAAATCAGAAATTTTCAGACTGCCTTTTTAAAGATTCCGTGACTGTCCTTTTCTCTGAATATATGTATCCTTAAAAGGGGGGAGGGAAATCAGGATGCAGGCGGATAAACAGAAGCCTGACAGAATGTATGAATACTGAAAAAGCCAAACCCTACACTTTGAAAGGTCTTTGAGGATTATATCTTCCACCTACAATGCACAATTTTAATCGACAGTCATCCAACATTGTTAAAAAATCTACGCTACACTCCACACGTCACCACTGTTAAAAAAACCGGAAATTCAGCGTACGTGATCAACTAGAGACAGCATGAATTTGCTTCAAAGATTACTTCTCAAAGACTTTACAAACACGAAAAAGGTCTTCTGCTAGTATGTTACACTGAAAACCATTCTCTAAGATCATTGCTGTCATTAAATTCTCATTACATGCATAAAAAGGAGTACATACAGCTTGTATACATGTAGATATTAAAAAAGGCAATACTTAAATAGAGCATGTAACCTGTGATTCAGTGGGGAGAATTTAGTTTGTTTTTCTGCATTTTTTTTTTTCCCAATTTTTCTTTAATCTTTAGGTTACTGAGAGAAAATGAAAGACGAGTCAAGTGTTGCAGTGTTGTTGAACAAATGTCGGATCTCCTAATGACGCATCCCTCATTCTAAAACTCTGACCACCACAATCAACCCTAGACGGGGAAAGGCCAGTTTTTGTGTGTGTTTACAGCTACTTGTCTTTATGTTCTCGAGTCACTTTTTCAACAGCAAATTCTGCTGCTGAAATCCCTGTTTAAGCATCTTCAGCCTATTAAAAATGTCAACAGGGTCCCTGTACCATCATGAACTACAATGGTATACTGCCTATGCCAGTCGGGGCACCATACCAAGATGGCTGCTGGTGGTTACTTATGCTATTCTTTTTGCAAGCAACATTATTATTCAACATTCTGCGCAGATTCCAAGCCTCACATTACAGATTTACATTGCATTGTGGTTAATGCGGTTTTCGGTCAAAATGCAAGTTTTGATCGCCAAACATAGCTCTGTGTATGGTCTTAATGCAACAACTTATGTCGTGAGCTCAGACCTGTAAATTAAGTGACCTTTTTGGGCCATGTGTAACTGGAAAACTTCACCAAGTCATGTGATGGGTCACAGGTCATGCCATGAAGAATAAGTAGCTTCCTCAGTAAATCCACAGCTGGGGTTAAAATTACACTATTGTACAGTCTGTACATGCGGCTGGAGAGAAGACTAGTCCAAGAGCTGATGTCAAGGTCTGTGGAACCTGCGTAAGAAAGCAGAGGTTTGGTATTAAAAAAACTGGGTAAAGCAGACAGAAGTTGGAGTTGAGCCTACCCTCTCAGGAATGCCACATCAATTGCTCAAACCGAACCTATTAGTCCTTTGTTGGCCATCTCTAAAGCGTTCAAAGGCTCCCTTTATTTCCACTACCTGAGGTTTTCCTTTGAATATTTGCCAAGAGCCATCAACTGCAACTGGATCTGAACCAGAGACATTCGGAGTGCCAGACTGCTGCTCCACCACCTCATCCATTCGGCACAGTTGCTTCCTGACTGTCCAAAACCTTCCTTCCATGCACTACCTCTTCCCCTGCATGTCTGCCCACAGAAACTGACTGGAGTGGAATTCAAACCTGTAACCTTCCAAACACTGGCCAGGTGTTCTACCACCCGAAATACTCAGCCAACTGTTGGCTTGCCGCCAATTTTGTTCAAAGGCACTCGTCAACTTCAGCATCTCTCAACAGGTTTCATGGGTGTATCTGAAGCCAACAAAGGGATCTCCACTCCCTCAAGGAGGGGTTTTTTGGTTATGATCAATCTCTCTGATGTGCGCCCTCACCTGGTGTACTTCTTGCTGTCTTCATGGACGTCCATCTCTTCGCTCTTGTAATCATTCAGCTCCTTACGTATTGATGCCTGAGGTGGCGGGGTGGAAAAAACATCATTGTCTCCCTGTGAAACTTTACACTTCACAGAACAATGCACGATGCCAAAAGTGAGTCCAACAAAACGAGGCTTACAGGCCAATTTATTTCTTCACTCAGTTGTTTTTGATAAGCATTGGAGAGAAGACACCCAGCTCTTTGCTCTGATGCATTGATACATTCCTCGATTTGACATCCTTATGGGCATGGATAAAGAGTGGGTGAAAACACCAGAGTTCGTGCTGATTAAAGTTGCAGATCAATTAAGTTGTTGAAGGGCCGATAAGTGGGAGGTGGATTAAGTAACCTATGACTAGATTCCTTGGATTTGGTCATGGATACAGACGTCTGTCTTCCCTAGTGAACAAGTACCATCGACTAATAAGTCCCATGTAGCGAGTTTCGCATTTGCCAATTGTCGCTAAACACAGCATGTGCAGTTTTCTACACTGAAAAGGCATTGCATGCAGTGAAATCCTTGCCCACTCTAAATTAATCCCAACAAACGATCCCTTACAAACTCATGGGTCACCCTTAGCTTACTGCTGAAGCAGAGTCCTAGAGGGAAAACTCAAAGGCTGCCGTTTGATAAAACTCAAAGAGCACGCACAGCTTCCTGCTTCTTTTATAACCGAAGTAAGTTGGGGCTTTCTGGGTTTTTTTTTTTTTTGTTTACCTTGTCCTGCGGCGTGAGTTTTGTCCAGGGTTTGTCGGCCTTCCGGTCGTAGTCAAATGCCTCCATCACCTCCACGTACTCATTGAATTTGATAATATTGCGCTGGCGCAACTCCTCAACGGTTGGACGGAAACTCAGCTGCAAAGAAAAGTTAAAGCAAAGTGTGGGTGATGTCGCCAGCATATTTATTTTCCCACATGTAAACCCCTATATCATCCCGAGTCTTAAAAAAAAAATAACTTTGGCCTAAGTAAAACTTCGGAGTGGTATTCACAAGTCGATCACATGACCAATCAAAAATTATGCTTGAAATTCAGATAAAACCACACAACTAGCATCGGATGTTTCAGGAGGCAGCGTCTGATGCCTGTTGCCATGGTGACAGGACTGACCTTTCTGACTAGAATCCTCTTTCTCTCTTCCTTTTGTTCCTTCTCAGTCAGGCCCGAGGACTGAGCTGCGGGGAAAATAAGGGGGGGGAGAATAAAACAATGAATGCGAGACAAAATGGTGAACAGTTGAGCAGATCTTCTGGGGAGAGTTACCTGTAAGTGCGTTTTGTTGTTCAATAATTTGTTTTTCACATGCATCAGAAGGACTTAATTTGCCTGGTAAACCCCAACAATGCCTGGTAAATACAGGCGTGACACAAGCGAGGACCGCCACTCCCCTTTGATTGGCACTGTGCAGGATGTGTTTTTCTTGTAAAGGCCTGTGACTCAAAAGTAGTTGTGGCGACACAAGACTGATTTCGTTGGGTTGGTTCACAAATGGTGCACGGTCCTCCGCAGGACGGCCTTCTTCGCGAGATGGCTACTTTAGGATGTTCAATCCCTCCCCCCGGTCCAACACTTCACGGCATGTTTTCAGCACCTGTGATTTTCAGGGTAAGTTTCTTGATTCGCATCTATGCTGCAGGATCCTTACCTTTGTATATATTTCTCTGCTCCAGTTCTTCCTGCGTGGGCCTTTGGCTGAGACGCCTGAAAAACAAATGAGAAAAACCAAACGGAAATGATCAGTCCGAATCGAAGACAAAATAAGCTTCCTCGGTGGCTGTGTGCATGCACTCACGAGGGTGCTCTACAACCCACTGCCACATTGCCTGTTGAGGGTGTGTAGTCTGACCACTGGCTTATTGCTTTTTAACAATGCACAAATGTAAATACAGTCTGACTCAAAGAACCCCAGTGCAAGAGTTTTGTAACATCTCATTGTCTTTTACACGTTGACGTTAGCTAAAAACCCTCACAGCATTCACAGTTGACAAGGTCTCCTTCAACTGTTTTTTTCACGTGAATGGTTCACTCCGTCCTGATAAACGAAATCTACTTCTGATAACCGGCGGTGCACCCATGCCCCAGAGCCTGGCTCCGGATTGTCGACTATGTGGTCCAAACCATCCACTCTTTGGGCAACGCTGATTGACCAACTGTTTGCTTTAAATCATTGCTCAAACTTGCTTCTTTATGCTGAGATCATAGGCTATGCAGAATGACAAAAATCCAAACTAACGGGGGAAAAATAAAAGTGTGGATTTATTTCCCAAGAGAAAGGTTTTTCGGGTCGGTGTGGGTTCTTCCGTCATCCTTACCGGACGAGCTTGGTGCCGATGGCATTCATCAGCTCCTTCTTCTCATTGTCAGTCTTCTGAGGCAGGATGTTTCTCGCCTGCAACGCCTCGCGGGTGGGCCGGTTACGCAGATGGAAGGCCAGACTGTCGTTGCGCTTGACCCTGGCCACCAGACTCGCTGTTGGGAGGGAAACAAGGTGGTCAACGGTCCAGAGGCTAGACTAAGGAGTGTTTTAAGAAATGGGGAGAGGGGTGATCATGGCTTGAAAGAAAGTATGGGATGTTGGGCGCTTGTGAGACAGTGAAAAGCGGGGGTTTCCATGTGACAATGCGGGTCCACGCTTCAGCTTCTCGTGGCAGGTTTCTATCGATAAAGGTCTTACTTAAGAATTCAAACGGGGATTGAGGGGTAAGCATTCAGGTTTGCTAAAAGTTGTATTTCTTGTGCTTTCTCTTTATGCACTTTCATCTTTTTAAATTAAGGTGGGACTGGTGACCTCATGGGGTGCCACGGAATGCTACATCTGGGGTAAACTATTGTGTTTTAAAGTTGTGTTATGAGCCTCACTCAGGAACCAGATTTGGAGACCATGATGATTCGGGGTTCTTTTTTATGCTCCAAAATTTGTCTGCAGGAGAGCATCCATCTTCTTTTTTGATTGATTAAAATAGTAACTGAAAAAGTTTGGCTACTACGTACCTCCAACACTCGCGCTCGTTGTCTGCAGCGCTTATCTCGAGACAAAAATCGTTACGCCTTAATGCATGCATGCGCAGTTGGAACAGTGCAACTGGCCTATGCTACTCACTGTTATAATCGTCATCCGAGTCGCTGTCTTCGTGAGCGTTCTCTTTGTTGTCGTAGTCGCTGAGGCTGTCCTCGTCCGAATCATTGGCATGGTTGATGTCGCCGTTGCACTGACCGGCCACGGGGGTCGGATCGCGGGCGTCACCGTCGGCATCAGGTATGTTCCGTGCGTGGCTGTTAAAATAAATGGAAGCACCCCAAAATAGTTGGCCAGGTGAAAAAACACCTGTTTGACATGGGAACGAACTCAGACTAAGAAGCCACAATGTAACTAGAGTCATAGTACCAAAATCAAGTAAAAAACTAGGAGAAAATTTATAGATTTGCTCTTCACTGCATATCAGAGATGAAAGCTTGATATTTCTGCGGGCTTGTAAGTACAAAAAAATTTCAGTGTCTGCTTGGGCGGGATTTGAACCCATGACCTATAATTCCTAGTGCTAGCATTGCATCAGCATTGCTTGCAATACCCCACCTCACCTGCCAAAGCCAACAGCTCTAGGTACTTGTTGACCTCTGTCATGCGGTGCAAAGCCGACACTGTGACCGGTATGGTTGACCGCTGGGGAACCTGGCGGGCCAACAAAAGAGTGGGATTTTCCAGTGAAACAAACACAGACTGGCTAAAGTTGGATGCGAATCGAGGAACCTTTTGGATAGTATGCTAGCGCTTCGGCTACCCATCCCTGCTGCCGGCGGTCTATGCCCAAGTTTGAAGGTGGACATGAAGGCAAATATCTCACCTGCGACCTGTACGTCAGCTGCAATTCCCACGCCGCCGATTCGTACCCCCTGCTTGGGTGGGACAGCCGGTGACACACTCTTCTTTGGGGGTAAGGCCGGACTGACCCTCCCAGTCTTCTCGGGCAGGGGCGGGGGTATGCCACCGGGGGAAGTCAGAGTGGCCGGGGCTGCGTCAGGCACCGGCTCGGCAGTGACAGAGGGCACATCGGGGTCCGTGCTGTTGATCTCCACCTGGGTGACTTCAGGTGAACCGACGGCTGGTTGGTCCGTCATCTCTGTACATGTCGACAAAGGGGGGGGGGAACAGACACATGTACGTGATCAGAGCCAACGAAACAAAACTCAAAGTTCTTCTTCTCAGTAATTTTGTTTTAGTTCGCGTCAGGAAGAGTAAACTGCATGGCTCGGTTTGGGGCCTTCATGAAAATGGCCTGGAGGATGGTTCTTGTTGATTTACATTGTGCAAAATTCTCATAGCAGCTCATTTATCACAAGTGACTACAGCAACTTGTGATCCATTTGTTAGATTGGGTAGCATATGTCTGATTGACACTACACATAACTCCCAAAATCATTCTGGCTAGGAACCTTCCTGACTCTTTCCTAAATTCTCAGCCGTGCAGGAAACCAATGGCACATGCTTTCTCCTTCTGCTTTGAAGGGGAATCAAACCCCAGGGGAAGTAATCATTGCAAATGGGCTTGACTTTCCTCAAAATCCTCCAAAGCTCCAGCTGGATTTTGAAGGATTAAATAGTGGCAATGACAAACACTGGTAATGACAAACATCAGCAATGACCAACATTGGCAATGACACTTCAATTCTTCGGTGAAAACCAGTTTTTCTTTTTCCCGAAGCAGAAAAACATTTACTTGTACACGAAGACAAAGTGAAACATATTTCCTAAACCACTTGCCTCTGGGGTTCCCGGTACCTTGGGTTTGTATGCATAGCTGGGGTGCACGAAATTGGACAAAGGAGCTGGGCCTTGTAACAAAAGACTGTACTTGGAACAAAAGACCTGCCGGGAATTGCCATCGTTTTTCAGCTGGCATGAGCGGAGGTAATCTGTCATTGTATAAAACAGTATACCACTGTTTGTGGCATTCAGCACCGGCGGATTATCAGCGGGGGCAAAAGTGCTCCAGCACTCCAGCGACGAGTGATACAGCACCACTGCATGTTAATCTGGCCACACTTGAAAAGACACCACTGCCATTCAGCAACACACAGGGCCAATTTTGGGAGCAGAGGAAATTACGCAACACTGCAAAACTGGGCTCTCTATACTGGGCGGCAGGCGTGGCTGCAATACTTGGGCATCAATGGTCAGATTAGAGTAGCCACCAGACAGTCATTTGTGTGGGTGGAAACGTGTAGTAAATGAAGTTCTAAATTTTTGAAGCATTTTGAAAACGGAAAATCTTAAAAATCGCCAGGGGGAAGTCGTACTGCATATGCAAATTCCACCGGGCAGGAAGTGGTTAAAATGTACAGTTCCATCACAAACTCGACTTTCACTTCAAACAAAACAGATTTTTGGTGAACAGTTTTAGATTTCATTCAACACTAGTTATGATCTCTTCTACTTAACATACATGTCAAGGTATCATATTCAATTGGCAAAATCAAATACTCCCTATTACAGCTTCCTCCAGGTCTACATGTACCATCAAGCAACCTTGAATTGTCAATTCTAATTGGTCGATCCATGGCAACAAACAGTGCGATATATACATGTAACTCTACTGCACGGTTCATATCAAACTGCGTGTAACACGCTATTCTAACGCATCGCGCTATATTTACGCTAAAAACCTCCTGGTATACGAGACACCGACATATTACATTATTCTGTGTTCCACTTGCACACCTGTGATAATTAACCCCTTCACGGCGGGATTATTTTGACCGCGACTGCTGGGCTGTGGCATGCCCTGAATGGAGGGCTTTGTCTAGCAGCAGGCCCCATTGAACCAGCAGCTGCATGGTGAATAGACTGTATGTGTGGTAAGCACTAATGCTCACACAATGGTGCGGTAGTAGCAGTCCTCCGTAGCAAAGGGGTTAATAATGTTTACAGTTTTATTAGCAAACTACCGGTATGGATGCAAGTGTACACAGGCTCTCTGCGTCTTCAACTCAACTGAGTAACGCTACAGCCATCGTCACAAACAGCTTGTGCTTTTAATAAGGATTAAAGATCAGGGAATACAGATCCGTTGACGGCGATAAAGAAAACCCGACAAAGGCACGTTCAAATGTACTGGTACCTGTTCCTGTGTGCCTCCTTCAACTAATCTTGCCGCTGAAGATAGGAGCAGAATTGAAAGAACGGGCCCCTCCAGCGGAGAGGAGAGAAACAGGGAAACGGGTCGTGTCTTTCCTCGACAAGGAAGATGACGATCTATCTAAGATGGGTCGCGGCAGCTCGATGCTATCGCTGGGAGGAACTGTCAGGTTGTGGTTGGTCTCCACTCACCGGGGGACAACTTTTGCTCTCATTTCCTTCCGCCTGACCACAGAGGCATCCAATCAAACAGCCAGCCCTGTTGACGCACTCCAGATAACATCCAATCAAACTAGTTGTCCCCCCCCCCCACTTTCTGAGATCTAGGATCTCCGGGATCACAGGATTAACTGTTTATTTTCAGCCAGTCGGTCGACCCATGCTAGATACTTGTAACTCCTCCGGAGCTCGTGTCATATCATTCTGGACTTTGTTCAGATACGTCATCGCCTCGGGCAAGAAAAAGAAAAAAAAAGGAGCGACAACGAGCACTCGATTTGATCTTCAAGCGTCAGCTGCCTCGTTGGAAATCAGCAATACGGTGTCAGCTTCTGTAGGGATTTGGGCTCAAAGCCAAAGCCTTAGATGCGATGGTTCTCAGAAAGAGGGCGGGAAACCTTTGCAGTATGATCCGACCCCATGGGAAATAGACGTTGGATTGAGCACACCCTACGGTGTTAGCAGCATGGTTCAAATTTGTTAGGGAAAATAAATTCTTTTGAGGGGCCCTTTTGTGGCGTTTTTTCTACACGTACACGTAGGTGCTCGTCTTTGTTGTTCAACTGGCAATTCATATTTTTCATAGATTTTAAAACTTTGGATATACTTTACTTTTTGAGGGAAAAACTATACCAATGATGCGGTATACATACATACATACATACAAGGAAACTGTGACCAGGAAAAGTGAAAACAAGCAGGCAAGCCTTTCACCGACAAACGCCAACAGGAAACAGCCACTGAAAAAGTCTCCGATTAATAACAAGAAAAGAGCAACATTTGGCACATCCAATATCGCACGAGCGGGAACTATCATCGTAATTGAAACATAACTCTCCATATCCGCACAGCCATTCACACACTCGGTAAATGGCATTGTTTACTGTGCGGACACACAATGCTAGAGAAGGACCAAACACCTGGACTACCACCAATGAGCACTGTACTACATGTATGAGCACACCGGCTCAACATCACCAGGACTGCATAAAGAGTCCAAAACAAATAGAACCAGCAACCGAAGAGTTCCCGATTACCCCCATATGACCACTCACTGCGTGTACACCTGTATTCAAAAGCGGCGACTACAAGTACACATATACATGTACAAATTTGACACCAATCTCGAGCATTTGGATTGTTATATTAACCCTAACAGTTCTGCATAAAATTTGGCTTGCAGTACTCAGTACTATAAAATACTAAGCAGTAGTCTGAGCCTGAAGGACCTAGCGCTACAAATGACTACTTTTGGCTAGGGCACCCTCCATTGTTACTCGTACGGAGAACGATAAAGCCACGCATTCATACCAGTAGTGCCACAGCACTGTATGGTACATTGTCTTATCTATTGTATTTTATGGCTTCAGAGAACATTAAGGTCATATCCTCTTACAAGCGGCAGCGCTGAATACTACATTTTACTACTAAGTAGTACTTTGTAGTATTTAGGGCTGTTAGGGTTAAACTGTGCCACCGCTGCAGGGGAAAAAGTACATGCATCCCCGTGTTTGAAAGGGGTAGAATTAATATGAAAGTACACAGAGCACGGATGAGCATGCATACTGTTCATCAATGAAATACCACAGCTGACAAACTGCCTAATTGCCCAAAGTGTAAATGTGCATTTATACGAGCACCTGGTAGGCTTGAGTTATTGTAACCATGGCTGGAGATGGAATTAACAGGTCTGGGCAAATGGTGTTCCGTAAATGCGCCGGTGATAAACGCCAGACAGAACTGGAGCTGGGAAATTGGCAATTTGCGGGGCAGTATGACACAGTAGCTGTTACAGTTTAGGCTGACTCATAAACTCGCAGAAGTTCAGTTTAACAATCCCTCCCGCCCAAACAAAAAAAAAAAAAAAAAAAGAGAAAGGGGCTCGGGGAAAACTTGGCATGTTTTCCTACACCTTTTTTCCTCCACAGCTGTCCGAGTGACGGTTCCACTGAAGGCAAATGTTTCCACTGTTTTTTTCAGACCTGTCCCCATTTTGCACAAGAGTTACGTGTATGTGTGCCGCAAGGGAACTTACAGGTAGTATACGGCTGAAGTACTCCAAAAGGTCAGTCATTGAGAGAGAAACCCTGACCACTGAAGTAGCAAATTTTTTTTTACACCTGTCAGTCTGTCACCATCAATGACAGGACAGTGGCTTCAGACTACACCTGGTCATTTATTTCAAGGTACAGGTACTGTAGATGTATATGTGTTGTGTTCTATTCGTCTACCGGTATGAACACCCACGCAGTCTACAGAAGTAGAGCGTCGCGCCTCCGGGCATTGTGTACGACAGACGGCAACAGGCTACAACCACTTTGCAGATGGTGAGGCAGGCCCGTACCGACAAATCCATCAACGTCCGACTAATTCCCAACCCCCGACCGGAGAATATAACTCCTCTCGCGCAAAGAGCCCCCCGCTTTACCAAGTAAACTCTTGCTATTTCGCATTGATTCAGTGGGACAGGCAGAGCAGAAATTCTCTGCTGCTTTCCACGACAGGCCGGCCAGGATTAATGGTGACCCCGTGGGACATACAGTAGCACAGGGGGGGGGTTTGTCAGGAGGCTGGGGCAAGAGTTACTGCGGTTCAATTTGAAGACTCAATTACGTCCCAGTGATGAATGTGCGTCAACTCGCAACTCGATATTGTAACAGTTATCATCCAATTTTGACCTCTTCGGGGAAACGAACTTTGCGGCAGTGTTTCCTCTCATTTTTTGGCAAAAGCAGCCAAACGTTAACCAAAAAAGTCGAGTCACTTGGGAACACTTTCCATTACGCTTTGAAAGGTTTAGCTCTACGCCAGCAGGCAAGGGGTAAAAAAAAAAAGTGAGTCCGTGCAATCAAACAGAAGTACCTGATTTTGTTAAGATCCCTCTATGGCCTTCGGGCAATTTCTGCAATTAAATACGGCCCACTGAACTAAGAAGAAATAATCAACAGCCAAATCGACTATTAAATAACAAAAAATCAACCAGTAGGATTTAATGGTTTTGTGAGATGGAGGAAGGTACGACCCAGCCCAAATTATTGCTGCAATGAAGCATGATGTTCCTCGATGCATGATTACAAAGAATGTGCCACTGGTTTCCTCCACAGTGAAGGATTTGGGAGGATTCAGGAAGGTTTCTTGCAAGAAATTTCAAGAGGAAGGGTTAAACTTGGGAGTATTCTACGTTTCAATTCAGCTTCAAAGAACACAACTCTACTAAACAAGATATCAACCAAGCTCAGATTGGATATTCCGATATACAGAATTCGTAATCAGTTTCATTGGTTGAAACGTGTCATACACGGGAGAACGTCCCGCTTGCAAATTCTGGATGGGCAGAATTTGGTTCTTTGGTTCCTTTTTGTTTCAATTTTGGCTTGTACCTGATGTTGGAACACATTCTGGTCCTCCTGAGGTATCTGATGAATAAGCAGCCTCTGGATTTGTTGCTGTCGCATCTAAAAGGAAACAAAAATTGATCCAAAAAAACCAAAAAAAAGTAAGCAGGTGTTGAAAGCCAACGGCAGAACGAAAATAACGAAAGAAATTAAAAAAATATGAGCTCCTGGTCGTAAGTGCCAGTTTGTTCAGGAAAAACAAAACTTGTGCACAGAGCAGTTTATGGCACTTGTGTATGACAACAGATATATGAATGGAAAGTTCAATCCGTTTGTAAAAATGCTCTACTGCTCGTGTTGTACAATCCCAATTGCACTTTTTTCCGTTCTACATTCAACATGGTTTGCTGAGGCAATCAGAAATGGCTGATCTTTTTGCTATCAAAGTCATACACACGTCTACGTGAATATGTAATAAGAGTTTTGTGAGTTAAATTTGAAGAATAAAATCTGGTGCCCTGAGTTATCTGATTGCACACAAACATAACAATTTGAATTCCCCACTCTAAAGACACTGTTGTCTGACTCCTAGTTCACGTGTCTGCAACATGGGTAATTCCAGAAATCAGGGGTCCAAAAGTGTGACATTTTTGTGTCCCTGTTACATCTGACCTTTGTGATTTGACATGGAAATATCAACAGAATTGATTTCAAACTATTACCATTTGTTTGGCAGGTAATGAGCATTGATTCACCACTCTTGGAAATTAGAAAATGTGTTCTGAACTTATGAAATCATATGTCAGATGTGGACACGAAAAAACATGGACACATGGACACGAAAAAACCCTAATTGCTGGAATTACCCACACAAAAATTAGGAAAACTGGAAGGAATCTTTGAAAAGCAGATGCACATTTGAATTTGGAACTTGGAAAAAGTCCATATCTGGTTTACTTTCAAATGGTGAAATATATTTATTGTTACGCACACAGTGCGGGAAATGACACATCCAGGGTACAAGTGCCGGCAAGTAAACGATTTTAAAGGACCCAAGTAAAAATGACATCGAACAAAAACAGCAAGAGGACAGAAGTATGGATAAAGGCCGAGGACAGGCGAAACATCAGATGGAAATACCTGAAAAGGCATGGCAAGTTACACGCCGAACCCCAAATCAATGAAAAACCTCCAGGGGTAATAATTTCAAGCTAAAGGTTAATAACAAGCAAGGGCTGCTAAAGCCCATAAACAAGACAAAAAAGCCAGACAATATCAATGATTATATTAATATTTAATGCTTAATGCAACAGTACCAGAGCAAACAACAGATGTTCAGACAAAAGCACAGTTTACAGTTTGTACACAGTACATGTACTGTACATATTTGACTGGGCCTCCGGTGTGATCTATGGCAAGGTTTACCATTTGCAATGCATTGCTGGTGACAGGTATTCATCACTGTATACGTACTTGTATGGAAGGGCTTTGTGTCCTGCCGGGCACATGTAATTAGGTTTAAACACAAAGAATGCAATGCTGGTTTATTGCATTGATTACATTTGGGAAGCTACCGGGTACCATACAAGAATGGCTGTCAGCACAAAAGCCTCTTCACAAGTGCAACTGTCTCTAAAGCCCTGGCTTGAGTAACAACAAAGCGTACACGGTCTTCTTTCCCTGCGTAACCACGTCAGGACTGCGGGCTCTATCATGTTTGATTACGGCAAATTGTCAGGAAACGTACGCCTGATTGACCACGTCTCTGTTTGTCTCGCTCCTGCGTTCCTCCCGTTCCACCTTCGGGGGAGGAGGACAGAGGGAATAGGAAGCCTGTTCAGCTTTTGCCATCAGCGATGAGGAATCGGGTCGTGATGGATAATGGGATGCGACGGACCGGCACAAATTCACCCTTGACTTTTATGTCTTGTTCTTTGGCGTCCTTCATTTTTTAGCGGTGCGATTTCTGATGCAGTGCAGTGTACGGCCTTGTTTCCCATGGCAATGTGCATTTGTTCATGTTGAGCATAAATTTGTAGTAAATACTGGTGCATAAAAAATGAATAATTCACATTTAAAATAGAGAAAATATATAAATTGACAATTAACAAAAACATTGGAAAGGAACAAAACAAAAACACCTGATGAAATATGCTTCAAAAATAGTTCAGATATATATTGCATAATTTGCAGCAATGTTTCACCAAAGCGGAGGTATCAACAAGAGATCAAAACCCTACTCCAAATTCAGGAAGACAACATTCATTTCTAGACTCAGAAATGCAATATCCAAGCCCCTGGGCTGATGTGCTAATTATTTTATGCAGGCTCAATTTCACTGAAGTGCATAGTTCTTGCCATTACTTTCCCAGTGTTGGATTTCAGCGGGACGAGGGAAGGTTTCCAGTCTGAAAATGGCCCTGGATAGTTTGACATGTACCTCCACTGTTTCAACCCCAGCTAAAATATCCCCCTTTCAAACGGGACTAGCAGACTTGAACTAGGACAAACAAATCCTCTAGCACATGCACTCAGATTGACTCTTTCCTTCCCGACACTGTACATGTACTTTCAGAAACAGATGACAGGTGCCTGTAATACTAAAATGCCTGCATCACAATACCCCCACCTCTTTCACCTCTGAGTGTCTACTAACAGTAGGAATGTAGCGCACTGCGCGATGCACGGGTGAGTGTTTCTCTACGATCTATGGCCTCTCCGATTAATATCAAACCGTGCGCATGTGGCAGAGGCATCATTTCTTTACGCTCCCATCTTGCATGTACTTTGAGGTGTTTCCCTCCGTCAGTTGCTGCTCGCTTCTTGCGGTGGGCTCACCAGCCGCATGGTGTTAGCTTATCATCACACGAGAGGGAGCGCACAGATGGTGTGGGTATCGCTTACGCTCCGACATATAGCAAATGTTTTTCAACATGAACTTTGGCAGCAGAGTGCCTACGATTTCCTTTTATCTTCCACGCTCTTCAACATCGAGCATGATTTCCAAGAAAAGACCTCTCGTTATTGACAACCATTTGTCAACTGTACTATCAACAGTACAATGAGGAAACTTCTTACGTGCAAGTCAAGACTTATGCCAATGTAGCTTAGACCCCCCAAAAAGTGAAGTGGTCTGTTGTAATCGCTTTTAATACCGAACATCCTATCGTTTTGGAATATCCTGTTTGGACTATACTGAGAGAACTTCTGAGAATTCCAGGCACCTGTTTTTATCCATCTGTGTTTGACGGTGAGTGGGTGATGAGTAGGGATGTGCATAAACAGGGAGGTGTTATACATACATGTACATGTAGATGAAATTTAAGGTCACGTCATGATGACGTTATCACGGGCCACGTGACGTCATCTTCAAAGGTGCACATTTAAAGGTCCTGTAACTAGAAAACCGTGGGTCCAATTGGGTTCATTCTTGATAAGCCGGCAGACCGTGATGTTTTACGGATGAAACTGACCAGTGACGACATCACGACGACATCATCCTGTGAATGTTTGTAGAATTTTACGCTGTCTTGCAAATCCCAGAGTCTTCTACACACTTTTACTCTACGTGTCTCACAGCACAAGCGGGTGTGTACTTGTGCCCTTTTCTCAGAAGGTAAAAATGCAGAAAAGCCCTGTTTTCTGCCGCTCACGTTTTCTATCATGTTGCTGAGGGCGAGTATTGATGCGTAGAAGGAAGTCCATAAAATCCCACACTCGGAGCTTATCTCCCCCATGTTACACCCGAGGCCAGACCTTTTCTACTTGTCTACAGTGCACCTGGGCACATATTCATCACATGGATGGAGAGAGGAGGGAGAGAGAGAGAGGGCGATTCGGAGAGGGGAGGGGGTGGGAGGGGGGGTGGACAGCAACCTTGCCACCAGGGGACAATCTGCTTACCTGGAGCAGCTGGCGTGGAAACCTCTTGTGCTGGGGAAAGAGGCTGATTGGAGGAATCAGGGACCTCGTTCCCATAAGCTGAAAGTGAACCCCCAAAATACTATGTTATGCAAAATATCACAAAAATCACACGCGAACCTATACCCAATGCGTTGCTTACATAATAACTTCACAGCAAACACATTATAAATTTATCTCAGGGTTTCACAATTAATGTAAATGTACACAAGATCACCATCAGCAATGCAAAATATATACATATACTCATTTATATTTCACAGCAAAGAAAGCTCATTATAAAACGTCTTGCTCAGGGACACCAGAATCGTAACGCCTTATTTTAACCCTACAGAGTGACTCACTGTCTCTTTTGCAAGTTGGGTATTTTCCCACTCCCCTAAAGTACTGAGCCATTTTTTTTCATCTCTATCCATGCACAGCTTTCCTCTAGTTTGCGCACTGGCACTGGCCACTTCCGAGGTTTTCTTCGCTTCTGTGTCTCTTACCTTGAATGGGCTCCTTGCCCACATCGGCCTTCTTCTTCCTCTTCCACTTCCACGGCTTGAAGAAGCGGGGTATTGTGGACTTTTTGGTCTTGCGCTCCACGGGGGGTGTCATGGTCCCCTTGACTTCTGGGGTGGCATTGTCGGACGAATAGGAGACCTGGATGTCGTCCGTCGAACCTGGCGGCGAGACGAAAACGGGAGAGAGACAGAGATCAGAGATGCTGCCTTCGTTCTTTTGTTTTCTTTTTTCAACAGGACGTCCCAATATATAGCCCAATCATGGGCCGCTGGTTGCCATGGCAATGGTGAGGTGGTAACGAGAAGAGTAAGCGGTGGAACGAGCGATAAATTTCATTATGTGCTAATGCACCGACTTTACTGACGTGATTACAGGCTCGGTGACGTTGGACAGGACTTCACGAATATGTACATGTATTGGCCTTGTGAAAAAAAAAATACACTCTATGCAATGGCCTAATGAGTATTTACAAATATTGAAATTTACAAAGTAGGAAATATATCTACCGGTGCCCCGGAAGATACCTCTTGAATATCTGACCACAAATACTAATAGGAGAAATACCCTCAAGATCTTGACGTTAGCAGCTATTATGGCGATATTGTATTAGTATTCAAGCACACCATTAGTAAAGATATAGGTACATGTACATAGAGGTAGTGTTTGGTTTGTAAACACAGTGAGTAGAAACTACAATTGAAAGAGTAGCACAGCTTCAGTTAAGAAAACAGACAACAGGTACTGCACATGTACATCAGCTTGAATATTCGCATTGCAGAGTGGGCACAATTGTACATGGACATGTACCTTAAGCAAGCAGTCTATGTGCGCAGCTCGAGATCTGTACACACACTGATGGCTGTGTACCAACCTTAGGGCTACGGCTAGCAACAAAACAGGCTCCTATGGGAAGCCTCATGGCTAGCGGCAGTGGCTACTTCCCGTAGACCTGTGCGCTATACACCTAGCCGTAAGCCAGTTGATTCGGACACGGCCCACCAGTGCGTAATTGAGAAGCAAAGGAAGGAGAACTGTATTGAAAACTTCTGGCCCGGTGCGCAACCCTGGAAGGTTTTTTAGCAAGTGATCAACCTCTACCTAATTGCCTACCGGTACTGTTTGTGCAGGCGGCCAAAGTTTGCTGGAACATCACCCTTGGTTGGTTGCAGATATTACCCGGGCGGGGCACTTCGCTCTCGAAGGGGCGAACATACATGTACATGTACAAGTATATAGCATGAGAAAGACCTATTGATAACATGGGGACTTACATGTACACATGTACATGTACACCACATGGTGAAACCCAGCTGCCCTTTCTGGCGTACTCCAGGTAAGGATAGACAGATGTTAATAAAGCATGTTACGTGGTAAGAGGTCAGGATTCTAATCTCAGGGCAGCTGAAGAGAAAACACTGACTTCCATGTAAGGCAGTACAATATGCCTTGTTCTTTAACTTTTCAGGACATCAAACAATGCTCTATTTTATTAAGTCCTGTCTGACCATGCCAACACATCTGCCTACATATACATGTACATACATGTACACGTAAGTAAGTTAGGGCACATGTACTGGTACATGCACTACATTTATATGCTTTTTACAAGAAAAAAACTTTATGCACTAACCTACCCCGAAGCACTCCTGGCCTTGTAGCCTTTGTTTTGGCTACCGTACATGTACTGGCCTCGCCTGTACATTTATGGATTACATTTGAGCCCCGAGCTAACTCAGTAATGCCAAACTGCACTAATTTCTGGGTCGAACATCTAATGTCCGATTTTGCCAATGGCAAAAACAGGCAACGAGAAATGGCAACATTACTGAAGGATGACGAATCCCGAGTAGTGGGAGAATGGTATCAAGGGGACCCGATTATCCAGGGCCCACTCCAAGTGGAATGACAGCTAAGTGAATTTCAAGCTGTTTTTATGTGCAATCGGAGCATGGTTCTTTCGCGATGTCTGCACATGTACATGTATGGGCATGCACAATAAACTGGGTCGGCTACAGTTTCAAAACAACTCGAAACTACAAGTACTGCTGAATGTGTATCGCATTTTCGAGCAATTTTTGTTGGAGTGCTGATTATTTGTGATACATGTGCACTCCGTCAAGGACATGTAAGAGGAAAGTAGCTGATATGAGATGTCCAAGCTTCCTCCTTTCAAAAGTGTGGTTTTTGACTAATTTGACCCCCCCATCCACAGTTTATCTAAATTCCCCGAAGCCGAAGGTTTCTTCCTACCGGTAGTTACATGTAGCTTGAAAGCGAATGCATACATGGAGATAGCTCACCAAAATCATACTCTGAAACATTTGGCAAAATTAAAATACATGTACCCTCAGCTTTTGCATAACCAGAATGGAACTGGTTTTCACAAAATACCGGTAACACTAGTTTGGATCTGGCTGAAATTTATTCTTAGCAGTACACTTTAGCCTTGTTAAGTTTTCAATGGTACAACTCGTCCTTTGTAACAACTGCTTCAATTTGCAAACTGACGACGACGCGTGTACACCTCACATTAAATTACCATCAGCAATGATTCCACACATGCTCAAATGCACGCCACTTTTTTTCCACCTTTTGATCACCCAGGGGCTGGCGGTGTTTGAACAAGCCACGAGAATTCCAAAGGTTGCCAGGACTGAGAATTAATTATCTTCGGGTATCGTATCTCGGGCATTTCCAGCCGAGGCGGGATCCAACCGGTAATTACGTACGTACATGTACGTGACTACCTTACTACGTGCACCAGCCCCTGTGATGCGATGCGGGACCTCGCTGATTGAGTGTGACTTGAACCCGGGATTGACCGGCATGCTTATAATCCCAAAAACCCTTCCATTCAAAGCATTAGTGTCAATCAAAGCAGAGATACATGAAGTGCAGAAGTGTGGGGGAAAGAACTGGGATTTGCGTTCAACAAATCCAATTTTCCAATCAATGGAATCTGTCAAATTTAAGGGGAAGGAGCTACATGTACAGTATGAGAAACATATGACCAACATATTAACCCATGACAATGTACATGTGGGCTGTCGGTGCATGTGTTGAACACCAAACCTTTTGGCCCAGTTTCTCAAATACATGTACAATGTACATGCCTCTACAGCCATAAACAAGTAACTTTAGAGAGGAAAAGACAAATTGAACCTGTCTCGGCATGTACATGTATGACGTACTGGTACATGTACCGATATACGCTGAGGTCTCTTGAATTGTACACAGCTGTTTATGATCAATGGATTCACTCGAACAGAATAAGCCATGCGTATACAGTGAGCACTTGTGTACGGATCCACGCATTTTTTGTTCTGTAGTGGTAGTTAACACTCTATGGGGCCTACAGCATTTCCAAATGTGTAGTCTTGTAGAGACATGGCGTTGTTCTCCAGTACTTAACATGGTCGCGTGTGAAACAATGTTTTCAAAATGCTCCCATTTCAACATGAATCACTCTCCTGGGCTGGAATTTTGACCGAATGTCCCGCATATGAAACACTTCAATTTGCGACGGATTCTTACACATTAAAAATTTCTCCTTTTTCAGCGATTTCCAAATATCAGTTCCGTGAAATCCTCGTGGAGACCTGTACACCATTTAGAAATTCCTTGCCGAGTCCTATTCGACCCATTCTCCAAAACAATCAATCCCAGTAATGCATTCACAATAACATACACTCCAAAAGATGTAATCTCCACACAGCCTATCACTATCCCACACTACAAACATGCCCCTGAATTATCAGCAAAACAAGCGACAAGGGATAACAAACAGTGATGTGCCATGCAGTGATATGACAATCGTCCCAATACTGTCAATAGTAGCACTGTACTGGTACCATGCGCAATCTGAATGAACAAAGACGTACACTCAGGCCTTCCCCTGTCACCAAAGGAAGACTGTATTGTTGAATGAAGGCATTTTACCAAACTCACAATGTACGTCCTTCTAAACTACCAAAGTACATTTTGTAAAACTCATGCGCTGTAAATATATGCACATGTACTAGCAGTTTTAATATTAAGAAAAAAAATTTTTTAATCGTTTCTAAACTGCACTTCTTTGCCTGCTACCTACATGTACATTGTACTTTGTATCCGTGTTTTCCTCGATATCGAAGAACAGTGGCAATTGGGCCTACATAATGTAAATGTACAGAGCGATAGCATGTGGTGCATGTCATACTCATGTACACGGAAGTAGACAGCCATTTGTCTTTTACAGGTACCTGAGGGGAATTTTCTTTCATTTACAAGCAGTTCACTACTGGTGTATAGATACCTACAGCAAGGCTTCCCGCATTGCCAATATTCATATACAAGCCCACTCGCTGTGTTTATTGAAATGATTCCCCATCAACTGAAAAAGTGGAATTTCAGAACAGGAACACGTCCCAGGGTAATCTTACGATTGAGGTCTCTTCAATCGCTGTGGAACAGGAAGCCTCCGGGATACAGTTCCATTACGTAGTCAACAAGATTTCTTGGCTTTGATTAAAGCCTTGGAACATGGCATATTGACAAACAGGTACCGGTTCGTGCACAATAATCTGATTGATGGCAGTGCGCATCCAGCAATGACGCCAGTAAATTTTGTAGCCGATGTAAGGGGACTCTCCCAGTGACATTAATGCAGACATCAAGCATGTAACATAAACCTGCATGTACGTGTAGAAAAGCAAGGCAGAGTGTACATCTGTACAAGTGCAGCGCGCGCACGAACAGACTGTCAATACAAGCGTGGCACTGTTGTACATGTAAGTGCAGGGAATGTACATGTACAGATACATGCACCTGTAGTTGTCCATTTGATTGGGCCAGCTTTCGTTGCTCCTTCATCTTGCAACATTCTGTCTTTTCCAAGCAGAAACCTTACTCCTACGGCAGGGAGAAACACAGTACTGTAACTTCTGAGGTGCAGTCTGCCCAGAATTCAGTGACTTTTCCCGGCCCGAATGCGATATTTATCCTGACAAATTAGTGGCCTGAAGGGAGTACTGTGTAACACAAGACGATGCACAGACTACATGTACAAGTACATGTACATACATGTACATGTACATTGTAAATGGAACCATATGAATACATGTACACGTGCATTTAATCAGCAGGAGAACTGGGAGACAGTGTGGCAAGAATGTCATGCCAAACATGCTCAACATGAATAAAATGTATAAAGCCACACAACCGTGAAACATTCCAAATGAACCTCACATGACACTGCATGGCAGTGCTCCATGGCTTAACTGTTGTTACTTATACCGTGGAGAGAGACCTCCATGCATACATGTACATGTAGGTGCATCATGTGGTGACTGGCATGCAAACGGTGCCATCATACCCTAGTAGCAACCAGGGGAATCTACAGCCTGGGCAGGGAGGACAACCTGCCACCAATCAATCAATTAGCGATGGTGCAACAGGTGTTGGGACATGACCCCATCACTAGGTCACCTGCTTGGGTGTTGTTGTGAGAGGCCATCCATAGGCCAGCACTTCACATTCCTGGCCCATGACAACCTTCTTTTTATGGGAGATCTGCACCTAGCCCACATTTCTCTGTTTGCATATTGAAAAGTTCTCCTCAGTGATTTCATTTAAAAAAAAAAATCTGGGGTATTACACATTCTTTTATGGAGACCCGCAACAACATATCCCCACTGTGAGCAAAATCCATTGTACATGTGTTCCTGGTACTTAGAACAGATTTCAGACAGTGTAAAGTTATTCAATTACAGTGGCTTGAAAAATGACTTTTTTTGTATATATAACAAACATTAAGTAAGCTGGGGTTTGCTTGAATTATTTTTTAATACTCACAGACAGTTGGTACCGTAAGTACATACACATGTACATGTATGTATGGCTATTATTTTCAGATGCCCAGGCAACCTATTGATTTCCAATTACCAAAGGTGCCAACTACATGTATTTCTGACAAGCAGGTCCGATTGGGAAGGATTCGAGGAAACAGTCTGCCCAAGGCAGCCTCCACTTGGTCAAAACACGGCGTCGTGCGCTGGGAGTGCAAGTAACAACGGAATATTCAACAAGGCACTGATTTACTGTATTGGCCGGTGCAGCCTAATAGCACAACCAGCAGAGGGCGCTGTATTCACAAGAGACGACCTGCCAGAAAACCAGTCTCAAGTGTAGAATCTGGTCGGCTTACCTGAAAAGTTCTGAGCACGCCTCATGCGCTCAAGTTCACGAATAATAATGCACGTACACACTGCCAAAGGTCGTGCCCCATGCAGACTGTGGTCTTGGCAGTGTGAATGCACACCTATTCACGGTAATCTGAGGTACGTGTACAAGTATGTACATGTACATTTTTCGGGCAAGCCTGCCAGATTCTTCAAGACTGGTTTTCTAGCAGGTCGTTTCTTGTGAATATAGCGCCCTCTACTGGTGGTGCTTTTCGGCTGTGCTCTCCAGTTCATGTCGCCTGCACGGTGCACCGGCCAAAACAGTAAAACCAGTCTTTGGGGCAACACTAACCAACCCAAAGCACTGAGGAGCCACGATTTAACGTTACCTCAATCCACCTGCACTGACACTCTCTGACATACATGCTTAATTAACTCCAAACCAACAATTACATGTACTTCATAATAAAAACCAGCTTTCTCATAATAACCAAGGGATCTGATTACAAGTACCCTACACTTTCCAGCGTACGCCCGTGACAGGGCAAGCCGCCTCTGTGGTGCACAACTCTACAGAACCTGCACCATGATAAGTCTACGCCATGACACAGAATACACACAAACAGGGGGTAACCCACGGCAGTTACTGTGACATGTAACATGCTTGCCTGAATTCCTCAGTGCTTTTATTCCGTATACAATGTACATGTACATACTGTTACATGTAGGCAGATCTAATGCAAGCAGTACATTCATACTGTTCAGCGTATGTAGGTACAATGTACATGTATGAGCACGTATGAGTCATCTGGGGTATTCCAAAAAAGGCATGGGTGAGATCATTTCTAATTCATTGTTCCAGTCTCATACAGGACAGATGGCAAAGCGACCTAATGTACACGTCCAAAGTCAAACTGGCAGGAGCAGTTTACGCTGTGCAGTACATGTACATTATGCACACCTACATGTACACTACCGGTACATGTAGGTGTAGTCTTGTTTTCTTTGGGGAGAGGGGATGGGCTGGCATCAGTTACATGATACCTGAAGATTTACTGTGGCAGGAGTAACCCGAGCATTTCTGGGAATTCTACTGAATCATCCTTGAAAAATAATTACATGCACGGGTATGTATGTTCAGGAACACGTACACGAGTGCAGTGTACGGCACACACGTACACATGTACATGTTGAACAAGATAAGAAGAGCACAGCTAATACAAGGACAATTTTAGGTCCCAAGTCTTTGTCTTCCATTACACGTACTGAAAATTTATATAAGATAACTATTATAACAAGGTTATTTGTAAAGTCCCAAGGCTCTTGCTATAACCGTGGTCCACTGTACACTGTGCGTGTACCGGGTAAGTACCGTAAGTCAAGTGCAATGCAAAAGAAAACAGGAAATCTTCTCTTCTGTTTTCCTTTAAAGAGACTTAGATACCGTACGTGGACGACTTTGGCAAAACAGAACAAGCTCTGTTATCAGCCGATCTCAATCAACCAGTGCCAGGAACATGGGTGCATAATTTTACCCGCAATCTCCCCGCGGCTTTTCCACACACACACATGCACGCGCTCGCACTCTTCCCGCTATAAAAATCAGTGCAGTATGCTTGGGTTTCCCATGCCCCGTCTCCCGGCCGCTGGGCTTGACACGGCCTGCATTTTCTTTAAGAAGCCGGGGCAGGATGTATACACACAGGCACAAGAGGAGGTCAATAACAAGCAGGGAGGAAGAACGAAGGATGGAGCAGCCACCAGATGGAAAGATAGCCAAGAACGAAATCAGCAGGACAAATGTACAGTAGCAAATAGACAGTTGCACGTTGGACACATGTACACTTCTGTGCAGCTTAAGGCAACTAGGGGAAGAAATATCTGTTATTTCAGTGGGCGGAAGAAAACAATGAGGGACCAACGGGGGTATTTCCCGCCGAAATGTTTTGACCATGCTGTCGCTCACCCCCAAACTTTTTGTTTTGGGCCATCCCTCTTTAAGGAATGTTCTGGTCTTCCTGATTCGGTATGCACGCTTTCTGTGCATGATAGCTGGCTGACAAGCCCGGGCACTTTAGGAATGAATTCAACCCGTCAACAAAAGAAAGCTTCAGAACAAATCAACGCTTGACATCAATCGAGGAACTTTGCTTTCGCAGTCATGTGAAATTATGAGCAAAGTGCACATTTCCAATGAACAATACGTGTGCATACAGTCAAGCCTCAATCAGAAGAGCACTGTTGAAACAAGGTTCCTGTTATAACGAGAAAAAGTTCAGGTCTCAAGTCTTTGTTCTGCAGTGTTTTCCACTCCTGATAATACAAGGTTCCTGTTAAAACAGGGTAGTTTGTAAAGTCCCAAGGACCTCTTATTAACGAGGTTTGACTGTACCTATAGGTCGGGAACAATCAGCCGGCCTGCACGATTGGTGGACTCGACGATGAAATTTACAACTTGACTTCCTTTTTTTACAACAAACTTTCACGTCAGGGAATTAGAACGACAAGTTTGAGAAGCTCTTCTTTATACGTATAGTTGCAAAGTGTGGCTTCAATTTGTAAAGAGTGGCTTCAATTTGTAAAGAGTGGCCTCCTCGGTTTCCAAACAACAGTACCCATATGTAAAATTAATGAAAACGTGCACTATCCCTCTATACATAATGAACAGATGATCATTACCACGGTATGGTACACAGACATGTGTACATGTACATGAGTACATATTGAAAATGTACAAGCATACACCCTGTTCACCATACAAGAGACACACAATGATGCAGTAGACAGCACAGGGGCACACAATTAATGTAAACAGGTATTGTTCCCCAGTGCTGTGTGTACAATATACCAGTGTGTATGCATACAATAGGCTTCATTTTGAAGTACACTTTAAATGCGTACACTACACTAAGGCACTGCAACAAGATGAATATGGACACCTTTAACCCTCCTGTCTGCCCACATGCTGTTTTGCATTTTTACAACCTAGGGCAGCCAATGCACCCTCCACCAGAAAAAAGGGGGGGAATTTCCCAGAACTGCATGCTGTTTATTTGCGCCAAAATAGCCTGGGTTTTACAATGACCGGAAAAAAATAATGGTTTCGTACACGAGGGCACACCATTGTAAAATTTGGCAAGGCTGTCTCAAGGCTATCTAATAAATTAATTCAACGGCCAATTGGCAGTTCCAAAGAACTGTAAATTGTGTAGAATCACACTGCATCAGGTTTTTATAATTTGTAAGACTGTTTGAGGCCCGCTGTTAAGAGTTTAGCAGAGTTCTAGTGCATTAAATGGATGTTAAAGCTTAGCACCTGGCAAAACTAACACAAAATAGCAAGCAAAGTCATTGTTTCTGTACATTTGTTGGAAATAAACCATCAGCATCCAACAAGGAAAAAGAATTACACAATAAAAAAATTGTTGGCAAAACTAAGTCCGGTACGTGTGAACGAGACAGTGGCATTCTCACTCCCAGAAACTTGAAGCCAAATGACCACAAAAAACTTTAAAAATACAAACAATAATAGGAGCTTGTGTGCTTCAGTCAGCAGTAAAAACAAAAACGGTTAATTTACTAAAACTGACTGCACATGACTAACAATTTACATGGCAGCAGCTGAAAAATGTGCGCAGCTATGCATGGGCAGATAAAAAATTTTTACTCTGAATTGCAGGCTGTTTGGGCCAATTAGCGAGTGATTTTCCACCTTTTAAACTAGGAGAACCAGTATCTAAACTGATGTTTAGGAGGGTTGCCATGGCAACATTAGGAGGTGGGAGAGCCATGAGAGGATGGGCTGACTCATCATTGGATTATTACCATCTTAAGATGACACTTTCAGGGTAAAGGAATGCACAGTAGAAACCAACCGTGAGCAGGATGATGATTTCAAACCCTCTGGGATCATCCGTCTATGTATGTTCCTATGAACGTATCAAGATCGTCTCTTCTCAAATCCCGAAGGAGGTTCTTGACAGTTTGATGTCCCTTTGGTCCCCGTTTTAAGCAACCATCGAGCAGAAACTATGCTGGTTTACGGCAAATTTGGGCACTAAAGCATGAATCGGCAAGGAGCCGATCATGAGGCAATACATTCAGCAAAGCATTTCAGCCGGTAACCCATTTCTGTAGCTGAGCAAATTACATACATGTAACCCATTTCTGTAGCTAAGCAAATTACATACATGTAACCCATTTCTGTAGCTAAGCAAATTACATACATGCATTTTCAGGCTCAGCAAATTTGTATCCAATTTTTCAAGATTATGTAAACTTTGTGCCCAATTTTTCTTTACTTTCGGCATTAAAAGTATCAGAAATACAGTTAATTTTATATGAACAAAATGTATCATTTTCAAAATTAGACATAATTTCAAAGTTGGCTATGTCTTGATTCTAACTTAACGTGCAGCTTCTGTTCTATTGCTGTTGAATGTTATTAGCACACACTGACAAAGATCTGCATATTGTTCTGCACATGTGCAACACTGTTATCAACATAAAGTCAGTCTTCAAAGCGGGAAAGCTGTTGAAGGCATAATGTAGTCTCGCATGTGAATGTCACGGGCATGAAACTTGGCGAGTTGGAAGAGCCAGAGTCTGGTAACCACAACGCACCTTCACACATCCCCAGAAGCTGTCGGCGTCAAGTCCATATACATGTAATTATAATGCAGCAGTGGACTGCGGTTCGCTTTACCTTGCCAGAATAAGAATTTTCCGTTGGGTTAGGAAATAGCTTGTTAATGGAAACAGCAGGCACTCCGGGGGGGGGGGATTGGAGTTTTGGGGGAGAGGGCAGTGAGGGATGAGGGAAAGCACACCGGTAAGTTTTTTTGTGAAGAATGTATTTAAATAAAAATGGTAACAAACTCAAAATTTACTCTTTTTAGCCAGGGCTGCCTCCCGTGCCTTCTTCCTACTGCGAGGTCTCCAGGATGCAAAAGACCATCGACTCCGCGATCGTTCCTTCATGACAATAACATGCAGTCAAGCAACAAGTAGGGAATCCCCGATTTCTTTTTTAGGGTTTGCTCACTTTTTTTTTTTTTTTGGAGGGGGGATATTTGGAAATTGGCAACGGACCAGCGTCGGCGTGGGTACAGTTCGTACCAGACCTTGCACTTGGTGGACAATTGATAACTGGATCGGCCGATTTATTTTGGAGAACTTGGCTACGCTTCTGGAAAGAAAGAACAAATCCGGGAGGTTTCATGCAGTGGAAACCAAAATGATAAAACAAAGACAAAAGGAAAATTCAAAATCAAACTGGTGACAAGGGGTGAATGATGCAATTTAGGTGGCAACAACAAATTTAATGTGACAAATCTTTCAACAATTTTGTCTTCCTCACGAGATCAGCCCAGAGCTCAACATTTTGTCCTGATAGTAAACCTCGTAAATCCTCCAATGCTGTTGCCTTTTTGGGACAATAATGAACAGCAAGTGTATGCCCAATCCCCGTATCGGTGGCTTTCATCATGAATCTTAATAATTTAACTCCTTACATGTGCCCACAGTTTCAGTTTAAGGCCGTTTCCCAATACTCAATTTTGGCTCTGTCTCAGGCTTCAACTGTTTTTTTTACTGGCTGACTTTGAAGCTGTAAGTGCAGTAATCAGCCTAATTGTGCCACAGAACATCAAACAAGATGCAAGAAAGCCAAAAATTACAGTAATTCAATGTAATTCAAACGCTTCAGGCCCACAATTGGGGATAGGATTTTGGAACGAAGCCTGAGACGGAGACGAAGCAGAGTATTGGAAAAACGGCCTAAGATTACACAGTATCCATCCAATCTTTAGAAAGGCTTGGTTGGGCTTATTGGGCTACATGGAGCAATTGGCTAAAGTAATGCAGTGGATTGGGTACAGTTCCAAACTGCACTCTTGAGGATTTTAAGTGCTTTTTAGGCCCCGTGTGCCAGTGAGTGACATAACGGTTGCCGCAAGCAGTGGTTGGTTTGGAGGATTTAGAAGATTTCTACAAGTGCAATGTACATGTACATGTAAATGCAAAAGATAACTGAGGAGATTATCTGCATACATGTACACAAGTTCATGAATACATACATTCAGAACCTGCTCCAACAGTAATACACCTGCGACTGATATATGTACATTCCAACTTTGTCCGGGGGGGGGAGGGGATGTGAAGGGCCCAACTTTCGGCATGCCCATCTTGGGTTGGAAAAAACTGCTCAGTAAGCGCACAGAGAAAGGACAATCAGTGTCCTGAAATTGCACTGGAAATACCAGATGTCGTGGTAAGTGAAAATAGCTAAACAAACCTAACTGTATTTATACTTTTGGGGGAAAAAAAAACCCGATCCATTACAAAAAGAAACCAGGAAAGGAGGGGAGAAAAATCCAAATCAGTTGAATGTGTAATGACATTAGTAATACTGGTACATGTACATAAAACAGCAATTTTGCTACCCCAGTCAAAACATCTAAACATTCAACCAAAAAAAAAACCTTTCTAAAAATCGACAACAGCCCAGTTCTCTCATTTTATTGAACTGCGTTCTTTTTTGAAGTAAATTCTAGCTGATAACCCAAGCTGGGCACCGGACCAAGTTGCAGCAGGGGACAAAGTTGGGATGAAATGTACATGTACCTACCTACAGATGAAAGTGTTCGCGTGAAAGCAAACTGTGCAACAAGACCAAATTGTGTAGTTTCGTAAAATAAAACCACCACATAAAAATTCTATTCCATTTATAGCCAAATGCTTCTGTTGTATGCTCCATGGGCATTCATTCAGGAAATTAAAGAACTAAACCAAAGAAGCTTGACAGAAAAAAGGTGAGGAAATGGTCAGTCATTTTGTTGGAATAAAAATAAACACAGGATGTGACAAAATACTACCTGTACGCTGTAAACAAGATGGCAATGACTCGGTGAAATGCGTGGATCACACAACTTACACACATATACGTATTCATAACCTATTACTGTAGAAAGCTTAAAAACTCAACTATACACGTAATTACATAAAGTAAGGTAACCAGCACATATTTAGCAGTGTTCTAATCTGCTTGTCTGCACATTTTTGCTGTAATTTGTGAATTCCTGTTCTGCATGTACGTGGAAATCAGCATGCAGGCTATCGAAAAAGAGATTTCTGTTTTCGAATAAAAATCAATTTTAACGCCAGTACAATGTAAAATTTGGCGCCTATAAAAGGGAATAAGAATTCCCTGAAAAAAACAAAACAAAACAAGTGGTGCTCTCTTGTTCCCCAGACCCCATTGTTTCCTCTGCAAGCTCGCTCACCTGGCTTTTCCATTTCGTGAAGTAATGTAATTTGGGGCAAGGAAGTACCGGTGCAGGCAGAAATTTACAACCTATGGGGAAGCGACGGGTCTCCTGCACTGTGATTTGTGTCACACTTTACACGTATGTGCCAAACACAGGGGTCATATGCTACATTATCAAGTGCTGCGTTACATTTTACATATATATGATTTTGATATGTCCAAATTGGATATAGTCAACAGCCCTCTGAGTGACATAGCAAGGGGCGTGGAACCCATCGTTTTCCGTTTCAAAAAAACGTACACTTTCTGTTTGAGATTTTCTTTCACTTCACTTCAACTACATGTACTGGAAGCATATATCCGAAAATGTAGCCAAACGTTTTTTTAATCAATCAAACTGTCAAGAGGTACATGTCAGCTGAACCATCTGTTATTCACAATTTTTTCCTAAACGATTTTCTGAAAAATTATAAACAAACTACCTCATGAAAATGAGTTGTCCAGTATGCCTGAGAAACTTTGGATTTGTAAATTGTTCAACTGTTAACATGTTATCCATGAACAGGTATATCTCTTTTGTAATACACAGATGGAGTTCAAAATAACTGGGCGTAGACTCTCCAGATCTCTTTGTAGACTGTAAATGTACGTGTATGGTACTGTACACAGATATGTGCATGATGGCAGGTAGACACACTGATTACATGCCATGAAAGTGTTCAATGTGAAAAATTGATTTGTAGTTGTTGCAAGTTTGTCTTTCAACTTGTTTTCAATTTATGAGCGTGGGTATTAAAATAGAAATCGCCCCACTGACAATGAATAACAAGTTCTACACGAAGCTCAGTCATTTTGACAAAACAGAGAAATGCTTTAACATCTGAGAAGCATGCACGAACAATACATATTCAATGATATTGCAAGTAGTAACCATTTTGAGTGGATCATAAAAGTATGCTTGAGCAAATCTGTAAACAATGGAAAATACTAAAGGTCACACTTGGGACAAACAGAGTTCTATTTCCTCGAAAGTCCAATTTCCGCACACATGTACATTTGGACACCTGTACATGGATACACGCTTCGTAAATCACATTTTTTGGCAAATACCATACCACTTCTGTTACATCATATCTTAAAACATTGTCGACTTCTCGATGTCAAAACTGTTTGGACTTACAAGCTCTCCTGACTAGAAACCCTGCCGGAAGACGTTGGCGAATATCAGCATCACCAGCAGACACACAAGACACCCTTTTAGGAGCTAAATCCATAATTCAAATCGCTGAATTTTGGCAATGTTTTGGTCTCGTGTTTTTGACACAAGCTAAACCGTAACGACTGCCAAGCACAAGCTAACCCCGGAAGGATGCAGGAACCGGTCCAAGACAGTCCATAAAATTAGGGGTTCTCCTAAAATATCCACTTTCCAATTCCATGAACAGCAAAACCAAATGAATAACTTAATCCTGAATAAAACGATCAGTTACATTTCTAATACATTACAAATGAATAATATCACAAACATAAAACAGAAAATGAGGACTACTGGGATATTTTTATGAACCTATCTACACCGAAACCAGAAGTCTTACCTGTTTTAAGAATGGTATCGTCCATCAGACATGTTGCTTTCTAACACACAACATACGCCGAGTCTGGGGAAATGACTCAGTGATAACCGAAATGTGAGCTCGTTTAAAGGTCCACCCACACCTCAAAGTCACTGCAAACAATACCCTAGCGAATCTAAACACCAAAACAGTTCCACACGTTGCAGTCCTCAGAACCTTATCCACAGAAATCGGGGCATTTCCTCGATCATGTCTATCCTTTCTAGAAACTGCTCAGACAAGCCACACGATATCGGACCGGCCAACTGCAAATTGTACAAGTGCGTTGACCTCGTAATTAAGCATCGGCATAGCCTGAGCGCTCTGATTGGTCTTCGCGATCGTACAATCAATATTTAACCACTTAACGTACCACATAATGCATTTAATTAAGTGCACCTGCGGTAGTAGCAGTTTGGCTTCGGAGAACAAATCGTATATCTCTTCCTCGTTCAAGTGAAATATTAATATGAACATAATTTGCTCGTGCCATTTGGCTAGTCTATTCTTGCCTGGCTTTTACTTGGGTAATGAGGGCGGGCTTTAAATGCCAAGCAAAGTCCATAGAGTCATGATAAACTGCCTGAAGTTCAGCAAAGCATTAATAGGCAATTAAACCGACCCCTGCCATTCCCTGCTGGTAATTTCCTGGCATATTTTATTTCATTTTCAGCCTAAGTTTCTGGTACTTAACAGTATGAATTCTCTATACCGACTTTGTGTGAGTTCAGGAATTTGAAATCAACAGAGCAGTGCAAAGGATCCCGAAGACAATTTTAAAGTGAAGAGTAAAGTGTTTTCCTTTACTTATGTGTTTCTTGTTTTTGTTTCTCTATAATGATCTCTCGATTTATATATTTGTACTGTTATTGTTTGCTTTTCCTGATCTTCACCAATATGGAAATACACATCATATTGAAATGAAAAAAAAAGGTTTTTAAAAGAACCGTACTCGGGCCCGGGCAAGGACTGGGTCTTATCAGAATGATATATCAGGCAGTTCGTACATTCTCACAAAGGAATTGTCTGACTTAAAAAATTGACCCCTCGCCGGTGGGAGCGAGATGGGTGGGGCCCGGTGTGAGGTAGCCGCGTAGTGGGCGTGTCCATGCAGGGGTGGTGTTGGAGAGGAAGAGGTTATCCTCGGGCATGCAGAGAATCTTTCCATCGTCACCCGGTTCCCAAATCGGACTCTGGGCCTATGGGAAGGGCAGAAGACCTTGCACAGATTTTAGTGAAAGAAATACGAGCAGCTACGAGAAGTGATAACCTCGCGGTCACAAGACGGGCACAATGTAGCCAATCACAGTGCAAAGCCGTCAGCCCCCCCCCCGCCCTCTTCGAGCGCTGGGCGCTGCGACGATCGAGCGAACGCCGGCGACGAGCGAAGGAAAGCATTGTATTGGCGCTTGAGGGCGCCGGTAATCAGAAATGCAAAAACCATGGAAGAAAACACAGAAAAGCCTCCCTTTTGCGTTCCTTCCTCCATGTCCAAATCAACCACTTAATAAACGAACAGGCTCGAAGCCGGGGGGGGGGCTGGCGAGACACTTCGGCAAAACCACAGGAGTCAAAATTACCGTTCTGCTGACCATGGAGCTATTAATAAACCTTTTGGGGAGCAGGTCAACGTAGCAGTTCTTTCCTCGCTTTGCACCAATAACCTCGGGTTCGAGTCCCTGTTTAGCCCACGCAGTGACGGTATTTTGAGTTGGTATAGTACTCCGACTCGCTCTTACACTGGCAGGTTTTCTCCAGGTACTCCGGTTTCCTCCTGCCTCTAGAATTGGACCTTCTTCCTAACTCTGTAATTTGATGCTGATCATTAAAGTGTATGAATAAATATATAGTTAGCGCAAATAGCCTGAGTTGCTGAAACTGCCATAAAACAAAACAACACTGAAAAGTTAAAGCCTTTTCCATGTTCAAGTTGTGACGTGCCCCCTAGAAATATAAGTTGCCTGAAAGAGTTGCCTGCAACACCCAAACGACTACCATTCAACCTATTCGGTTGCATTCAGTTGGGTGCTAATCGCATTTAGCTTTTCTCAATACTGATGAGGTTTTGTTGAAAAGTTGATGGATGATTTTAGTTAAATCCAAATTAATGCCCCCTCCGCGCTGATAAGCCACTGTAAATGTGTCTTACACGCATGCCCATTGGTAGAAATCGATGTGGTTTATCCAATCGTAGCTGCTCTTTCATTTTTTACGGCATAATTAAAAATGCGCATGCTCAATTTTGGACAAGTAATTTGAACTTTCACCCGGACGTCTGCGATCGAGCCGAACGTTTTTCAGGTACGGTTTATCTTTTCTCTGTAAAAATGATCTTTCTTTCCACTTATAGTATCGTTAGAAATGGGATTGAAGTTCACGAATTTGTGAAAAAATTTCAAGCATTGTCACTTTTGTGACATTTAACGTATTTCTGAAAACTGTTTTCGCTGTAGTGAATGCATCTGTCACTGTCAGACGATCATGACGATTTGAATTGAATACCGACTCTACCCGTGTTTTCGTCATTGTGGTTATTTTAATGGAAAAGGCTGTAAAACCGACACTGAATGCGGGATTGTAAACTTGGGACACCCCCTGTTTTTTGTTATTTTAGTCTTGCAAAACTGGTAAGTCCCCCCAAAAAACAAAGGCTACGCTCTCCTTATTGCACTGACCCTATTTTGGGGAAATTTCAAATTGTAAATTGTGAGAAAATGTGACTATTTTACTGAAAAACCAGCCGTGCAGATTTGAATCCACCATGTGTTCTGTTCATAGTTTCCCCTTAAAACTCAAAACCCTACCCTTTTTTGACAACATCAACCCTACAGTTATCATGGTTATTGAGCACAGTCACAGTCATCTACCAAGGTCAGCTCAGAAGGTGAATTCAAAAGTTAAAATATAGCTCTCCTGTCTAATACATGTAGGAACAGGCAGGACAGGGTCCCCAAATTTACAATCCCCCAGAATAGAATGAGAATACCGTTAGTCGCCGTCACTAGTGTTAAAGTATGCCAAACTTTGCATTGTCAGGAAGGTGATCCGATGCACCAAACTTGCAACTAAAACAATAAGACATGAGGGTCCTACCCCAGAACTGTGGGGTCCGATCCAATGTCCGCCCCGCTTGAGCTCAGATGTCGGACTCCGCAGTTCTGGGGGGGTAGGTCCCAAGTTGTGGAACTCGCTAGACCTTATCATTAAAAACTAGGCCTTGGCCGGTATCCAGTCCATCGTTGTAAATATGGAAACCGATTAACTCTCATGGGGTTACAGATCCTATTCATATTCATGTCTTCCTTTTATTATAATAATGAAACAAAGTCTACCTTTTTGAAACAACTTATCTTGTTGGTAATGTCTTCTTTCATAGCAGAAAGAAAAGAGAAGAGGGCTTTGGGTTTTGAGGGTAGTCAGTAGAGGTGTACCCCCAGACCTGTGGGGTCCAATGTTTGTCCCAATTTGTGGGAGCAGGGCGGACGTTGGACCCCACAGTTCTGGGGTAGGTAGAGGTGCACATCACAACTGAGAGACTGTCCCATTTGGAGAAGTCCCTTTATTTGAAGACGAATCCTGTCCCCCAAAAAAGAATGTCCCCCTAAATGGGGACAGTTATTTTTCAAGTGGGCTTAGGGATCCGACCATTGCCCTGGGGATCCTGTTATTAATGCCATAATTGGATTCAGGAGAAAAAACACCCACCGCTGCCTTTGAAAAAAAATTCTACTGTTTACTTCTAGGATTACAAGCAGGAGTCTGCAATGGGACAGAAATGGTGGGAAAGAGACCATATCAGTACAATTTTTCCGAATATCAATCCTTTACGTGTAGTTCGAGTGACATGGTGCAAAGTTCATAAAAAACAACTTAAATAACTTATATGAATGGAAAATGTGGGAGAAAAAGTTGATACTACAACTTGTGAATATTTTTGACCCAATCCCACTTGGGAAAAATGGCCCCTTGTAAGGAGACATTCTCTGAGGGGACTGGTTTTATCTCCAAATAAAAGGACTTCTCCACAGTTAGGGACAGTCTCTGAAGTGTGTTGTGCACCTCTCACTGGTAATCATGGAGTATGGCATTCCAGATGCGACAAAGACCTGTGAACCAAGACAAATTAGTAAAAGCAGTCAGGTTTCTTGACCTGAATGAAGATTTGTTTTGACATACATTGATATCCACAACGGCTGGGTCTGGTTACCAGACGTGAAACAAAATGGTGTGGTCCCACTGAGTGGTTGTCTGTCCCCAAACTTGGGTGAGAAAATTGTGGCTCTCTTGCATGGAATATGGTCAGAATTTACGTTTGTGTACCTGACTTAAGCTATTGGAATTAAGGAATGGATCCTCAAAGTCTAAACGTCAGTTACACAATGTACAGGTGTAATTTGTTTTCTTGTTTTAGGAACAGGGTGCTAATGAACACCGCAATTGTGGTGTCTGAAAAAATCTCAGGTTCTGTGTTCCACTTATGGGCATCACTGACAAACAGTGTTAGAGTGTTACTACATGTACATGTACATGAATGTGACTACAGTGACTACAGTAATATGTCCTTGTTGTGGCAATGTTTTTTAGCCATCGGAATATTGAAATGATTGAGGCATTCGTTAGAAAACATTTTCCAAACAATTTCCAGACCATCCGGTTTGTGTTCAGGATGAGAATATTTCCATGTAGGCCCCACAGATGCCACTTGACACCCTTTGCCCAATGAGAGTGGTCCCAAAATATTGCAATTTCAATTCAACAACAATATTTATTTTAAGAGTTTTCTGATGAACACCTACATGTGCGTAGAACGTTTCACAACTGAACTTGACTTTTCAGGACATTCTCTTGCCAGCAGATGGCTAATAGGACACTACGAGAAAAAGAGAAAATAGTGGCATTTGTGAATGGAATTGTTTCCCACGTGGTGTCAAGGGATGCATGTGTGGAACTCCTGTTTTTTTTTCATCATGTTTTATTCAGTATTTGACCATGAACTGGTTCCTGTTGTTGTTGTAGATTGATGGCACATATGGCAGACTAGTGCCCTGCTTGCCACAAGCAGTATAGTCAGCGTCACTCTAGGCGGTTTGGGTAATCATCTCACATTCTGTAAAAATGTACAAAGGAGAGAGAAAAGATATCCAAGAGAAATGTATCGGACAGTTAAAGGAGTCTGCAGAAATGATTGTTGGCTCCTGGTTCCTGCATTGTACTGGTTGTCCTAACAGAAAGCATTCCATATACAATGTACAGTACATACATGTACATGTACACAGACAGGCTGGTGGGAAGTGAGCTCATGCACGGGCCCGGCTCACATGCAAAGACCATATATTCCAACATAAAGTAATTGGGCTTACTCTCAGCATCCCGTACAAAACCCACATAAACCTTCGCACTCGTGCAGTGAGTTCCCACCAAAGGGATAGAGTGCATACCATTGCTTTTCATAAGTTTGCTTTTAGTCAGGCTGTGCTGAATATCCAAATATTCGATCAATTATCGAATATTCGAATACTGCTTTCCACATTTGAATGTTCGAATGCAAAATTCATGAAAAGGAAGGGAGAATTTTTTATGTTTTAAATGAGAAAAATTGCACTATGGAGGCTTGTTTCAAGCAGATTCAAATGAAAAGCAACAGAAATCTTACAATGATTCAAAGAGTAAATTATTCAACAATTTCCAAGCAACAGAAATTTTATTAGTCTCCTATATCTTGCTAAATCGTGGCTTGAGATGCTCCTAGACATGAGAAGCTATAATAGTGATTATAATGTACAATTGTAAGCATTTTTGCAACTGATTTTTTATATGTTTTGTTCATTAACAATCTGCGGGGTGGTATGACCGAATATATGGATATTCAATTGAATTGAAGGTCAAATATTCAAAGAGTGAATTATTCAAATTGACTCAGCCCTTCCTTTTATCTTGAATTCATTGTAGTACTGGGAGCGTCTCATGCACATTGGATTTTGTCATGATGCAATATGGAATGCATATGTACATGTATGTACATGTAGGATGTGCAGAGGGCGAGAGAGATTTTGAACCATAGCCTACACTGTGTACTTGTATATATGTCGTATCGTGCGTAAGGGATGTGTGATCTTTACGTGTACATTGTACATGTATTTCACAGGTGCATTCATGGACAGTCCCAAGCCCCTGCCGGTGCACATTATCACGAGCCTTTTGCAAGTTAAATTTGAATGAAATCTGGGCACAGGAATTCTAATTCACATGAACATACCAATTTGAATTCTTCATACTGAGAACACTGTTGCTATACCTTGTGATTCAGGGCAAGCTTTTGCTTAAATACATAAGAGACGCCTTGCACCAATACACTGTTTTCACTGGATAAGGAGGGCACAAAGGAACCAGTCCATTCCAGAAATGGTTGTCGCTGTGCAAAAGCTTGCTCCGAATTCGGAGGTATAGCAACAATGTCTTTAGTCTGGAGAATTCAAATTTTATGTGCAATCAGATAACTCAGTGTGCCAGATTTTCATTCAAATTTAACTCTCAAAAGGCTTATTATGTAGTTCATGAGGAAGCCTCTCTCATCGTGTCTTGTCCTGTACATACATGTACATTCAGGCCTACATGTACATGTATGTATCGTTAGGGCATAAATACAAGTTGTTCTGTCCTTCATTCTTTCCAATTTCTGTGAAATTAAGATTTTTCTGTACATTACAAAATTCCAAAATGAAATTTCCAAAAACGATTTTGTCATTTATCATGCATCAGTTTGTTGCTGAAAATTGCTACATGTATACATGTATTATTATTATTTAACCCTCACCCTCACAGGGTGTATGTAAAATCATTCTGAAATCAGAGGATTTGGGACCGTTAGGGTTGAACCAACAGCTCACTGTGCAGAATCATACTGCCTGCTCGTGTATGGGTACATATACGGATATGTTTCAGTGGAAAAGACCTTTGTTAGCCAGAGCCATGCCATGGGAATGACTTCATAGCTTTAGCCTTTACCGCTTGCCTTCCCAATAAACGCCTACGCAATGAGAATGTAATTTGATTATTAGGGGGCTTCCCAGTTGAGTCATCTCCCTATTGGCTAGGCTGTAGAAAAAAAGAGAAGAAACGCAGGAAAAAAATTCTACTGTACATGTCCATGTCCTTGCTGTCGTTTACAATATGCCATTGGGTTGGGGTTATCATTAAGTGGTTGTGTTGGTCAGCAAATGGTAATATGGTGAAGTCTGGGGTAATAGGAGGGGGTTAATGGAAATGTACTGTACCTATGTCAATGAATACTCGTCTTTCTCTATCAATATGTGAAGCTGGCAACGTCCATTCTTTCAAAGAGAAGGCAAATAACTTCCTTCTTTCTTTGGATCATGATTTACATACGTGTGTATGTCGTGACTTGTTTTTCTTTTCTATGTGTTTTTTAACTTGGTGCTTCAGATTTGTACGGGTTGCTGGATGGCAACTTCTAGCTTTTATGCTTTTCTCACTCCGCCTGTTTCATCTTTTTGTAATAATAAAAATTACATGTACATTTACTGTTTGTGTGTCTGAAAGATGCTGGATATCAGTGTGAAATGTGTTTGTGGGTGGTGCGTGGATGGTAGGGGTGTAGGCTGTGAGATGTGTTTGTGGGCGGTGCGTGGATGGTAGGGGTGTAGGCTGTGAGATGTGTTTGTGGGCGGTGCGTGGATGGTAGGGGTGTAGGCTGTGAGATGTGTTTGTGGGCGGTGCGTGGATGGTAGGGGTGTAGGCTGTGAGATGTGTTTGTGGGCGGTGCGTGGATGGTAGGGGTGTAGGCTGTGAGATGTGTTTGTGGGCGGTGCGTGGATGGTAGGGGTGTAGGCTGTGAAATGTGTTTGTGGGCGGTGCGTGGATGGTAGGGGTGTAGGCTGTGAGATGTGTTTGTGGGCGGTGCGTGGATGGTAGGGGTGTAGGCTGTGAGATGTGTTTGTGGGCGGTGCGTGGATGGTAGGGGTGTAGGCTGTGAGATGTGTTTGTGGGCGGTAAGTGGTTGGTACACGTAGGGGTGTACATGTACATGTAGGCTCAACTCCCTCTACACATGTGGAAGTATATGTACACGTGCACATCGAGTACATGTACATGTACAGTGTATGAATCACACAATGTAAAGAATAAAAAATCAGATTTCACAGTTCATGTACGTGTATCTCCATATTGCATGTACATGCATGTACATGTATGGCACATGTACCGTCTGCAGCTTCATGCCAATTGTACAGTATGGTATACATGTACATTTTACATGTACATGTACAGTGTAGGCCTACATGTAGGCCTACATGTCATGTTTGTGTGTGCGGTAAACATATTGTGATCTGCATGTACGGTACAGTATGCACATTTACATGTATACTACCAATGCTAGTACATGTGCATGTTGTAGCATACCATACACATTTATATTATATGGGGCATGTATATACGTACATGTACATTCATGTACATGTACAAGGTACATGTAACTTGATTCATGCACTGGCAGTGCATCCTATAGTTACTATATTACAGCTGCATGTAAGTACATACATGTACATGTATCTTCAACAGCCTCCTTCATTGCTGTTGAAAATTATTATTATTAATTTTTTGAAACCAAGGATGAAGGATATCTCAAAAGCATGTATAATGTAGCTCAGAGGGCTGATGAAAATTGGAAGAGAAGGATGAAGTTTCAGACGCTGGTGGGAAAATCTCAGTGAAATTGTAACACAGTAACTACAGTAACAGTTCAGGACTGCTGACGACCCAATCCACTTGTCAGCTTCATGAGACATTAGAGCCCAGATCACAGAGATTGGAGGGCAAGAAAAACAGGGCTGTGCCTCCCTGGGAATCCAGGACATCCCTTCCCAGACACCTGCACAAGTCATCTCACATAAATATCAAAACATACATGTACAGTATGTGCAGCGGTGAACAAACATAAAAAGCGAAATAAATGTTGGTGCACCAATGAAGTCAAAACTCCGTGCAGTCCCGTGATATATGGAATCCAGGAATTCCAACTTGGCATGCACTTGTGACAGTTGATGTACCGTACATTACACAAAATAATTTGATCTGGCAAGCGTGCTATTTGCTTTCCTCCCTTCCCTTGTCTCCACTTTACAGTCATTGTTTGCCTATCCAATGACACAGCCCCACAGACATGTCCTTGCCCCCTGGCATTGTACAGTTTACATTGTAGAAGTCTGCAGATCAGCCAGATTTAAAGATGCTCTTTGGTGACAAGCTCCTGTACAGCGTTGCCATTTCTCTGAAGGATTTCTATCGTCTGACATGGCAGTGCACTGCACAGGTGCATGTGCATGTCGTTGTGTAGATTTTGGTACATGTAGCTTATGTAGCAAAAGGAATGATGAGAATTATTCTTGTAATAAATTGTGCAATTAACTAAACAAAAATTTCTTGTGAATCAGCCAAAATGCACTGAAATTTTACCCCTCTGTTGCATAATGCACGGGTATGTCCATGTACATGTACTGTGGTGCTTCAAACAAGCCTCAGTTTGGACTCTCTACTTCTGCTTACATGTACCTACCTACATGTACATCTTACCCACCTGTGATTTTCCACTCAAGGTGTACCCATTTCCAAGATCTAGCAGTGTGTTTGAGTATGTGCATTCATGTACATGTACCTGTATCATTTCAAAGCAGCTTATTAATATAGGGACATGTGTACATGTACATGTACTGTACATATATGGACACTATACAGTATGGCCATTTTGTACATTTTACGTGTACACATACTCATGAACGTTGCCTACTTATGATGTGACTGCAAATGTATACTTGTCTGACTGGGTAGCCCACATTTTTTATGATATGAATTGTACAGGTGAGGTACATCATGTACAGTATGTATGACTGTACTGTACATGTGACTTCTTTGTACAGAACTTCATGTACAGAGTCCATGTAGTGTGTTATGGACATGACCAAGGCAGTTTTCCAAACCTCAGTCCATTTACCAGTATTTCACGAATTTAAATGTTGCTAGAGTTATGATCCTTGATTAATGGACTTAAGGCTGCTCCATTGTCAGCTGTGCTGTTTTCAAGTGTGAGGCCCAGGTTTGGTGTTAATCATTTGTTTCAAAGAGTGGGCCTTTGAAAGCGATTCCAGGATCTGAGACGAAGATGACATTTAAGGGGGGAGGGAAAAAACTGGCCTGAATTTGGTTATCACAGTTTATTGCTCACTGATTACTTGATATGAGTATCATCCACAGTTCTTGCATCAGCGTCTTAGCCCATGCCCCTAGCCTTCATTAATAACATCAGGCACGCGGTGACTCAGCCTTTGCACGCAGACACAAGAAGCACGTTGGAATAATCTCCAAGACGGCTCCACACACACACAGTGTGACGTGACCGTTCATAATTTAGCATCATCGCTCTCTGATTACAGTACAATCTCTAACCAGATTATGCGCGCTGCCGTACTTGGAATTTCGCTCGAAAAATATATGTATTAAAAAAAACAAAACTGCCGCTGCTTGCATCTATCGCTGCATGGTTTGTGCATGTAGGGTCGTCTGTTATTGATTCTGATTTCCGACAGGTATATGTACATGTACCTACATGTACATATGCGCCTACTCTGGCAGAATCTAACGGGAATTTGTATTGAAAACTAGGTTGTGTACACACATGCATATGGTATGGTTTCTACATGTACCTTATTGTGATATGCAGGGCTGCTAGAATAACTTCATTATGCAGATGTACATGAACATGTATGCTTTACTGCCTTTTACATCTTCGCACACTTGCAGTTGTACGTTTGAATAGACCTCGAATGAAGCGTGGTTTCTGTCGAGTTTCAAGCCCAGTTTGCCTTGTTGGGCCATTCTATTGGACACTTCCTTAATCCTCACTGAAATCCTGCAGCTGGGCTTCAAAAGAGTTTGGAGTTTCTACCGCACCACACAGTGTTGATCTGTACTATTCTGTGTGTATGAACCAGTACATGTACCGTACTTGTATTTATGGCACAATACGTTGACTGCTCTCGTACCTCCCTAAATATTATTGCACATGACCTGGGTAGTTGGGTACCATTTCTCATCTAGTTGATTCAGATTTCGTAAACTGCAGATTGAATTACATGCTGAAATCTTCAGGACTCTTTTTTTCCTATGAATTCAGACGATTGGTTTTTATTTTCATGAGTTATTGATGATGGGACGTGCAAAATTCTATTTTGAAGGAACCTGCTAACTCACAACTCAGGGATGAAGATATTAAGAGTTCTGAAGAGGGAAGCCTAAAGTTGCCTTGGCTGCATTGCAGTGCATTTGATCTTGTGTTGTGTGGTCTTTCTGCAGGTGGAATTTTGTCTCGTCAACCCATTTTTTTTTCAAGATGGCCAACATCAGCGTAGTGAACGTTATGAGTACGAACCAAACGACAGACAACCTCAGCCGAGCTGATATGCTACAGTGGGTCAACAACTCCCTCTCTCTCCACTATACAAAAATTGAAGAAATGTGTTCAGGTAAAGAACAAATGTAATGTCTACATGCAGGGTTTTTTTTTTGAGGGGGGGGCCTCTCAACTAATCCGAGGACACGTCATTGCGGTGGAATCAGACTCACGTGTGTGCTCTTAGAATTGAGGCATGGCAAGTCATATTAGCCAGAGGAAGAGGCATTATATGCACTGTGCACGTGCCACCTGAGTGCAAGTGTGATGCCACCTGCTGTGCTGTAACAACTTCCATTCTAGTCACTGATTTCATGCGAGATGCTACTTGCCCTTTCACCCTTGGAAGAATTTGCAATCAAGCCACAAAATTCAAACTTCTTGCAAGTGAGCAGGTATGGTGTTTTGGTGTGGTGATGGGATTCGTTGGGATGCAGTAGGATGCCGGAGGAAACCTCAATGACTTTTAACCCCATTTCGACGGGCAGTTTTGGTGAGGGAAAATTCCTGACCCCTCGACAGTCCCTTTACTGCACTAGAATCCAGTGGATTATTCTTTTGGACTTGAAAACTTTTAAGCCAGACTCAGCTCCATATGAAGTGGCTTTAATATCCCCCAAACCTGTCTACATTATATGCAGTGAGTTTTAATGAATTGGAAAGTTAAAAAATGAGGAGCCCGCCGAAAAGAACCAAAAAAAAAAAACAAGGAAGGCTGTGAATCTGGCAATTTGTTTGTAACATTGCTTCATATGTTGTATTTTGATTTTTGAGCTACCTTTACACAAACGGTGACTGCATGTATGTTTCTATTGATTGATTGTAGAGGCTCCCAATAGAAGCTTTTCATGGTAGCCATCTTGTAGGGCACTTCTTTTGTTTCACAGGGAAACCTCCTTTGTGCATACCCAGTGGAACTAAAACAATGGCCTGCAAGATGGCAGCCATGCAAACCCTCTATTGGTGTCTGCTCACTTATTTTTGTCCATGTTTGATGCGGTGATTGATTGGTTGTACATTTTGACAGGTGCTGCCTATGCTCAGTTTCTCGACTTGCTCTTCCCAGGGGCAAACATCAACTTGAAAAAGATCAAATTCAACTCTAAGCTAGAGCATGAATACATCACAAACTGGAAGTACGTTCAGAGCATCTTCAAAAAAGCCGGCATTGATAAAGTAAGTTGTATCTGTTTAAAATGAAAAAAAACAAAAACAACATGATTTTTTTTTAAGTCAAAAACAAAAGAACTCCTTCAAACCCTAACCAAACCCTAATCTTGAAATCTCTCCTCTCCAAAGGTAATACCCATAGACAAACTGATTAAGGGCAAATTCCAGGATAACTTTGAGTTCATCCAGTGGTTCAAGAAGTTCTTTGATGCCAACTATGAGGGACGGGAATACGACCCTATTGCTGCAAGGGCAGGACAGGGCGTCAAAGCAGGCACGGGGGCAGCGCCCGTCAGGAAGGCTCCTCCATCGCAAAGACCTGCACGTAAGTGGCCAGACAAGAGTCGTGCGATAAACCCTGACCGCCAAGTGTTTTTTTTGTGCCAGCATTTAAAATTTAGGGTACTAAATTTGCCTCGAATAGACCAGTTGCGCCCGCTAAGTTACAGAGACCTGCGTTCCAACGTGCATCCACAAAGCCTTATAAATGTGTTTGTCATGAATAACTTACACATGTACTTGGTGCCCAGAAGACGCCAGCACATGTTTCCATCTAACACCCTCTTATCCCTTTGAAATCCGCTCACACTGATCCATGTTGTGTTTTGGGGTAAGCTTGAGGCTTTTGGATCCAGCTGTAGCAAAAGGAGGGGGGGTAGACGTCATGTTATACTGGTAATTTTGTTCAAGTACCTGCCATTGTCTAGCATACGCTTTCAGTGTTGGGTTGGGTGCATTTTGGAAGGTTCCATAGTGAAAGTGATGTTTGGAGCAAGGCTGTCTGGCAGTTTGTTCTTTGAGGGGTATCAGTTGATGTGGTTTGCCAAGTGAGGTCTCATTTTGCTGATAGTTTGTATCTAAACATCTTTGAAAAAGCCATTTGCGAGATTCCGAAAGTAAAAGTTTGCCTTTGAGACTTTGTTCGCTTTTCAAAGACTTCGTTTACCGTCAAGGTCTTTTATTATATTTGTCATAACGCAACCCTGCTGTTGTATTCTGTGAATGTGTAATAACTGTAAGTCTGCGTTGAACTGAATGTCTTGAATGTGTCTGTGTTGATTTAGTACCCGAGCCAAGAGTTTCGCCTAAAAAGCCGGTTGTTGCCGTAGGTAACGCAATCAGAATTTCAGAACAACAGTTCTGATGTCTCACTTTTTGGCCCTTTGCACTTTTTATTTTGATGCGATGGTGAAGATTCACTAACAAGATGTCGTTGTTGTCTTAATGCTAACCTTGCGACTCGTAGAAGGGGAATTTCGTAAGTAGAATTATTAATATTTCCAAATAGGTCACTTGGGAGACATTTTGTGGTAAATTTTTCAACATTAGGGAGACTACCAAAAGGCGGAAAATTGTTATTGTCCACATTTTGTGAGATGATAGATTAGGGTCTGAAAGGAAAACATGCAAATTTTAGTTAAGATTGGATTAGGGAATATTGAATAATGAGACGGTAATGTTTGAAAAATTTTGTGCACGTTGCTATGGCAATGTCTCCCAAGTGACCCATTTTCGGTAATAATAATTATGATTATTATTTGTATTGTGGCGATGGTTGTTAACAACTACAAGTACATATACATGTATGGTAACCATTTTGCTCTCATGGGAAGGCACACATGCATGCACTTACAAAATGTCATGTCAGTACTTCCGAGGTCGGAAATACTTCCTTATATGGACGCCGCTTGACACCTTGTGCCCAAACCCTTGGGGACTTGGCCTGAAAAATTTGAAGTGTTGTTTTTTTTACATGAATACCTCAATATTTTGCCCGCTAAATTTGACTTTTTAGGTCATGAAATTGCTTTCAGATGGCTACTAGGTGACTGTAGGAAAAAAGTAGTGGCGTTTGTGTATGGAATTCTTTCCTTGAGGTCGGTTAAGACTTAGCCCACAATTACAAAGAAGGTTTCTTGTATCCACCGGGGCGCTGTCAGGCAAACCATCAATGTGACCTCAGCAAGCTGAGTGTATAGGTCTATGTGCTAACAAACGGAAGGATCGCTTTCAAGAAGTTCTGCCAATGACCTCCAATGTTCCTGGGCGAAGACATACATTGTAACATGACGGGGTAACTTTACAGCATCAGCCTATGGACATGACCCTAGCCGTGCTTAACGAAATCTACATCTTTGTAATTAATATAACAACCTGAAGTTGAGGCCAGTGACTTGTTGCAGCTCAGGGAATTAATTACGCTCCAGTGTGGATGTACATGTGTCACTCTTGTCAGTTTCTGTTAAGATTACCATTTCTGTGTATATCTGTGCCCAACCCCCCCCCACCCCGGTATACCACACACAGTCATGTTTGACCACGCCACAGAGGAGGCATTGTGTTTACTGTTGTTCCTGTAACACTTCCCCCATAGGCTTGGACGGTATTGCATTTTTAAAAAATACTTTTCGTAAAAAGCAACAGGGATATTCACTAATACTGCCTTTTTCTCTGAAGTGAGATATTAAGAGCGTGTCGTCGAAAAGCAACAGCGATAAGCAGCAACATTCACTTGGAATGCTGACAACTACTGCTGACTTCCAGTCGGACTCTAACAGCTTCATGTACGCCAAAAACACAAATACAATGACGGGGGAGGGGAGGGGAGGGGACAATGAAACTTCAAAGGCTTTTGGCTGCTGGGTTGGCCGGTGGTTCACGTTTCATGTTTCCAAGTCCCAGTCACAATGCAGATATGACGCTAGATGAAATCTACCACCAAAAAATTGAGTGAAATACGACAATGCGGTGGTTTTTCCTTTCTTTTCAAAGCACATTAGCAAGAACACCATGATATCAAAATTCCATTACAGATCACCAGTTGGTAGTTTTCAGTGTTGAAAAAAGGCCACTATTCGGTAATACCGAAATATCGTCCAAGCCTACTTCCCCATAGACAAGGCAGGGACACTAACCAGACAGGAAAATGCCCCAGGGAGATTTTGTGAGGTCCCCTCATGTTTGTATAACCCCCTTCCCCACCCTTTCATCCACCCATCACTTGCCAATTATTGTAACCACAACCCTTGTTCATCAGTGGGCTAATTTGCTAAATGTACCATAGGTCTTTGATCAGTTAATAATTTCCTTTTTGGTTACAGTTTCAATTAATCAAAGAGCCAATTTTTTATTCAAGGGGCTAATTTTCATCTACCTGTCAAGTTTTATCAACAGTTCTCTGCTGAGACTGTTATAAAGAAATATTTTTACTCTGGTGTGTCCTTACAATGCATGCCATCCTCTACAAATCATTCCTTGTGTTCATCATACATTTTTTTTATCAAGTTTCCTGAAATTTGTCAGAAGCCGTCGCCCATTCCCTAGCACCTTGTTAGAGGGAAGCCTTCATTTTCACAATGTGGGTTCTGATCAATCAAATTGACAAAACCATAACTGGATGAATGGACGCATTGATTGATCAGTAGAACGGCAGCCGCAAGCCAAATCGTTAATGCCCTGCTGCTCTTTTGTTTTGCCCTCATGCCATCAGAGCCTAGGGCGGCGCGGCCTGCAGCCCAGAGGGTGGGCCCGGCTGGCGGAGGGGCAATGAGAAACAACAACCAGGAGGCCAGGGAGAACGTGGAAGTCGCTGAGCTTAAACTGAAGGTCAGAAATGAGAAATACATGTACCTCAGTCTTATAGACCCCCCCAGGGCTCCGTTTCCTTCCTGTCTTGAAGACAGAATGACTGATGTATCAGTTACTCGCATTAGTTCATCCAGGTTGGTTGGTTTGGTTTGTTTCCATTCATCTCAGTAAAGACAGTAAAGAGATGTTTCAATACAATACAAGTCGTGAATGGTGGAGGCTGGCAGAAAGCACCTGCCTGTCCTTGGCCATGCCCCCCCCAATGTATTTTTTTAAGTCCTGTGAAAAAAATTTGTATTTTTCAAGAATGTGTAATTTAGAATTTGAGATGCAGCTATTTTCACGCCGTTTCTTTTTCCACAACTGCATTTCTGCATGTTGTGCCATTTCAGATAGGTTTGTATGAAAACAGTTTTGATTTTTTTTATTCAAGTTGAAAGTACTTAAAAAGGTGCATCTTGTACTCCGACCGTTTTGAAAAAGATCAGTGCCGTAATTTGTGAGCCCCCCATTTCCTTGCCTTTCCAAATCCAGGCTTGGAGTTTCTAACGATAGTGAAAAGATACAGATTCATATAAAGCTGATCATGAGTTCATTATGATTCATGGGCTGTAGTCACCTTTGTTATGTTCCTCAGGTGCATAATAGTCATAGACGGTCAATTGGATCAGTTAGTTTGACAGTAGAACCCCCTGCCTGTCAAGGTTGGTTGCAATCACTGGTCATCAGCAGCTTGTCACATTATTAGGCACAGCGGGGAACCAGGACATCCAAGGATATGATGGCATTTGATCATAATTGTCCTAGGGACATGGGCACTTGATGGAACTCTATCAAGTGACAACCATCTGGCTTTTCTACCATTCAAAACATTGCAACCAACCAAGGCTGGAAAGGAAAATAATCAGTTCCCTTTTATTAATATGTGAACTTGTACTGCCGTGGCCAGTGGGTCTACAGGGAACAAGACAAACCATGGCAATAACATCACCTCACAATAAACCTCTATTATCAGAGGTGTGAGGTACAGCATGTTGCCAACAAGTGATCCGTGTCACTAACAGGTTGTGCCAGTCAATTAACATAGTTTGTTTTTTTTTCTGTCCGTTTTGATGTCTTCCTGCCAGGTTAACGAGACAGAGATTGCGATAGCCAGCCTAGAAAAGGAGAGGGATTTCTACTTTGAGAAGTTGAGGAACATCGAGGTTATATGCCAAGAGCCTGACAGTGAGGAAATACCCTGCGTTAAAAGAATACTGGAAATCCTCTACGCGACTGAGGTAGGGCAAACTCACGCCAGTGCTGTGGTTGAAACCCTTTAAGGCCAGCATCGCAAGACCATCACAGGACCTACACAAACTCTCCAGTCTGAATTCAAGAGACAAGGATTCCGTTGTCATTGTTCACCCTGTTAACGGACCTTCCCCATGAAATATGCAAAATGAGACAGGCGCGTGCGCGCTTCTACCACTGGTTGGCAAGCGCGGCCGTCAACGCTGTTGACAGTATGGGAGAGCTGCTGTCACCATAACCTGGCATGTTGAAGGCCAATCAAAATCGTATGACAGCCGCTGTCCAATACTTAAGCATGTTTTTCTTGAAAGTAAGTGAAGTTTTCTGTGTCTTTAGGTTGGAAAGTAACAATTCCTTGTCTTTAAGTTTGGCACTCGTGGTACAGAAATGGCTGCGCGTACATGGAGATTTGTATTGGTATGTCATAGATTTAACCCCTTCGCTACAGAGGACTGCTACTACAGCACCTTTGTGTGAGGATTAGTGCATACCACACATACAGTCTATTCACCATGCAGCTGCTGGTTCAATGGGGCCTGCTGCTGGACAAAGCCCTCCATTCAGGGCACACCACAGCCCAGCAGTCAGGGGTCAAAATAATCCCGCCGTGAAGGGGTTAAGCAACTATGCCCAACCAGTGGAAGTAATGCTCGCATGTGCCTGCCTTATTTGCATATTTCATGGAAGAGGTGCATTTTGACTGGTCTTTGTGACAGATCTTGTGTCTGGTCTTGCGACTGGTCTTTTGACGGTCTCGACTGCAGCACTGACTCCCACCCGAGTCATTTGGTCGGTCTTCTGTCTCTCCTTATTCTTCCATTGTCTCATTTTCCTGCTGAATTTCTTCCTCATGCTCCTGGCAGAGCCGCTGTTTCTGTTTCTTTTGATGAGCCTTAAAAAAAGTGCAAAGAATATGCCCTCGGTTTCCTGCACAGTGGAGGATTTCGTAGGGTTTCTAGAAACTTTCTGGCCCAAAATGCAAACAAAGGAGAATTAGATTCAGTAAGGCCTTCAGGACTTTTTTCTGTGACTGTGTCTTTGAATCGTTCACTGTCCGTGAGAAAGAAGCGAGTGGTGCTTGTCTTTGAACTTGTCAGCAATCGGGACACGAAGATGCCTCGGTCGTTAAGTCTTGAATCCGTTGAAAGACCAGTGTACAAAACTCGGTTGTGGGATTTGGACAGATCTTGGGCAGTTGAAGTAAAAGACAGGCTCATTTTGCACAATGACTGGCACTCACCTGAAGTTGGCAATGTTTGTCAGTTTTTGCCTCACAGTTTTTATGCAGTAGGCCAAATGCTGAAATAATTCAGCCATCAAGCTTCCTAACTTTGACTGAATCTTGAGCGTGCCTAAACCTGTGTGACACCGTTGCATGTCCAGGGATTTGGTCAAAGAATTTGCTCACCTTCAAGACTGGCCATCCGTCTTCCCTTTACCATCTCGCGCTCACTTTCTCTGACCCGTTCTCTTTTCCTCCGCTGCATCTTCCCGCTGCTCTCTCCGTGTCGTTCGGTCGGCTGTCTGGCCAGGACGGCTTTGCACCGCCGGAGGACTTTGAGGATGACACTGTCAGCGACCCGGGGAGCTACGACGATCACGCTGACCAGTACTAAAGGGGTCAGGGTACACACTGGTTCACCCGTCCATCTCTTTTGTGTTGGCAGTCGGGTCCTCTCAAATCGCAAGCTGGCCAGTCCCGAGTCTAGCCACGGACTGTTCGGATGACATGCTGCGGAGGCATTTCTTTGTTAGTCCGCGCGACTCGTGGCCAGACTGGTGGTCGACTTGCGACTTGACTTGTGACGGACTTGGCTTCAATTCTGGTCATCTTGCTTGCTCTTTGTCATTATTTTATTCATAGGTTTTTTTTTTGTTCATCTAGTTGCGCATAATTCAAATTCAAACCTTTCTTCCTTATCTCTATCCCCTTGTCAATGAAAAGCTGTTTTTCATTTGAAGAATAAATATGAATTAACACTTCCTTATGTAACTCGTGGTTTTCATTACCCCCATAACAAAAACTCAAGTAATCGCACACTAGCTACATGCGGTTTCCCTTCTTAACATCAGTGGTTTTGAATTTTGGAAAAGGGAAACTCTTCAATTCTTCTGTCACTCTGACCCTGTGTTGCATGTCAGTGATTGTAAGTTAATCATTGACAGTAAGTCAAATCAAATATATCGTAAAACAACATAGAACTGTCAATCGATTTTAGTACTTGAGTCAGTCAAATGTAACTCGGGTAGTATTCTTTAAATCTGTGGGGAAAAAAGAGCCCCACTGTAATAGGAATCTTCAATAAACCTTTTCAAACAGTTTCCTTTTTAGCAGAGAAGGGGCTCTCTGATGTATTAACCTCCCCAAATCTAATCCAATATAAAAACCCATCTCCTCATCTCCAACCTTGACGCTAAGAGGCTTATGTCCTTGGTGTCTACTGTGTCAGTACAAACGCGGTTGTCGAGTCATTCTTTATCTCAAAAGCCGAAGTGGATATATGAATATTGACTCCCTGTAGCTTTTCATTTTTATAATGTCTCTTTTCTAGAAGTCCATCTCCATTCTCAACCTGCTTCATTGTAGCCCAGTTGATGAACGAAAACCCTTTTTTTTTCACAGTTTTTAGCGAATTTGTGGTGCATATCGGCCATTGTTTTTCTCATCCATGTTGTATTGATCTGTGCTTCCATGCTGTACCTGAGACGTAGAGGAATCCTTTTGTTTTTCATGTGGTAGCTGTTAGCTATGATTTGCAAAAGTGTAAAAGAAAATTGTCGAAAGGTGCCGATTGCAAAAAAGGTATTTCGTGCACACATGTATGTTTGTACCTTCTTTGCAGCAGACTGGATCCGTGTCCTGCAGAAGAAATGCTTGCGATTGCCTGCTTATAATTTATATGTTGCCGCCCTGTATTTGTGAACTTGCAAAAGTTTCATGTAGTTGAATTTGACCCGAATCTTTGCTTGACAGACTCCGGGTGTAAGAGGGAGAGTATGCAATTGCTTCATTAATGAGAAAAGATGCCCCTTATTGGAAGCACACCGTGTGCACGTACTAGTTCATGCATGCGCGGTGTAAAGCACATGCCCATGATTTTCGTCACGATGCGCACAAACCAGTTGGGCGGTGGTTTGAGTGCCGGGCATGAGCTGCAGCAGTATTTAAAAGTCGGTCAGCTCTGTCGCTTTGTCACTTGTACTCGGCGCCTAAGTACAGAACCCTGTTATTTCGCTCATTGTGAAATTTGACTTTAATTTCTCTCTTTTTTCCCCCTTCATCTTCCATTTTTTTTTGTGCTTGTTTGATAGTGGTTGTAAAATATTGAGCTCCTGTAAATACTCCCGCCTTCCCAAGCTAGCTTTGTAAACGTTACCAGTCATGTAGCCGAAAATCCAGACACAACAGCTCTGTCCGTAAAATGTTTGTTTGTTTGTGCATCTTGACACCATCTACATGTATTTATTGAGGTGTTGCTTCTGTGACGGGTCTTGGGGGCAAGAATCCAACACAGTGTGTACTTGGAAAAATGTTTCAATTTTTTTTGGGGGGGGGGATTTCTCCATTTCTGAGAGCAGTTCTGTGGAAAATGGTACATGTGTAGTAATTAGTAATAAACAGGTCCCACTTGCATGTACATTTTTAGTCCGGTGCCACACCTGTCGGTACAATGTGTTTATGATATAAAATACTCTTAATCTAAGAGCCTGTTTGTTTCAGATCGTGATCAGTGATCCGACGTTGGTTCCCCAGCGCTAGATCCCGCCGAATGGATGGTGCGAACCAGCACAGGGATCACTGATCAAGATTCAGATCCGTGTGAAACAAACGGGCCTTGTGTCGTGCCGTTCAGATCCACTCTCCAATCTTAATGGCATGGAAGTTGTCTCTGCTCACTCTGCTGTTTCGTCTGTCTTGTCCAGGATGGCTTTGAGGCACCGGAGGGCGAAGGAGAGGAAGAGGAGCCGGCATACTTGGGGGAGGAATGTCTGAATGATGACGGAGACGAAGGCCAATATTATTAAATCAGTCACAATCGCGACAATCACATAGTATGCAGTCCAGACTTAGTGGTTTTTCTGATGCACGGGCCAGTGTCCAAAACGGAGGCCCAGTTTCAAATTGGGAACGTCCGTTTTTTTTTTTGTTTTGTTTTGTTTTGTTTTTTTGAGCCGAGAGCAGTTTACCAATCCAGAATTAGCTGATTGCACTTTCCAACCAAATTATCATGAGACATGCATTGCTTCTAACAGACCTGCCAACATGCCGTACTCCTTCCTGAGGTCAGGCATTAGCACACAATAGATTTAAAATTTTGAATGAACTGAAGGCTCATTTAAATACCTTTCAGGAAGGAGAACGACAAGGTCGGAAGGTCAGTTGTAAGTGGTCTCCGGCCAACTTTGCTGAGCATTCAGTAGCATCACGGGGGGGGGGGTGTACAGGTTGGCAGATTGCAATAGGGTAAACATCTGATCGAGCAAAGCCGGGCTACTGATAGCAGCAAAAATTGGGACATTGAAAATGGGTTCTCAGTGCTGACGGGGACAGCAATGCTAATCCCAAGTCCAATTGGTACGGAGGTCAGTGCTTGCACTGAATTCACAGGGGAAGAGCAAAGCTCGATGCTTGGCTTATAGCCCTGGACGATCGCTCCCAATGTAGAGCCTCGAACTAGTTTCTCAGCCTAATACTTGAGAGCTCAGTGAAGTGTGCCAACACTGACTACCCTGTGAGATCAGCAGCCAATTTGATGCACGTGTTAGCGTTACATAACTGGGGCGGACATTCCTTTGCTTTGGTGTAGTTAAGATTTAAGAAAACTTGGTGAAAATACCCCCTTGAACTCTGACCTGTCTTGCTTTTTTGGCAACAGATAACCCTTAACGTCAAAATGCCTCTAAACCATGTTCACCAGGGAAGGGAAAACCTGTTTGGAAGTGAATCCACAGAAGGCAGTAGCTGCCTGCACTGTGTGGACATCTTTTGTTCAGAGGTCCACAAAGTGACTGACACATTTGTGCTCGCCAGCAGGTGGAGCTGCAGAGCAGAAAGTGATTGCCCGTGTAGCAAACAAACCCAAAAAAACGAACCAGTCAGAAGTAGTGTGCATTATATGTCAACTTAGCTGGTAACCTGTCTTTACTGAGCGAATCTTGCCTGTTCTCGATGCCGTTCAGCTCTAGTCTTTAGAATTGGACCCCGGGTCTGTAAAAACTGTAACAACAAATTTCTCTTCACGTGTTTGGACTGTGCTTCAAGCAGATTCTTAAGAGGAAAGTAACTTTCATGTCAAAAGGGGTATTGACCGCTAACATATAACAGGAGGAAAACAAATATATCTGCCATGGCTCACTGTACCAGAGTTAATTTTGGTAATTTTTTTTGACGTTGTAGCTGCTGTTATTAAGTTGTGAAAATTGACAGTGTAAATATTAATTGGGCACTGAAGACGTAAGCAAGAAATGGTCATAATTGTACAGTGTTGAGAGAATGGCGATACGAGCGTTTCACGGTAGTGCGCCTCCAAGAGTTTGCAGTGCATTGATAAATCACAATGCGCGGAATCTGTCGACATAATGCGCGTCTGGAAAGGGTCGACAGATGTCGCGCGTTGTGATTGGCCAAGGCGCTGCAAACTCTTGAAGGCGCACTGTTGTCAGACTCGCCCGTATTGGTCACATTTAACTAGTCACATTATTCAAAATAAAAAGTGTTAAGGACAATTACATTAATTAGCAGTCTGCAAAGAAATTAAAGTGAATGCATTTTCTAAGAATTTAGTTGGTCTCAGAAGAATTTAAAAAGAATGCTTCCAGGAAATTTTTTCCTTGACACTTGGAGTCTCAAAAGAATTTCGGTGGCATAAATTAGCATATCGAGTTGCTTTGTGGAGTATTTATAACTTCCCACTCAAAGAAGCAGTCGTGACTAGTTGTTTATAGATTGAGCGATCTTCAGACTTAAGAATCTAAAGGAAACATATGTTTATGCATGTACAATTTTTCGTTTCGAAAATCCTTCATTTCTATCCTGTGTTTATCTCTCCAATATTTAATCTAAAAGTTACACTTTGTGATCAGTGTTATATTAAGATTTCCGTATTTGAGTCCCCTTTGAAGATTAAGTGCTATCTACTCAACATGGAGAAGTTATGTCAATCTTTTGTGTACCAGAAGGGGGCGTTGACGCAATTACTGACCATAATCGGTACTGTGACTCGCTATGGTTTTTTGAAATTGGGTGTAAAAAATTTGATCCTGCACTGGCCGAATTTTGGCCTGCTTGCCGCGTGGCTAAATGCTAAATGGAATGTTTGGTTTCGGCCATCGAGTTAAATTGGTTTTTATTGTGATGCATTGCCGTCCAACCTTCAGTCGTGCCCGAAACGGGCTTCTAGAGCTACGGCTAGGTCTATTGTCTGCGCGTCTCAGCGTATTTACAATGGAGTGAAGACCTAGACCTAGCTTCAGACAACAGAATCGGATGCAACCCTGTAGTTTGAGGTGATACACAGTTTTCTAATTCCAAAGCATTGTCAACCGCTGAACAGCTAGCTGTGAGGGCGCTCGATGTTACAGCTTTACTTATTCTCTGAGGCCGAGTTGTCACTGTTCCCCAATCTAATAAAATGTGCATCGACGTATGAAAGTACCAGGCACGCGCCACTTTGTAGCCAAAAATCACACAACAGATATGGCGGTGGGGCGAGATCAGTTCTCAGCTGAACTAATCTCAAGCGTTGTCGTCGTTTATCTTGGCCAGATCAAAATTTGCTTTTTTCAGAATTTTTCTCAGAGCCACGGCCGCATAGGAAACACACACACATGCACATTGTGGTTCTGTGTTCGGCGAAAATGACATGCATGCGGTAAACGAATTCAGATTTCGTCCATTGACACCTTGTCAAATGGCGAAGAATTAAATACATGCATGAACCTTTTAGAGAAGCAGGAAAGACCTCTTTTGCTAAATTTTTTGTTTTGTGACCATCGAATATCGTTCAATGTACAATATTATTGGCCCAGCCCCTTTATGTACAGTGCCACGCATTACTGTTATTATTTTGTATATAATTCCTCAGTTGAGTTTTCCAGACCGTTTGTATGCAGTTGTGTTTTCTTGTTGGTTTGTCCTTTTTTTGCCAACCATGTTACCAAAAAAGAATAATCCTTGTGATTTTACATATCGTGCCGAAAATGCATGTCATTAAAATAATTCGTTCAAAAACAGGCTGAAGTCTCTGATTTCTTAATTTATGTCTTGTGGTGGATGAGAATTATGTAAATCGATTGCGTCATAGTGACGTCATTACGAAAACGACCAAAAGACACAGACGTGTATAATAAAATCTGGACTCGCAGTGCCCTTAATCAGCCAATAGAGATCATTGAATCCACTCGCAGCCATTTTACCGAGCCGAATACAAAGCTTGCCCAGCAATGCCCGCCTTTGTTCTCCCTGGCGTCAATGGAAGCGAGCCAACCCACGCCTTTGTATTCGGCTCGGTTAAATGGCCGCTGGTTGGCTTCTATATCATACAAAGGCGTTGCAAGTCCAGGTTTTTTTATTTATATCCGTGCCAAAAGGTAGGATCCAGCGTCTAGCCAGGTCAGAGTTCGTCTCCTGACCTATGGTCATTGCATGGTGTAGTACAGGCTTACCAGGCACGAAATGGGCACAGAATTCCAATCCCTATACACACTCCAGCTTCTTGTCGTATGCGGATCTCGACAAAAAACGTAATTAAATATCTGTTATGACGACACATTGAACGGACGTATAATCTCATCCGTGTTGGAACACTGCTTTTTAAAGCTGTTTATTTTCAATAAATATTTTGAAATCGTAAATTGCATACTGTGAACAAAAATACTACAGTTCTAACATAAATATTCATTGCATTAATGTATGAAAATATTCCAGCACAGCGATTCTGTGATCATTTAAGAAGTAATTACATGTATAAAACATTTTTTTCTTTCCTCGGAGCAGACTTAAAAACTCAGTAACAATATTAGAGATTGTGGCTTTAAGTTAAATATGAAAAAAAATAACTACTCAACTTGAGTTCCCGCATTACTAACGCCCTCTTGGGGTAGTCATTTTTAGTCCACATAGGACCCCAATATTTGCACTAAAATCTGTCTTGTCTGATAAGATGGGATAAGATAAGATAAGAGCAGTATATACATGTCTGTTCACCCTTCAATATGTAGCCTGTCAGACTGTTCCCCCATAAAAATAGTCAGAAAATCCCCCATTTCCCCCTTTACAATCAGTTCCGCAAGAACATTTCCAAGATGTCCTTGGCCAGTAGCAGGCGTCGTCTAGCCACCTCGCCGGTCGGGACCGTCAAGCACTTCCCGCCCTCTCCACCTCGGGACACGATGAAGTCCAGCGAATGTAGGAAGAAGCCCGGGCGCCGGTGGACATCCCACACAGACCGGACGAGGGCGTGGTCTAAGGACAGGGCGTGGTGCCAGGAGGGGGCGTGGCCCACCGAAGACGTGTCGGGAGAAGACCGGGTGAGTGGGGTCAACTGAAAAGTACACGGAAATAGGACAGATGTTCAAATAATTTACTAATTGTACTAAAATTAAATGAACCACTTTATGGAATGAACTTTGCAATCACACAAGGTCTACACAAAAATGAGTAAACATAAAGATTGTTGCTGATATTTTGTCCACTCACAAGTGCAATAATTCGCTCTGTCTCCGTCCTAGACATGTTGGCCGCAGTCTTGATGGCCGTGTAAGGAAGCTCTGCAAAACAGTAAACACAAAAAAATCATATTTGTATTCAATGAACGTGTATGAAACGATGGCTAACTCGAATTTCATTCAAAAAGTGGTCGTGTTGACAGTTGAGCAAAAGCTATTTTTCCACATTTCAGTGCCAAAAATGCTCCCTTTAAATTCCCCGAATGGGAAAAATGCAGGTCGGTGGTTTTACGTCTGGAAATGAGGGTATACCCTTCACATAACATAAATACACCCGAGTTCCGGTATCTATCACTTGACGTTCAGGTATTATCATAAGACACTAACTATTTTGATGTAGTTTAAACTAACTGTATGGACTTTTTAAAAACTCGTTTATTGGACATTGACTAGGGAAGGGGAACTACCCAGGTCCTTTATGGTAGATTGATCCACCAAAGCTATCCTGAGTTTCTATTTCGCTCGGCGTTTAAATCTCAGAGATTTCGATTTGCGTGACATAGGCCTACTTGGCTTTTTTTTTGTCGAACCGGCAAATAAATGTCCACCACAAAATCTACCGAGCAGTTTTGTACTGCACAGGCCATGCTCATAAACTCGAATCCTTGATTCATACTCCGTGCCGTGACATAAAGCCATCTTTCGATTCAAAGGTGAAGCAACTTCGTTCTCGGCTGTTTTGTGGATTAGATCGCGAGTATTTTTTGCCGCAGTGAAATGTCACACGATTCACAATAATTATAGCGTGTTGGCCAGGGCTGGCACGCCATGTCGAGTTGTTGACAAACGAGCCAAAAATGAATCACCCTGAAGATCCGCATCTTCAGTCAATTCCATTTTGTTTTAAATGTATGGTTACAAGTCTAGTCGCTGACTGGGCAGGAAACACGTTGTTACCGCACAGGGCAATTCATTTAGATGCATGGTTCTTCAGCTAGAGACACAGACTGACTCACTCAGATCACTGGGGACTTTCAGTAGATTTCAAAACAGTTGGACAACCGGCAGGTCTTTTTTTACCAGAATTGTTTTTGTTGTTTACGGAAAGGAGAAATCCATACAGAGAAAGTCCCAGCATGAGTCATCTATGTACCTATGTGGGTTCGAAAGTCCTGCTTTTTAGACTACTGCAAATTCTTCCCAAACCCGGAAAAAAGCTGGTGATTGACGGCACCTTTGTCAAGCATCTGACAAGTCTTTCACGGGGATTTGGTGGATGGACAACACTACTATGGAGTGCTGTGCACATACACTGTGAACGTTGCGTTGAAATTTTACGTGTCAAAGAGTTTCGGTGCCACAAGGTTATTCGACGAAATCAGTCGAAATACATGATAAATCGGTAATTCTTAAAAGGGTTCAACATGGTAATTCCCAACTTCAATAAGCTGTTTCTTCTTTTGAAAACTACATGCTTGAAATTTATCTTTTGAGAGCTCTAGTTAAAGGAATAGAACTGTTAAGTTACCGAGTAAGCCGGTCAGAACATCGCGGTGTTTCAGCAGTTGTCTCGGGGCAAAACCTCGCGGGACTATCACGCACAAGTCCTCCAACTCGTCTCCAATGTTGCCGTTGCTGTTGTTTGTATTCGCTAAGATGTAGGCCAGGAAGTTTTGCGGATGGTCGTCGTCGTCATTTTCGCCACGGTTGTTGTGGTTGATGTTATTGTTGTAGTTGTTGTTGTAGCTGTTGACGTGACCTTGCGAGAACTTGAACCCCACGCAGAGGATGAACTCGATCCAGGTCCTCAGGCTCAGGGCGGTGGGTCTGGCCACGGCGAGGGACGATAGTCGGATCGGGTAGGCCTCGGTGTCGGCCGCGTGCTGCCGGCAGACACGCAGACCTTCGTTCACCTGTAGTAATCACACAAAAAATCTCGAGATTGAGACTCCAGAAACTCGAGGGCGAGCCTCTGAAGACTGAGAGATCACAGAAATCTAACCTCAACGTAACCACTTTGATGTTTCTCGTGTAAAGTCAAAACGTTAACAGGAATATACTAACTGAATTCGTGTTCTTTTTGGTGACAAATATCCCACAAAAATATTTCACGATGATAAAAAATGTCTTTATCTGTTAATTAAACAAGGATTGGTTTTGTAAATGTGTTGTTACCACATCTATAAAAGGAAACAATCAGTTTGAACTGATTTTGTCAAGGAAACAAGCACAAGGGTTTGGGGAGTCTTTATCAAACTGACAGCCGTCAGATGTAAGCATCAATGAAGGCAGTCCTCTTTGAATGACACATCGTCACACGCGAGGCCCATTTCCGATCATTGTCTATTGCTAAACTGGCTTATCTGTCCTTTTGCTCAACTGTGCGATATTTTAACATCCTGCGGTGCACAAGCAAATACTGAAAAGTGCTAAAACTCTACTCCAAACTCTGTTTGCACAGACTTCCAGTCTAGATACACGTCCTGAACAGTCCACATCGCCCACCGCATTTATTTTAACCCCGTCATTGTCCGTAGAGCTATAAATAGCTCCGTGGATGCTTCCCAGGATATAACACGAGGCCCCTCCCCCAGAAGGAAAAGCAACATGCAGCGATAACGGACCACATCCTCTCAGGCGGTAAATTAAGTTAATACCCCGGTTCCGCTGTTGCGCGCTTCCCCCCGCCGCAGCAGGAACAATGTTCCTGGATGTTTCTCTCACTCAGAATAAGGGGCTTAAGTATGCTAGCACTCACAGAGCGCAGATATGAAGTGAATGTATCAGTGCGCGAAATTAAACCCTTCCGATTCCACAAGCTCCTGGCTTGAAAATTCATGAACTCGATTTTATTTCGGTTTTCCGGAGACAGGATACATGATCAGCTTAGCTTACGCGAAACGCTAGCTGTTTGTGACACAACGCTCTTAAAGACATTTCCCCATATTATTTTGCGAAACTTGGGCAGCACCAGATATGGGTGGAGCTTAAAGAATTCAACATTTACAACTTTCTATAACCATGGTAACTTACAAGGCATAGGAAGTGCGCCACTGTGGACTTGAAATTTCCCTCCAACGTGTACTGAATCACCCATCTTACGCACTGCGTCCAACTGCGCAGGCGCGGCTGCAATCTGGAAATGACGTCAGACGCTGACGAGGATGACGAGCTAATAATGGGATCTAGAAATAGACGAAAACAGCAATTAAGGAATATAATTTCAGACCTGAGCCGCTTAAAAACCTCAGAGAGTGATATTAACGAACACAAGACGATTTTCTGGAAACTGTGAGTTTAAATAAATGGAACTGAGATTTGTGAGTGTCGAGTCGATTTGTAAACATTTCTTGGTGGGGAACGTTTCTACCTAAAAGAGTCAATCTTGCGGTTTGACTCTATTCACTGAAAATTGCAAATCCTGATAGGGACGGACTCTCAAAAAAATCCCGTTTAAACAGACTCTTGATTCTTCTCAGGGCTCCTTACCTGAACTCGCACACCTGTGTGTGTGTCGGGACAGGTTCTCGACATTCCTTGAGGTCAAGGGTGACACTGACGACAACCACAGCGACAGCGTGGAAGAGGTTGCCGGCGGCGACAGGGGCGGGGCCGTGGGCACTACGCGGGAGGAAGAGGAGGAGGTGCTGGCTGCTGTCGAGAAGGAGGAGGGCGGAGCCGACGTCGAGGAGGCAGAGTGGGCGGAGGAGGACGATTCCAACGATGACGTCGAGGTGTCGCTGCCCCAGCTCATCCGGTTAATGCTGCGCCGCCGCTCAGGCCTCGCGACGAGGGCCGTGACCGACTCGTTGAAGATCTCCTCATACGAAGGGGGCGCATAGAAGAAGGCGGAGCATTCGCTGTAGGAAGGGGGCGGCTCGTTTGTTGGGTCTGGAGCTGTTTGTGTCACCTGCCTCCTGCGGAACGATGAAATTAAATCCAATTTCAAATGCAACATCATTTTCCTGTATTAATTAAGAGCAAAATTTCCTCTGGCTGAAACGTTCCCTTTGCCTGGGACGTCTTGTTCTGTTGTCGCCATCTGTAAAACATTTTGAACCTTACAAAAAAGTCTTCCCTCTTCGGAGACTGTTTCTTGTCAAACATCAGTGAAAATTAGCGCCATGACTCACGAAAGACGGCCAAGATTGGATTGTTTTTCCCTATAGGCCTAAACTGAAAGTTAAGTGAGGAGGTGCTCGATTCATTACCCTACAAAGTTTCTTATAGCAACGAAGTTAGCCTATTATTTCGTTTGATACATATTTTTGCATGAATTCTGAATGTGCCTCTGATGCAGTGTTTAACTATGGAGGTGGTCGCCCAATTCAATCGTGTGCCAACGTTTACACGAGTTGACATTTAAAGTCGTTTAACGCGGCATTCATCAATGTCAACTGCTCCAATAAAATCAGGAATGAGTTATGACAAATGCTCGCACTTTGTAATCCCAGCCGGCCACTATTGAGCACACACCGTCGAGTTGGGTTGTAACATGAAAAAATAAGACACGAAACTTTTGAACATGTTCGGGACCACCCGCTTTCATAACATTTAAATAACTTCAAAGTCTTGAGAAACAAGTTCTAGTTTAGACTGCATCAAATCTGAAATCTGTAATTGGCGATAACATTTTCAGTTGTCGACTGCAGTACATCTTCGGAAAGGGTTGGAAGTCATTTGTCATTCATTCATGTATACAAACAAACGTTGAAGTGAACAGTTCACTGTCCAACTGTGGCAGCCTCGTCCATTCTTTTCCTACTTCCATGATAATACGCGATGCAGTAGTGAGTGACCAGTTCATAATAAACGAAATGGTGCGGTTTTCTCTGACCGTTGTGCATGATCGGCATGAGGAGATAGCTTCGCCCGTGAGTCACGGGTGAGGATTTCCACGAGTGTCGTAATGTTGTTTGTTGTGGGCACTATAACTACATTAGAGTTTTAGGGTCGGGATGAGTGGAGGGAAGCCAGTGTGACTAGCCTATAGATCTCAGCGTAGCATTACCCGGATAGAGGGGCTACCGGATGTGGCGTGCACTGGGTTTTTTGTTTTGGTGGGGGGATGCACTTGTTTAGGATTTTGCGAGACAAAAAAAATCGCATGTAAGTGTACCTCTTTCAAGTTAAAAAGCCGCGGGTTCTCTGCGTTACAACTAACCATCGAAAAGTTTACCAATGTAACTGTGGAGTTGTTTTTTTCCCCTGAATATTAAAACAGAGATAGGTCTGATTTCCAGTTGCCTTTTTTATAAGATGTCCTGCTAACCTTCCCAAATCTTCACGTACGATCTCTCCATAATATATTGGGAGGAAAGCCGTAGATGTCACGGTGCTGATACGAATTGTTGAGGTCTTATGCACCACAATCCGGAAACAAAATTATTTTTTTTTACATAAAAAAAAGGATAGCTAACCAGCTTTGCCGTCCTCCAACTTGATTTCAATCCGACTTACCTTTTCTTGTGACGAAGCGGAATTCTGAGTCTTGTGTTGAATCGCGTGAGTCCCAAATGATCCATGGTTTGTTGGATGTCGACGTTTCTTGCAGGCTTGATTCGCACCTCAGCAGTTTGCATACGAGTTGAGTTCCAGCCGCAAAAAAGGGTTCCAGTCCCTGTACCCTTCCGCTCTTGTTTGGGCTCGGGCCTAGCTAGGTTCTGAAATCGATCGAGTCATATCCAGGCTTATATAGGCGTAGCCTGGCAGTCAGACTGTTGACACTGCACGCGCTGATGACCCGTAAATAGTCCGTGACTGCTCGGATTGGCACACTCTCTATTGTTGCGTCGTGTGGAGCATACGCGGAAGTCACTGGATTCGGGATGCCGGGGGGGGCTCTTCGTTCTGCGCATAGAGGAGGGAACACCTTTCACATGCCTGGGTGCAAACTTTCAGAGAACTCCTTTGGTGAATACATCGTTCCAAAATGAAATCCCCGAAAAAGAACTCCCTTGGTGCGCGCATCGTTCCAAAATGAAATCCCCGAAAAAAAACTCCCTTGGTGAATACATCGTTCCGAAATGAAATCCCCGAAAAAAAGTACGATTGATTTTGCCCTGAAACCCCGAAATGTTTTCACCCGTCCCTCACAAATAATTTCCTGTTCAGGTTTATTGTAGCTGCGTGATCTTTAAAACATTCCTCTCTCAATGCTGAACTAGCGGCAAAGCCGTCTGCGAAATATATCTCCCGACGCTGATGCCGATCTTCAGGAGAGCCAATTTTCCTGAACAAAAGGACCGCTGACGATGTGGTTTTGAGAGAAGATGTTGATGTGCAAGGGGAACACTTTAAGGTCTGCACCAGGCTGACCAAACACATGCTCTCGGCATCAAGGCTGAGCGGGGAGCAGATGAAAACGAAATATGATGTGCACGAACAAAGGGATCTTTTCAATTTCAACACAGGAAGTGCAAATTGGTTGCATAAAGAGAGCCCCTGTGTTTAGAGCCTGTCAGGGCTTTGCTCTCTGTGTCAATTTCTATGTGTGTGTCACTGGGTACAGGTCTCTTTGTATTAAGAGGGACAATTTGTTTGAAAAGTTGAGACCGCGTTGTGGGAACAAAATTTTTGTCCCCGCGAAGTTTTTGATCCCAATAACGTCAATATATCAATCAACACAGGATACCAAACAAGTACTGGGATAGTTGTTTGACTCCGCTGCCATACGCACACGACCATGTGCTGTCTCTGTTTACGTTCACCACTGTGGACAGTTTGAAATGACACCTCCCCACCCGGCCCTACGCACATTTGGTCCCGAATCGTTTTCCTCGGCAGAAATTTCGACTGAACATCCCTAATATAAAACACGTCCATTTTCAACAGACAAGTACACTTTGAAGATTCCTTAGTTTTGAGTAAATTCCAAACATCGGCTTCGTGAAATTCTTATGGGGTACCGTTTTAGTACCCCACGAATGTTCCCTATGGGGTACTTACCATTGTACCCCACAAAGCACCCTAAACGCACGCAAAATAGCCTCGATTGGTATTCTGTAAGCAATCATTTCATGTATCGAGACACCTTGCTTTGATACAAACTCAGTCTCAAACTTGCGCTGTATTTTGGTTTTGATGTTTTGTCATAACTTAGTCTCTTGAGCAGTGCGGATGACTGAAATTTCGGGTAAGTGCTATATATCTGGTGCAGGTGGTTCGGAACCTGAGGGACAAACTGTAGCACTACGCATGGTCATATTACATGGAAACTGCACCTTTTATGGTGGCGAACTAAAAGGGTTTCTTCACTCCCTGGGACAAGTCTGCAACAAACCACATTGGTGATTAGGTTTCCTGTTAGGTTCACGCCTAGTTCCCGTCTTGACGGTGGAATGTTCTTAAGAAAATATCCCAAAAGGACGATGAAATTTGAGAGCTCACTATTCCGAACGTGTCATGAACCGATCTCAGACAAGTTAAACAGTGAAAATGTTGAAGACCCTCTGGCCGAATTTTCGAAGATCTTTTCCACGGTTAATTGAAGTTGTACATTTGGTAACTGCGAAAATACCAACTAAAATATTACCTTCGTTGGAAAATCTTATTTCATCCGTGTTCTGAATCACATCCTCAAACATGTCTCGCTTGGATCTATTTTCGGATCGTGAGCAAGACAGTCTACCCGCGCACAGTGCGGAGGCAGCGTCTGGCTGAACGGCAGGCTACGTGTAACCTTGAGGTGGAGAGCCCAGTGCCTGGAACGTCTTGCTCGAGACGTTCCGTAATGTTCCTCCTTACAAGGAATCCCGCACCCTAGGGTTACTCAGTGGCGAGCAAGAACTCTCAAGGTTTCGGCGACCGACAAAATCTGGTCCAAGGTCCCTTCCTTCTGTTGCGTCCAAAGAATTGCAGTTACAACCGCAATTTTATGCGCTGTGGCTGTTGAAATCTGAGAAATCAGGACAAGCGAACTCTCAGTTTCCTTTCAGTAAAAGAGAACGGTAATATGCCGGAAGAGCTCCGCGTGGTTCCTTATTTGAGGGGAAAGGGTCATGCCTGACGAAGCATCAGGAGAGGCAGCCTCGGTATGCTATTTTTTCTCGCCTTGTTCGTGGCCGTGTAACGCCTTCGAACGATTTTATAGACCTACTGACGCACGGACAAAGACTTGTCTGTCGACAGGAGCGACCCTTGAAGATAATTTATGGCGCGAAGGAACACACGGACGCCCTCTACTAGCCCGCGAGAAAAGAGTCCGGGGGGGGGGGTCCAAAGGAGGAAGACACTTGAAAACGCCCCATAAAAATTAAACTCACGTGCACGCAGATAACTTGTCAGGGACCTTTCTGTTGAAATGATTTTATTCTCAGCAAAGTAAAGTGTGCTTGGTCATAGATTCCGTGCTGCCATAGTCACGGAAAGCTAAAATCGTTTGATGAAAAGTGTTAATTCGGCCTGCGCTTGAAATCTCCGGTTGTCAAAGTTGTATGAGGACGGTTAATCACTGGGGCCAGGGATAAAGGGTGAATGAAAGGGTATATGCCATGTCAGCGGTTATATAATTTCACGTCTTTTGTTTATCGAGCCGACACTTTTCCCGAATCACCCCCACCGAGAGAAATGAACCCATGCCCGCGACAGTATCACTGTCGCCTTCCAAAATTATTGGAAAATATTACACTTGAGGTATATTTCCTCTGTTGTCCTAGAAATGCAGCAAACCTTCCGAATAAGCCCACTTTGCGGGAGAGTGACTTTCCACCGTACGATCCACTCCAAACATGACGAAATCAATTGAAGAAGACAATCGGTGTGTGTATAATAAAAACACTCTTTGCTGTTATCAATAGTTTCGGTTTATGCGTGTTGCTAGGGTGTTCAATGGAGTTTGGGAGGTTAGCGTGACAGGTGGAATTTTTGGCAAGTTTCAGAGCACCCGAACTAAGCCAATGATACACAGCAATACGGGCGTTTCACAATAGTGCGCCTCCAAGAGTTGGCAACGCGTTGGCCAATCACAATTCGCGAAATCTGTCGACCCAATGCGCGTTTGGAAAGGGTCGACAAATTTCGCGCGTTGTGATTGGCCAACGCGTTGCCAACTCTTGGAGGCGCACTATTTTGAATCGCCCGTATTCGTACATGAGAGCGCAACGAAACGCGGGTGCACACCAATCAGTGTGTGTGTGGGGGGTGTCTGTTAGTTTACTCTAGAAATGTGTCAGTGTGAAGTCAGTGACCTATACTTCTAACCACGTTAACTACTCCTGATCTGTCGTACACGTTCGACACCTGGGCCACTTTTTTTTGGCTGAAATCAAGGTTAAATTATGTGGACGGAGAAACGAAAAGTCATTTCGTGATTCCCGACGTTGTTAGCAAAGAGAATGCAGTGTGCTGCGCAGTGAACAAAAATGGTCCGATCTAATTCAATGGATGTCTCCGTCATGCCTGGGTGACTCTCCAGAAGCAGACAATGATATTTCTCGCTGCGATGAGTCCAACCCGTCACGGGTGAACTGCCGGAACAAGAATTCAATTCATCCAAGCTGTTATAAAGAGAAACTAGCATACTGAGAAACAAGCTTGAAAGTGCACGGAATAAAGCAACCTTGTTTTGCCGCAAAAGAATCAGTGCGCAGAATTTGTTCCCCAAGGCACTTTGTTTTCGTGTCATTTCTCAAAACTTCAATTTATACATTTTTAATGCTTTTTTCCCCACTTGGCAATCCATCGCTTGATATTATTACTACTTATATTCTGGTATCGCACTGCGGTCCGCCACATCCCTTCCCAGTTCCTCTCTTCCTCCTTATTTTGGTCCCCCCCCTTGCCCATCGCTCCCCGCATTCTTCTATTTTTAAATCTCTCTTTTTTAGTGGGAGGATGGCCCCGTGCAGACGTTCTAGACACCTGTTCCATCTTGCAACTCGCTGGCTCATTCTTTTTATTCTGGATTTTTTTTGGGGGGGGGTCTGTAGGGTAAGCTGTAATTTGTAAACATTTTAAGAATAATTTTTGACTTTGTTTATATTCCAATCGTTTTATTTCGGCTGGCCACTTGAAAGTGTAATAAAACATATGTACGGTTTTCCAAGAATCTCAACGAAGCACTTTGATGCGTTGAGCCGTTTGTTGAAAGATATCTTTTATCAGCTGCAAGTGCCCATTAGAATATTAATCGGATACAGCCCTGAACACAATGAATTCGGGAGGCTTGTTCTCGTATGTTCATGCACGGCTCGATTAGTCGTTCATGGGTCTGCTGTTCAAACGCTGGGAACGTACAACTGGTTATCGCTGGTAGTTAGTGGCAAGCAACATGCAACATGGCGACGCCCATACGTTCTTCAGAGGTTTAATGTTTAGATAACTGGGCTGAATTCTGTTCTATTTAAAGGGATACATCCATTTATGTGTAGTGGAAAATTATAAATGTTAACTTTGCAAAACTTCTCATTCTCTCCGGCTTTACAAGCCATCTCGCTATTTTTTGCGACTTTTCTTAAATCAAAATCCCACGAGTTTTTTCCGTGTGTTCCTGTAAAACCCTGACGAGGAGGTGGTGTGTGATCCTGTTCCGAGAACGGTGTTCCCACCATTCTGGCGCGAGAACAAAAAACCCGTGTCAAGAACACGCCGTCTGATTCGATCACAGTGGTAGGCAATGAGAAGGGCAAGTGTTGACGTTGGTGGCGCTATTGAGAGTGGCATTCCGCCCTGTACCCGATGTAAAGTCGGTCGCACCATGGAGGTCGCATCAAGGCCGTTTTTTGTATTGCAGTTTCACGATCGACGGATTCACATTCAGAGGGCTTTTATTGTGTGTGATGGATTCCGTGTAGGCCAGCTCGTAGGAAATAGATCAGGAATAATCGGAATTGTATTTCGGTTGTGCAGGTGATTACAAAACGGTGCTGGAATTGTGTGTCCCGAAAACAGATCTTTTCAGTTTACAGCATGCACAGTGATTACCTTTCTCAGTAAACACGCCACCACGATGTTCGCCCAAACAGGGTATCTCTTGGCCAGTATTATAATAATGATAATAATACAATGTATTACCAAAAATGGGTCACTTAGGAGACATTTCTCATAGGAACGTGACCAAAATTTTTCAAACTTTACCGTCCCACAATTCAATATTCCCATTGGAATGTCTCCCTAATGACCGATGTCTCCCTAATGTTGAAAAATTTACCACAAAATTAATGTCTCCCAAGTGACCTATTTGGAAATATATTAATAATAATAATAATTACAGATGGTAGCTATGTCATCTAAACACAGATGATTTTCAACGGGTCATCTAACAATATTAAAAATTATATGGAACTAAATTGAGCTATATTAAAACATACAGCAATTAACTATAGAAATGTTCCAATATACATGCACCATTAGGAAAATCAATATAGAAAGTTACAGACATGGACTATTAAAAACATCCTAACATGTATCATATTGTAATACAAAAGGACCATATAATTAAAAACAAATAGAATTAATGGTGATAAAAAAATCCAAGGGAATGTGGAACTCCCCCCCCAGCTCTAACAAACGCTGAAGTCAACACTCGAGGAAAACCAACCTCGGGAATATATTCAAGATTTAAAATACATATGCATCAGAACAGTGTATCCATCTAAAAATTGCGGCCAATGGCGAAAGAATCACACTATAGGTTTTGTTTTAGCCACCGGAGTAGCCTCTGCTTAAATGTTTCAACATTCGTAATGGCCTTAAGCTCCCCACCCAGCTTGTTCCAAATTGTAGCACCCCTGTAGCTGAATGATCTCTGACCCATGGCTGACACATATATAAAAAGTGTTAGCCTAATTGTTTCTTGTGTGATTAGTACGAACCCTGTTGACCGGTGCAAATAAGTCCTTCAAATATGAAGGAGCAGTACCATGGACAATATTGAACATTTGCAGAGTCTCAAAATACTCAATTCGATTACCAATAAGGTAACCAGCCAAGTTCTTTAAAAGGTTGGACTGTACAGCTCTGCCTGGCATCCCTAATATCTAGTATATTTCTGGCATATCGCTTCATCATTACATGGATTTTAAGTAATAATTCTTTCCGACAGTTACCCCAGACAATACATCCATAGTCAATAAGTGGTTGTACTAGCCCTCTGTAATAATCTTTTCTAGCTTTCAAGGGAAGGAGGTTTTTGATTTTATTTAATATGTGAAGATGCCTTCTAAGCTTCGACCACACATTATTCGACATGAGTCTTCCATGAGAGGCAGTTATCAAAATGAATACCGGGAAGTTTGTGTGATATTCACACGAGTTATATCGTGACTGGGCCCTCCAACTAAAAAACCGATCAAATGCAAAGGACATCTTTTACGAGATCCAATCAACATACTTTCTGTTTTGTTTATGTTAAGAGCCATCCGATTATCATTTATCCACGCAGAAATAGGATTCATTTGGATTGACAAACTAACACTGATTGCTTCTACATCTTTATCACTTGTATACGAAGTCGAATCATCAGCATACATTTCCATATTTTCAGGGAGACATTCCGCGCAGTCTCAATGCTCACGTGTAAGTGCATGAGCTTTTCCATGTGCCCACAACGAGGGGCGGAGTAAGAATCACAAAGAAGGCGGGAAAGGAGCTATCAGTACCGAAGTTGATAGTTATGTGTTTTGGTATTGCTGTGTGGCTCTTTGAGAGTCTTACCATCTCTTAATGAAGCTCTACATTCAACAAAAAACGAAATTAATCGTAGGCACTTCTGTCCCTGGGTTGGATAAGGACAGATATGCAGTCCACTGGACACATCCGAAGAAAAAAAATTCTCCCCCAGTAACACCCCTTTCCTGTCCACCAATCAACATTGTCCGTTACTCCAGCGTCTTATGCAAATGTGCCCACTACCCGCATTTTGATTCCCCCCCCCCCGAAAAACACAGGCACCTGTTAGAAGTACCCATTCCTTTCATTATTTCCTCTATCTGCCATCTCTCCCCCCCCCGAAAGACAAAGCCTGAACCCTACACCAAGCTCCCCCACCCGCACCCTCATTACCCTCCTCGGCACACCATATGCTGTCACAGAAGGGCTCCTGGCCACACCCCGAGACAATGGGTGTCCCACGTCCGCGCGTGCCGCTTGCGTGAATGTTTAATTAGCCGATGTTGTTCAGAGCACGGGGGATATTTTCACAAGCAAACAGGATCCTTTGTTGTGGTGGCTGATTCCTTGGGTAAAGATACGCGAAAGGGATCGATCTCAAGTTAGACAGAGAGGGGGAATTACGCCACGTGTCGCGTATGATCATGTCTCATAACAAGAAGACATTTAACTGTTTGAATGGACTAGATGTCTTTTTGTGTGTGAAGATTCCGTATCGTCCTTTGTGACTTTTCCAGTAGAGCTTGAGAATAAGATACTGCGACTGCTATCAAGCAGATAGCTATATTCTTGGGACAAAAATTATCAGGAAAACGACAATAGACTCTCAGCGTCACAGGGGAGTTGAATAATCAGTACACTGAATGCAGTGAACCATCTATTGACTGAAACTGGAAAGAAAGAAATAGACAGAGAGGGCAAAAAACCCATGGTGGAAAAACAGTTTCATTGTGCAAAAAACATTGCAGTTATCAAGTGTTTTATCCATTGCCGAATTCTAAATCTTTGGATAAGTGTGAACAGTGGAATGTACGTGCATTCATTACCAGCTGTTTTTGTTTGTTTGGGTTTTGTGGGAAATTCCCTGGGTCTATAATTATAAATTTAGTCAAGTGCTGGGTGACCGAGCGAGTCCTCTGATACCGTTCCATCAGAGTTCGGTAAATCGCCATCGTAAGATTTTATGGTGGCATCTCTTTTGGCCTGACCGTTCCCCTTGGAATCAGTCTCTTTGTTCTGCTCAAGCCGATGACCATTTTACTCTGGCCAGTTCCCACCCCCCTCGACTTTACACCAAACCCAACACAGGGGTCTCGCGCAAGCTCCGTACTGCCCCCCGCTTGCACGTGCTGGAGTGCACAGCGTCTTAAAGCTTCAGGGCTTGACGACAGACTGCCCAGAAACTGCATCTCTTTGTTCTTTGCAGGATAACAAAGAAATACCAAATCAAGTAAGACCACTGTCAGCCAAAAGGATTCCGGATGAACCTTGGAAAAAACGGAGAAATTGTGACCTTTATAAAATTTTTATTTCAAAAATTTATGGTTTTAAAGGGGGAATGCTCCAACGTGCGTACAAGACTTTAGTAATGGAATAAACACTATTCACATATTCCTTTCAAGAATATTTTGCTCGTTAAATATGTGTCTGTATGATTCCTTATCGCATTTGGGAATTCTGGAAATGATGTAAATGACTTGTAACTCGACATGCCGTCCATCGTACAGTTGATGTGATTTACTAAAATTCTGAAAGTCCTCGTTTCCTAACCCATGCGTTCTTTATACATGGCTTCCCACTGCATTGGCTTGGCTTTAGTGGTCTCTTACCGCACGGTTGTCTCCATGTTATTTCTTTGTGTGGATGTCAAATCAGACTCAGTTTTTTTTTTCGAAGATGAAACCGGTAAGCTTCTTTTCCGACAACTTATACCGCCCTGCTTTGTAAATACACCACTCTTTGAAATCCAACCAACCGGCAGCGACGGCACTTAAGTTTATTTTAATTCCTTCCTCGCCGCAATATGCCTATAAAATGAAACTCGAGTCTTGCTACCCGCCTGACCAGGATTTTGCAGTTTATTGCTGGTATTTCAGCAGAAAAAAAGGCAGCGTAAGTTTGGAAAGCGGGGTTGTGAAGCCTGTGGGTCTACGACGGACTAGCTGGGACAAAAGACGGAGGCAAGCGGGTGCTAACTCGCCGGCTCCCACGGGAAGGCCGCCGCGCCGTCCATCGCTGCTTGCTGTGCCGGCCTATACCGGACATGCTGCGGTCTTGCTTGATGGCACACGGTCGCCCCAAACAGTGCGTGATGAGTGTGGTAATAAACAAGGACGAGGAATACCTAGACGGACAGAATGACGGAGTGACAGATTCATGAGTATCGGACCGAGAAAGACAAAAGAATTACGTTAAGAGACACCAAAATGCCTCATCAATTAAGTTTTTTTCTTCAGAAATTGAGCCACCTTGATTTTCGAGACGGAAATGAAGTGGACTTAAACTTCGACTTTCCTCTCTTTTAAAATGGCACAATAAACATAACAAAGACTCTAAGCTCTAAACATAACTCGTTAATGAAATGGACAGTTCGAGCCAACCACTCAGGACTGTTGCCTCTTTGTGGCAAAGTCATACCGGCTAAAGTTGATTTGCCAACCGAAACGTCTGGGGAAAAATGACACTCAGGACGACTCACTAACTGTAAGAGTTGAGAGGAGTGAAATTAATATGGGCATTATTGTTGATAAAGTCCAAACGATGGCACCAAGGCGCTGAAATTTCACTCGGAAAAGTAGAGGTGATTCAGACCTTATTGTTGTCTAAGTGTAACGAGTGGCTGGAATGAAAATAGAGTCATGAAAAGTTCACTTCTGGATGGAAGGCTAGGGAAACAAAGAACGGTCTACCATTTGGTCTACCCGAACAAACTGATCGGGGCTTGTTTGTGGTTATGTTTGTGGTCCTAGTCAGGACCGCATCTCGCTTATGAATATTGACCGGGTCTTTCTGGTAGCTGACGGGCACCGTGATGGCGAGCCATATGCCAAGGGACCAGACTCAGTCTTTGTCCCCCCCCTCCTCGTCAGCTCGCTCTCCAAATCCCGGACTCCGTATGCGTCGCACCGGCACACTGCCATCGCCGGAAACGACTGCAGCGAGCCCAGACAAAAGATTTCCCAATGAAAATTAAAAAAAAAAAAAAGGACAGGGGTATTTGTGATGGCTCTTTGCAGCAAAGACGGAAAGAATTGTGTGAATGGGTGAGACAAGGGCCCGTATATTGATTATGTTGACAGAGGGGATTGGAAATTGTAGGGGTATCGGAGGGCTGAACACTGGAGTAGATGCGCTGAGAACTGTTTGAATATGTAGAGCAGACACGACCCGCACACGACTTGGTTGAGCGACGACCAATCAGCGGGCGCCATGCCGCCTCAACACGAGTTCACGGCACGCAAATGCAATTAACGGACACTTGCATATGCGGGCTGGAGCAGATTCGGCCGTTTCGTTATAAAAAACGCCATATTCGACGGAGAAGGCCTCACATCACATCGGCGGTCGCTCTGCGACGCGGAGCACAGTGTAGCTCCCCGAATTGTGTCTCTGGGATGAAAAGCTGGCAGTGAAAACCTTGGGCCAGCAATGTGCCGGCACCAGGGTTGGAAACATCGGCGCATTAAACCTCCGGGAATTTCTGCCCGTTCGTCTGTCTGGCACGGGCGATAGCCGTAGCGCTGCGCACAGGAAAAAAAACCAACCACCTTGCTAACCGCTCCGCGCTTGTGCCTGCGCATTTTTAATCATCAACCCAAATTATCCAAAATGGCGGCCGCTCCGCCGCTGCTGCACGAAGGATGTGAGGATTTCTGGTCTTGGAGCGCCACCGAAAAGTCGCACGAGGTCAAACTCCAGGGTGCCCGGAACGAGACTGCCGTGTTCCACCCCAACTGGTCCAACGGCACGGCCGGGGTGCGGGGCACCCGGGTGCTGAACCGGGGCCGGTTCTACTGGGAGCTAAAGCTGTCGCACCGGGTATTCGGCACCAGTATGATGTTCGGCATCGGCACGAGGCGGACCCGGCTCCATGTCGACGAGTTCGTCAATATGCTTGGGGAGAACGACCAGAGCTGGGGGCTGTCCCACAAAGGGTTGCTGTGGCATGGGGGGACCTCCCGGCCCTTCACCGATCCCTTCCCCGAGAAACAGCCGACCACGCTGGGGCTCCTCTTTGACGGGATCAAGGGGACGCTGACTTACTACAAGGACGGGGTGTGCCTGGGCGAGGCCTTCACGGGGCTGAACCGCTACACCTCCGAGCTGTACCCCTTCGTGTGTTCCACCGCAGCCAAGACGGAGATGACGCTGACCAACATGAGACGGGGTATGGTGTCTTTGGAGGACCGCTGCTGTGTTACTATAGCAACGCATCTTCGAAGCGAGAAGGAAGCAGGCGGGTTGCTTCTGCCGGCGATTTTGAGAAGCAATATTGCACGTGAGTGTTCCCGTCAGTCCCAAAACAATGACCCTATGACCCATCTGAAATCCTCATGCGGTGTAACATGGACATGACCAAACTGGGAACTGGAAATTTCGATCACCATCTATTTCAAAGACCCTTTTTTCTTGTTTGCATATTTTTGTTTTGTTCGTCACAGACAACGCGGAGTTTATAATGTCAACATGAACACGCATCGATGTATAAAATGCTGTTTGACTGTTTTTCAATGTTGCCTACGCAGAGGCAATTTGAAAGTTCCTTTTTAACACTCATCAGTCGTCTGTTCCCGATGCAGCCGCCATCTTGGCCATTGTTATCAGTGACGTCATTTAAACCCCGACATCTGTCACTACGAACATATTGAATTTGGAAACCCCGTGTGCAGACGACATGAGAATCGATAAAAACAGGTCGAGATGCGCGATGACTGCGCGAGGGTCTGAACACGTCCACCAAAGTATCGATTATTAAAATGAAACCAGTCTCGTGTTGCACAGAAATTGAGGGATAACAGCAAGCGGCCGTTTCACGAGTTTTTCTCCCTTCTCAGAGGGGAAACATGGCCTCTTTGATCCCACTTCTATGAAATGACATTTAACAGGCACTAATTCCAACTGCGTCAGCGAAGACAGCATTTTACACAACGCAGACATGCAGTGACTCTGTATCAACAAATTCGTTTCCATAGACCTGCAGTCGCACACAAGGTTCCCCGACCAGCATGAACTGTTTACGAATGGTCCAAACACTAAACTTTCTTCATTTCCCGATAAACCCTGGCTATCTATCCATCAATGAAGAGTGGACTTTGGAATGGGATCATTTTCAGCTGCATTGTATCACATTTCAAGACAGCTCATGTCGTGTTTTGGAACATGCTTTTTTACATGAACGTTGTGTGCGCTACAAGAGACTAATCATTGTTCCTTGGGTGGTGACATCGAGAACGGCCACAGCGCACGAGCACATTAATTGCACCTCTTTGTTCTCGCAACCATCAACATGGTAACAGACGGTACAATTCCCATGGTAACAGGAGGGTATCCCGCGACCGTCACGTGACCCACCCGCTCACCACGACGAGGCACGGAACCACAATTCTTTGTTCCAGGGCTGGGGGAAAATTCAGCGGGTCAGTAAAAACTTCGCCCGAATGACCGTGCCGTGTGGCCAGGCACCGGCTGTCGCATCGTGAACAGACAACGGGGTCGGTGATGATTGGACCACGCCAAGCGGAGCCAGGCCCCGCTAATAGTCCCTGCGAGCACGGTACACGCGACACCAGGGACACGGTTCGGCTCTCCGAGATCACGGGAGTCTGGCCAACCCCTGTCATCATCATCATCAGGGCCTGACGGAGGGAGAGGAGGCAGGCCATTGGCTCCTTTGGAGGCAGGGTTCGTCCTACAACCAGGGATTGGTCCAGGTCCTCGTCGAGGAAGGTAAGGCGATGACTGGCGGAGCTTGAAGACACAAGACGAAGAAAAGGTTCTCCAGCCTGGGCAATGGTATGATGTCTGCTGTGTACACACAGGGTTTGCCACAATGGGTTCCTTGCTAGGAATCGCTTTTCATTTAGTAAATTTATCCGAAACAATGCCAACATTATGTTGGATGTCATAACAATTTGTCAAAATGTCCGAGCATTTTTTTTCGGAGTTGAAAATAATGTTGCCTATCCCAGCATAATCAGACTGTTGTGTGGGTGATGACAATTATGGAAATTCTCTGTGCAATTTGTTTTAAATACACGTATGATCTTTGTCTGAAAACAGCGCAATGATGTTACGCAGCATTATGTAAATATTTCGCCCTATCTCGATAAGGTACTCATTTTTATTTCGTTCGTGTAAAAATCCTGACAAAAATTGTTGAAATATTTTTCTAACTCTTAAGATCTTACTATTTTGACCGTAGCATGGTTGTGAAAGTCAAAAGTGTTCAACCAACAACTCATATCAGTTAACGTAGATTAGAAGACTTTGTGGTGACGAAATTGTCTTACTGTGTGTACTTATTTAGTACATTTTGTGCATGACGTGAGACCGATTTTTCCCCATTACCGTGGAGTAATTATTTAACTTAATATCATTAAGCCGGATGTGTTCTGTAAAATAACTCAACTTATCTGCTGAATAGAGCTAGAAATTTTGATTCGTTTATTGTATTCACGTTGACTGTAATCATAGGCGCCGCTGATAAAATTCCGACGACTCTTTCGTGTATAAGAATTCGGTATTTGTTTTGGAATGAATCTGCCACGCCTTATTTGTACAGTTCTGCAGTGCTGTTTTTTTTCTTAACCACGGCAAAGTCTTCGTGTAGAGCTTGATCATTACTTCATTTACGTAAGTGTTGACGTGGTAGTGCACGACACGGTAAGTTCACGCTTCGGTTCGTCTTAGGCTGTGACTTTGCATATCTGTCAATCAATTTGTCGGTTCAGAGCGAGTAGAAGAAATGTACATTGATGCGTCTGTGTCAACGAGGCAGCGAGTCTAAAAATAAGCCCTGCACTCATCCGTTGTGAGCAATCAACTCATTACAAGTAGATCTAGGTCTGTAGACGTTTACTCAAATGTAAAAAACATAATAATAATGAAAAAATCACAAAAAAGAAGGAACGGGGGCACCACAATAAAGCAACATTTAGAGAGAGATGTTAATCATAAGACAAAGATTATGCGACTCTTGTTTGAACCTGGAGCGCCCTCTCTTCATTGTAGCAAGACACGAATCTGGATAGTCTACATAATGATAGAATTTTGTTTTTTTGGGGGGGGTGCAGTTCAGCGAGTATTGCAAAGGACACGGATTTTTTTAATGTTGAAACAGCAGAATTACATGTAGGCCCTAGTTTTGCGGCAATTACGCTGTTTCCTCGCTCGATCAAAACACACAATCTCCAAACACAACAGTGCTTGAGTAAATGAAATCTACAGAGGGCGCACCGGCTTTGAACAAGTGTTACGTCACCATTGAAAAACAGTATTATTTTATCAGAGACTAGTGTTTTATTAGAGAAACCACATACTGCCTGTGTATAGTGTGTCTGCTCGACAAGTCAGACTTACTTTAACCCGCTCAAACGCTGCCTATAACCGAAGTAGAGATTAACATAACTAGACAACTAGCTTAACTAATCATAGTATTGAGTATAGTTTAGAGATCATTAGCGGTCTATAGTAATGGAAATGGTAATAACACTCAGGTCAATGGTGTAAACAGCTGCCGAGAAAAAACTGCAATCATCTCATTCATAATCAGATTCGAAGACTTGGATAAATTACACCATTGTGAGGTGAGTTCGGAGTATTCGTAAAATCGGTACGCTGTCATCGGCACTATCTTCTGTCAAACAATGAACGGCATGTATTTAAATACTGCATTTAGTAACTGAAATACAGATATAATTCTTGTGTAGTTCATGTTGCTAATAAGTATGTGCTGAGCAGCTGCTTCATGGCTGTTATCATCTACGCTTTATTAAACACGCGGTGCTTTATATTTTCACTTTAATACCGGGATTAAGGCGCAGTACTGAGCGAGGTCGAATGCTTGCCTATCGTTCACTGTTGTTAAGTCACGTGTGAGTGACGTCACGTCACTCAACAAGTGACCACGTCACGTGATGAGTAACATGTAGACTTGTTGGCGCAACACGTGCACACGATTACAGCAAACGATAGCCGGGTAATCAAATGTGCTCATAATTCTTTAGAGTAGAATTTAAATTAAGTTTATTCAACTAATGTAAATAGCAATCAATATTACTAGTAATAATAGCTAGTATGAAATACGAAACTATTGTTACGAGTTGTAAGGCCGGGAAGGTGCAATATTAAACTAATATCTTTGTCAATCTATGTGAATTTGTATAATCACATATATTATCGTGCGAGAATACATTCCAAAATGTTGTAGCGTCAGTGAAAATGTAGTAATCTTTCTACCAGTTGATTTGTGGTAAAATGTGTGTAGTTTCTCGGCTGTGATTTTAGTGACTGTATTAGACTCTTGTCGTAAACATTTATCCTCCTATTTGTGGTCATTTCTGCTATAGACTATAAACATTTCGTATGTCTCCGCTACGTTGTGCTATTCTTTTTATTAGATATAGAAATACAATGTACTATATTATTCGTTACTTTGACAGGCGGTTTGTTTGCGAATGACTTTTATTCCAGAGGTGCATGGAGGCAGCAGATGTTTGAATCCTTCTGGCACAAAATTCGATCTCTCACAAACCAGCTTAGCAAACTTCTTGTTTCTTGTAACTTAATCCTTCATTAAGAACCACTGTTGTAAATAGTAATTTATCAATACTTCACGAAGCTATGGATTCTTGCTATTCTGAATGTAGTGCATCTTTGACTTGCTTCCTGCGAAAACATGCAGGCACAGTCATGTGAACAGCATAGGTGTATTCATTATTATGCGAGTAGATTAGACACTAAAATGAGCAAATGTATTCAATATAAACAACAACAACAACAACAACAACAACAACAACAACAACAACAACAACAACAACAACAAACAACAACAACAACAACAACAACAACAACAACAACACACAACAACAGCAACAACAACAACAACAACAGCAACAACAGCAGCAACAACAACAATTGTTTATGGATTTAATTCAATCGTAAACGCTGTGTATTTACCGTTTTCATTGTCGCATGGAAATCTCTGTGTTGTTTCCACGCATTTGCTGAACACTAATGTGTGCTTAAGGTAACAATGAGAAACAAATCCACTGGATGTGTTCGTGCTCGCACACCGTTTGCAGACGTTTCAAAATAGGAATTGTCTGAAAATGGCAAGGTGTTCCCCCTGATTTTGACAGTTTGCGAATGTATGTTTCTACGAATTATCAAAAATATTAAAAGTCCTCTTTTATTAAATTAAGCTCAATAGTTTTGAATGTACAGTGTATTAAGTCCTTTTCACTGAATGTATGTTCACCTGTACGTTACAGAATATTATGTAAGAGTCTCATTGTTAAATTATTTCGATCTTATTTATTCAAAGGTCTCATAAAAGGCAGTAAACCCTTTTCATTGAATTCATATCCATTTGTAAATTACAGAATCTGCATGCAAAAGCCTAATTGTTGAATTATTTTTATTCTATTTATGAATATTTCAATACCACTTATATTAAGAAGGCTCACTTCCTGGAACTATAATTTTTTTCTGAAAAAAAAAGGTCTTCTTTCAATTGATTATTTATACTAGTATTTATAATGATTGATTTCTGATAATCAACCTGAGATGCGGTCATTCTGAGCCTGGTTAAGGTGACACGTATGACCCATCTGAGAACCTGCCGTTACAATTGCCATTCGGAGTAGAAATGAGTGTTGCTTTCTTTCGTTGATTGTGAATAAAGTGTAATTTTTTTTTGGTTAGAAACCCTACTACCGTTCCTGCCGTTGTGCTGTTTTTGTTGCGTTGACTTGATCTTTTAGTCTAGGTACAGGTAATCGAGGGAAAAAAAATGCTTTTTGGTAGATGGCTGAGAGTTATCATTCTCATCTTTTATCTCCAGCGTTTTAACAGTCAGCAGCAAACCACGATAGTTGAGCAAAGTCGCTGCCTAGAGATTGCTTGGCTATGCGGCTGGCGATGACATTCAGTTCAGTGGGAAATGACCGCAGCCGCTGGGCAGCGCCGGCATCCGTCTGCATGCGCACGTTACTTTCAACCGAACATAGCCAAGGGGAATGTTCGAGCGTCATACGATCACTGGGTGATTTTCCCAGGTAACCTTTATACAGAAAGTGCGTTTTGGATACCAGGCAAAACCGACCAGAGGTTGAGAAATTGTCCCTCTCAACTTACCCAAAGTCACTCTGAAAGGGCCTCGGCCTGACAATTGCAATCGCAGCGCCCCCTGTAGTTAGAGAAATCAGATAACCATAGATAGACGAGATGTGGCTGGGTGGAGATTGGGGGGTCTGCCGTTTGCTTGCACAGTGAATAAATAACATTTCTGAAAGTGGAAAGGGTTAAAAACAATGGTGGATCCTCTCCAATCACAATCTTAGACCGTGCTCAAACGGGCAAATCGTCGAGGCGTAAAAATGGCAGAAACTGAAGCCGATGTCTGCTCTTTGTACTAAGTCGCCTATTTGCCGACCAGCGGTCGGTAAAGCACAGTAACGTACCCAGGCCTTGAATCGCCGGGGGGGTGGGCAAAATGGGATTTTGTTTGTCATCCCTAAGATACGCCACTGCTACAAATATGGGTCGTAGTCAGTACAAACGAATAACTCACTACCTGTCGTTTACTAACATCCGAGTCAGCTACCACTAACCACCACGGAAGGCGACTCTCTATGAAAGGACTGGGAAAGAAATGTAGAGTTAGGGGTAAAATTCGACGAGGTTTACATTTCTCCAAACTGTGACAATACATACGAATAATATCAATGTAGCATGCAAAAGAAGAGGCGTTTAACAAAGCGAATACCGACAGACACAGGCACAACATCAAAAACGCACAGACTCAAAACAGCGCCCTCTGGTGAATGTTTCCTCTTTTATTCAAACACAGCATGGGACTAATCGTTTCATTCGACAGATTTTGGGGACCAAAATAATTGCTGTTTATTTCCACAACCACCAGCAAGAGCATAGTATCTTGACGATACTTTAAAAATAACAAAAGGGTAAACTTTTCCGTTTACCTTCTATGCCAAAGAATAACTTGGGACACTCTAATAAATGTCTTCGAAATTCCACCGGGAGGGATTTTCTCGGGGCGGGTAAGGGAGGAGGGTCTTTTAAGTTTTATCACCACAAGCTCTCACTTGCTCTGCCCCCAATACAAACAGTTTATTACAGATGGCTCAGATATAGAATTACGAAAAATAAATTAAATGAGGAGGTTTATGATGTGGGCCACTAGTATCATTCTGAATCTGCCTATTGATTAGTTACTTGGAAATCCTTTGCCAGACAGCTGGTCAAATGTGTTGAAAACCCAAATCTCTTCCTCCCTACGGTGAATTTCCAAACCTTAACTTGTCTCCGTGAATGGCTTTAGATTCATGATATCAGTCAGCAGAAACTACATTCAACTTGTCTTGTCTGAGGCCAGAGTTTGGGGGAGTTTGATTTGTGACCGGATCTCTCAAAGTTGCGTCTAACGGCCACTTTTTTTCAATAATATTGTTTTAGTCTGCATTCGCAAGAGCAAACTGAACTCTTTTGCTTCCGTGTATGAGTTTGGCTTCCCGATGAAAATGGACAAAATGAGGGTGAACATGTTGAGGGTCTATAATTGATTGGCACGATGCAAGATTCTTCTAACGACCTGTCACTCAAGGGTGGCTTAGGCGACTCATATCGTCAGAATGGGTCACATTGGGTTTCAGTGGAAAACATGTAAGAACGAATATTGAGTCTGAGATAGGGACAAACGAGATGAAGTTGTAACTCGATATATATTCCTACGTGCTAAGACCCTTGGTTTGCAAGGATGTTGGCCTTGTACAGCTTGTCAAAGCTGGACGCACCCCCCCTCTCTATCCTATGTACTGGGACTTTTGGTCTGCAGGGCGTCGGCCATGAACAGCTTGCCGAAGCTGGACGCTGCCATGCGGTTGATCTCTGAGGTGTAGTTCTTCATCTGGCCGGCCATCAGCAGGCTCTCCAGTCGCAGCGGGGGCTGGGGGGGCTTGAAGAGCTTGGACAGGTCTTCCTCGGGGAGCGGGGGCTCGCCTCTCTGCTGCCTGGCTTGGTTCTCTTGTTGCTGTGGCGACATGGACGACAAGAGCCGACTTACAATCAGACGGGCACACGAAAAAAAAAATGCTTGCCTGACACACGAGAGTAATACTACAGCGACTCCAGACTCAAAAAACCACACCACGACTTGTACATGACTTAAAGTCGTTGCTGACCCTGTCAGGGACAGGTTACCAGTTAGAGCTTAGAAGTAAAACAACTTTCTTTTCTCCAACCCACTTCTTGTTCAAAACAACATTAAGCCCCTCTCCCTTTTGGATTCCCTCACAAAATTTGGCCACAGGAGTGCACAAAGATGGACATACACGAAGCATCGCCTGCGACGCCAACCTCTGAGAGATCTGCCTCGGACAACTCACCCGTTTGTACACGTGCTGCTGTTTGCTCTGTTGAAGTTTGGTCATGGCCCGCTGGTAGTTCATGTACTTGTTAGTTTCCTGAGCGAGGTCATCTACGTAGTCCATCAGCAACTCCAAATTCTTCTCCAACATGTTCCTGGGAATGATAAGAATATTACCAAGGCCTTTCTGAGGTGCGCATGATCTCACCGTATCTGTGATTCAGAGGCGCTGATATGATATCATTGTCCCTGCACACTGGGCTCACAACATCTGAACATTCCTAAAACCATCTCAGCTTTCCGGGGAGTGTACCAGCCTGATGCTGCTGTATCAGGCATCTCACAGGTACCCGTTTACTCCTAGGCGGAGAGAGGCACACGGGGGCAAAGTGAATTGCCCAAGATCACAACATGCTGCCACAAGCTGGATTCGAACCCCTGACCCTATGATTAGAAGCTACAAACCCTAACCACTAGGCCACATGCCTCCTGTCTGCCCTCACAGGTACTCATTTAGTCCTGGGTGGAGAGAGGCACATAAGGGTAAAGTGACTTTCCCAAGATCATACCATGCTGCCACAAGCTGGATTCGAACCCCCGACCATATGATCAAACCCTAACCACTAGGCCACATGCCCCTGCCAATACAGCATTAAGACAGGGACGTTATGCAATAGAAGACTGGATGATCAGATAGGCACTGTGCACAGGGCCTACAAAAAAATCTGAGGGCCTGCAAATTTCCACAGCAACCTCAAAACATAAATACCTAAACACGCAAGAGAGTTGTGTTGGCTTCTTAAGAAAATTTGATCTTTGGAAAGCCTCAAACTAGTTACTAACCTCGTCATGAAAAGTGACAGTGTAGTGGTTACAAGCACTGTAAAACACTTAATCTAGTCCCGATGCAATGATTTAATACAGTAGGTTGGTCTTATGCATTCATTTGAGACTGGATCAGGAGAATCGATGCTGATAATGTCTGGGCCGAAGGCGAGGGACGATATCAGCGCCCGTTCACCTGATCCAGTCTTAACAAATGACCGGGTAAGTATACATTTATTCCCTTTTATAAATATCTTCCGAGTCAAACCAGTTTACAAAATTATAATTTTCCAAGGATTTTGTACAACAGTTTCATTTGACCTTTTTTCAAACACCCCTCTAGACGTGTTATGGCATGTTCCTCCTGAGAGCAGTTGTAAATGATCTCCTTATATGAAGATTGGCGCATAAGCGGCGCATACTGTCTGAAGTGGCACACGGTCATCAGGTGATTTATCAACTGTTTAAAGGCTGGCCACATGACAGGCTCTCGACCAATAGGAATTTAGGAATGAATGTTAAAATAATGTTTTGCCACCCCTTTGTGGGCAACCTACCCTGATGATAAGCTCAAGAAGTTGTCGCCGGTCGGTGGTGCGAGTTCCTTCAGCTCGCAGAGCAGGGTGTTGACGAGGTAAGAGTTATGGATGACGATGGGAATTTCTTCAAAGACGTTCTCGTAGCACAAACCTGTCTTCTTAAGGCTGCAAGTAAGAAATAAAGCATTTCAGATAACAAAGACCTTCCCTGAAGATGACTTTGCACTTCAGTGAAACATTATCTCTAACAATCTTCAATCTCCAATTTCAAGATGATTTTTACACATACCCTGGGAATTAAAGTTAAATCCCCTTGTAAACATAAATTGCAAGGTTTAGGCTCTAACTTACTCAATCCTGACAAAAAAACTTCCTGCAACATCTTGGTAGATTTTCACAAGGATCTGGGAGGAATAAGGTTGCAGTGAAGCAAACTTACGCATCTGTGGAGAAGTTGTAATCTTTGTAGGATTCCATCGCGCTTTTCGTTAACCTGTACGCCTTCAAGCTGAGCGTCGACTTGGATGTCTTCAGTGGATCTGAGAAGAAACGAACATAAATATTTAGGTACGAGTTCGCACAAGCTGGTAGCCTGCCCAGCACTGTCCCCGAGCTACTAATTCAAATTTCCAATGATTCAAAAAATTTGTGGCTACAGCGGTGTCCCTTGTAGGCTATTAGCTGTCGTAATGGTGGCATTCTCTAATGCCAGTTCATCAAACAAATGTCCATGGAGAAGGCACGTCCTGAGGCCAATTCTATCACCGAATTTAAAAAGGTGAAATTCGCTGCATTTGAAAATGCGCTCAATTTTTGTAAAAACTCTGAGCGACTGCTTAGTATGGCATTGCACATGGTCGTTCTTGTTTGCTTTGCCCCAAATACGGAAACAACCTGAGTTAAGCAGATTTGGAAGCCAGGCCTACCGTATATGAGCACCACCGACTCCTCAATAGAATGCTGATAGTTGAACTGCGAGTCCAGCAGAGCCTTGTTGAGGAATGTGCCATACAGCGTGGACTGGTACCAACCCACGTGGAGGTGATCAATGTTGACGTGACGCAGGTTACGCATCATTTCCATCTGGTACAAAACTGACGAGGGAATTTGGACACACGAAATAAGTGACGCCGTGCCCCTGTAACTTAAAACTGCACAACGCGTAGCCGACCGTCCCCAGGATTATTGGAAGGGGAGATCGACATACATTGGCTTGGGGATCCCAGAAGGGGATCCCCAGACTAGGGGGTTGGGGGCATTTTCCAGCGTTGGGGAGCATGTTCCCATGAAAAAAAAAAAAATCAAATCCTGCAATCTGGTGCATTTTAAGCACCCCAAAGATAAATCTACGCATCTCGGGCTTGCTTGGATTTGTTGATTTTTAAGCAAGGGGTTTTTTTTCAGAAGAATACAAAAATGCATCCTTGATGTTAGGCCTAAAGAAAAAAGTCTCCGGTTTCGTCGCCATAGACCTGCCCATTGCCAAAATAAAGAAGTTCTTTATTTGGTATAAAACGATGTCCAAAAGCTGCCAAACGACTGGTATCCTGCTATTGAGTAATTTTAATGTGTTTTAGATGGGGTACAGTTGATTAATATGTACAGTAAAGGAGTCCCTCTAGGCCCCCATACATTTAGCCAGGCACTTTTTTCCAGATGACCTCATTTCTATATTATACATTTACACCTGGGAACCAGACAAACGGGGTGGTCTTATTTCCTGTGTACATCTAAAAGCTGAAAATGCTCTTTAATAGTAAATAGTGAGGGGGCCAGGCTATGTCAGCATTGGTAGCAGCGGTACATACGCATGCAGTCACGATGGATGTCGCACGTTCCTTCCTCCATGTTTATGCGTACATCATTTCTAGGAACAAAGAAAGTAAGGGGAAAAAAAACGGGGTGGGGCACCACATTTTGATCCAGCCCCTGACCAGAAACCGGACCCTTTTTTGGTTTAGCCTTAGGTGATAATCATTTTCTTGGCAACTTTGTTTCCAGTTTCTATGCCTCTCTCTTACCATCATCAAAGTTCTCCTCATCGGCGTGCTTAGGAAAGGGGAAACAGTTGGTTATCTCCAGCGTGTCATCTTGGACGAGGCCGAGGAGAACTCCCTGGACCAATTCTCCGGCACTCCCTCCCTCCTCCTCGCAATGCTTGATGATCTTCAAGACAACCTGGTGGATATGGAAACGTATTCATTTCCATGAAACAATGCACCATTTTTTGCACTAAACCTGAAAGTCAACAAACTGATATTTTGCCGACATCTGGTCACACTTTTTTGTTAAAGAGCTGGCACCGAATTGTTATTGCTCAATTCCCCAATGAAAGTGGGCGTGCGGGTGGCCCAGTGGTTGTCAAGTTAACCATGAGAGCATGCAGTTGCGAGGTGGATTCCAGACTGGGGCAGAGCTGTCAAGTGGTGGTTTCTTTTCCCTATCCAAAAGAGTCCCAACATCTTCTTGGAATGTTTTAAGTAATATGAGGCTTGTGAAATAAATGGGCCTAGCTTTGCTAAACCAATCACTCTGCCATTATCATCTAAAATGTCTAAATGAATGTGGTGAACAGTGAAAGAAAAGACTTGTGTGGTCATGGTACTCTGTAGACTTTGCTAAAATCCCAAGCATCATGTCCAGGATCATGATCGATTATGACCGGTTGTCATGGTTGTTGTTGATTAAGATGAGCATTAAGAACATGAAACTTTTTCTCCAATCCTGAATGATTCTATAACGTGTACAACTTTCTTTTTCCGAATAAAATACGCCAAAGCCCATGTTTCAAAAGAAGAGGTGAAATTGTCACTGATCAATAGCCCACGTTTGATGAAAGCGCGATGGGGCTACAGGCTACAATGCAGCGCAATAGACAATTTGTGGAACCAGTCTGGGTACCAGGCTAGAAACGGCACGAGAAAATCCACAAACGTCAACCCAGATGGGGTGAATTTTTCCCCAGTCAGAAAACAGATCTGTTCTAGATTTTCACACACTTGAAAGCTTATAAAATAAATTATCAATGGTATTAAATCTTTAAGTCATAAATATCAGTTAAACCCTCACCAATCCATCAATTTGTACTTTCGCTACAGGTGTATCAAGCGTGCTCGCAGTCGCCATCTTGGTAAGTTGGTAAAAATTGATAAATACTACAAACCAAATTGCTCAAAATGTGTTAATTTTTATAAAGTATTGTTATTCTAAAAACAAATGAAAATTTCATTGATGAGTAAAGAATATTTAGTTTCCTCATATATCAAGTTCAGGCTTTTGTGGTCAATTTAACTTTAATCATTAACGAGGTTTATTTTAAACCCTTTTGAAAGAGCCTAAATAAGTAAGGGCCGGCTGCGTCCAAAACTTATGACACGTGCGGCAAGGAAAGTCACTGGGTCGCGGCTAGTTGGGACCGGTTTAGTTTCGTACTTGCTAACAAGGACTGCTATTTGACAGATCATCAATGGTTAAATTTGTATCGAGGTAAGAGGTGTAATTCTTCCAAAAATATGTCATTTAAATCATCTCCCAATATATCCGAAGTATGCGGAGACGCGTTGACAGTAGTCTTAGCCGTAGCTCCGAAAACCCAACAAGCATTTGGAATGTCAATTCTGTATAGCGCCCCAACATTACTGCTAGTATAGGGCTGAGTTCTGGCGGCTTGTTCCCGTATGTTTGTTCACGAACAGCTCGATTTGTTGTTCTCGGGTCGGCCGCTCGAACGCCGGGAACAAACAACGAGTTACCGATGGTAGTTAGTGACATGCAACATGGCGGCGCCCATTATGTAGGCTACGTTATTCGAGAGTTAATGTTTGGATGGGCTGAATTCTTTTCTATATAACAGGATTATTCATTTCTGTGTTACGGAAAATAATTAATGTTAATTTTTGCAAAACTTCCCATTGTCTTTGGCTTTGAAAGCCATCTCTCTACTTTTTGCAGCTGTTCAAAAATCAAAATCTCACGAGTTTTTCCGTGTGTTTCTATAAAACCCTGACGAGGAGGTGGTGTGTGATCCTGTTCCGAGAACAGTGTTCTTGAGTCGTGTTCCCGCCGTTCGAGCGCGAGAACAAGAAACCTGTGTCAAGAACAGGCCGCCCGAACTCGACCATAGTTTCCAACCCGAATGTCGGGAAAAATCATCAAACTGACCTTTCTTAAAGGGAAAATGATGACAGGCTGTAAATTAAACCGATCATCAAAACGTAGATGCACAATTCAAACTTGACTTTCTGACTCATTTTAAGACACAGTTAACAAGATAAGCTGGTCCGAAGTTTATGAAACCATTTACGTAGAGTTATCAATCAGAGTGATCTCCTTTGATTAAAATATACTATAAGGCTGAATACCCGTTATTCTTAAAGTGCGCCCTCATTGGTATAACGGTGTACATGTTTAGTAAGAAGTGGTCGTTGGCGGCGCAGTAAATAGCGTCCATTCGTGCCGATTGGCACTTACCAGAATTGTAGAATCCAAAAATTGGCTAATATTGGGAGTCAGTGAGATTTATTATGTGTAATACTCAAAGGTTTTTAGGGATTCAAAGGAGACTGTTTACTGAAAGAAACTGATACCTGACTGTATTGCAATAATAACCAGCCAAATACCAGTTTTTTCGTGATAAAGTATACTTTATAAATACATGTACTTGTTACAAATTCCTCTAAAAATGATTGTCAAAACACTGTATTTCCGTACTGATAGAAGCTGTACAGCAGTACAGTAGTAATGTGAAATATGATTTAAAATGTTTCAAATGATACGTCATCAATTTGACTCAAGGTTCATAGCATTTAGTCCCTATTTTGATTGCAAGAATGGTGTTTTCTCGAGAATTGTGTTTGTATGCATTTTCTGCAATTTTTGACTTTCCTGTAATCTTTGTAACAAAGTAGCGTAGGAACTGAAAATTAGATTTTTCGCTGAGGGAATATTTTACTTTCCACCTCCCCCCCTCTCCGAGGGATTTCTTAAAGGCTATGGCCGGAAAAATTATTCTCTCGCACCAGGAAAATCCATTTTGTTTTTCATTGTGTTTTTTTCCCAAGACTTCAAATCCATTATATCCTCTCGCCTCTCACGGGCTGTGTTTCAGCATTAGTACATGGACCTCAGCTTGTTTTTTCCACACTTTCCACTTGGTTGTCTCCACCGGCGTGGCCCCGTCCGTAAGATCGTTCACCCTCTCCCACCGCCACGGATAAACAGATTGTGATAATTTGATGATTACACAAATATTCAATTTGGCGCGCTTTTACTGCGGCGTGCGAGTGCGTGTGCGCCCCGTAACACACGGCAATTTCTCAATCTACAGCCCGGTCAGCTCCGCTCCTCGCGCCGCCGTCTTTTTTTTTAATACCCCCGCGTGTTCCCTTCGCCGTTCCCTCCACTTCTCCCGTTCCCTAAGACTTGATTATCTTCCTCTGCTCCTCGGACCATCTCCCTCTTCCCCTCTCTTTTCCCTGCACCGTCTCCTTTTTTTTTTTTTTCGGTCCGAGTGCAGTTTTCACCTGCGGGCACGGAGGATTGCAGCCGGGGCGTTGGGCGCTATATGTACTGCTGTACATATGCACCAGATCCTAATCTTGCTCTGGTTTTAATCTTCAATAAACTTAAGTGATGCAGAATGAGATGTGGTTTGTGTGTTGAAGATGTGAAGGGAGGAGGGAAGGCCCTGAATCACGCGTCTGTCTTCATCACGGAGGCGTGGCTGTCGCGATCTTCCGAGAGACGGAGGCCTACAGTAAGGGATAATTATGCTTTCGATTGGATCATAAATTCTTGTCTTTTCGCGTAAATGGGTACTGTTGATAATTGATGTGAAGAAGGTTTTCGGTATCATTATGAAACTTGTACTTGTTTAGTAGTGAGTGGGGTCTGGGACACGCGACCAATAACCTCAGAACGAAAAGAGATTTCACCTGGTTCTGTAGCGTAAACCATCGCCACATGGCTACGTCCACCATGCAAACCTTCCGATCACATTTTATACCGACTTGAGTAGGATGGTGAGCTTAAAGTTTCTTGAATTTAAGGACGGTCTTGCAATTTAACCGTTGTATTTGCAGTCACTATTTATCATAACGGTGTGTTTTGCGTGAAATCGGGCATTAACTTGGCTGTAATCGACCCTCATTATTGGAAGCCGAGAATTTCAGAAAAATGAGGGCGCACTTCGCTGTAACTAGGCAAACGTCATCTATAGGTTTGCTGGTCTACCAGGGCCGTTCTTTCAGAGCCGAATCGGAGAATGGCGTGAGTATCGTCGACCAAAAGGCATTCGTGGTTTGTAACATAATACATCAGCTTCAAACACGAGTTTAAGCAAGCGCCCTCACTTGTCCTGTGTTAAGAAGTTTTTACAAATCCGGCGTAGAAACCCTATTTCGAGAAAAAAGTACCTGGTCAAATACTGAAGTGATTTTTTTTTTCTGTAAAGTTAACAGGCCTTGCAGTGGTGCTTTAATTCCAAGCCAAATCGGCCCACCTGGAGGCAATTGGACCTATTTTTCGGTTTTGCTTGGGCACGGCTGAAAATGATACAACTTTGATCCATTGCCACAGGAGATTGTACTCCAGTTTATGAGTCGCATAAACATGTAGCGTGTAACTTAGCGGACGTCTTCACTCATACCTTCTCTTCAACGTCAATAACACGTAGAGATTTTTTTTTTTAATAAAAACGAATCTGCAGTTTATCGACCTACAACCGTTCTTCAGCTTGGTTTTGTTTTTTTCGGTTGATTTTTTTCATGAGCTCCAATCGATGCGATTGGTCGAGAACTTCTAACCGTTTCTCCGCACCAGTCCTGCCCTGGCCAGACCCCGGTTATTTTTTTTTTCTACATTTTGGATCTCCCAGGGGGCAGGCAATGTTATCATTCCTGAGCGCGAATGAAGGAGGTTTCCCCTGTCATCAATTGTTGTAAACTAAAACAAATTATAACGGCCCCGGTAGCGGGTGGGCAGTGGGCCGTATACGAACGGGATGGCGTGTATCGTGTCTCTTTCCCCCCGCCGCACCGGGAACATCGTACCGGTGTCTATGTTTCCCGTCTACCGTGTGTTCTGTCTTGTGTATGTGTGTGAGTGTGACCGTGTTTGTCCCCTCGAGACCCGCCTGGGGACGGGGTAACGGAATACTGTTGTTGTTGAGCGTCCTGATGTTTCACCCGCCCTTCTGATGCTACACGGGCCCGGCGGATGCCCCCCCCCCCCGCTACCAGACTCAAACACACGCCCGTCTTCTCTGCTCGCACGAAAATTGTTTGGCAGTTCGTGAAGGCACAAGATGTAGCCACGTTTTCTTTTATTAAATTCTCTTCTTAATTACCACGCAGCTGACTTTGCGCTATTTGAATGACAAGCCAGTTTCTTCCGTCGGAAAAAAAAGTTTTAATTGAGTTTGAGAGGCGTCGTTTTGTTGATGCGTTGGAGCAACTCTGATCCACTCTAGTTTGGATCGTTTTTGGACCCTATTTTTACTTTCTGACGTAGTTGTTTCATAAAGTGGGATATGTAGTTTAACGCCATGACAAGAAAAGCACAGCCTCTTCGTCCAAAACCACAATATTCTTGGAGAGTCTGGATAGTAAAACTCACATTGGTTATAAGCGGTTCAACAGTAACACTGGTTTTCTCGTGCAACTGCCAATGCGTCAGCTCAGCTTTACAACTTCTTTTTTCCCTACGTAGTGTACAAAGACCTCATTTCTTTTTGAAAAAAAAAAAAAACCGTCATAAAACAAGACGACAGACTTGAACGTCTTCTTCCAAACTTGAAGATTCGGGGTACCTTAAGTTGCGAAATCTTCCGCGCACTGCCCTTGGTGTTCGCTGGTTCGCTGGTGTAACATGTTCGTTGGTTTCAGATCCTCGAGTTTGCTATGCGTGCGCGTCTAGCAGTACATTAGTCAACCTGATAGACTGCCATTGTTTCCCTGAGTAGTCGTTTGCTGGGCACCAGGACACAGGCTGATTGGATAGTCATGACGGCTATTTTACTTAATCAAAGGAGAGGGAGAGATGGATTTCATCTTATTTCCTCTCACTCTCACTTGGAAATTACTTGTCGCTCTCTGTTGCCATGAGAACCGTTACCGCTTGGCAATACTCGTTTCTTCATTCTTCTGCAGTTAGAGTCGCTAAAAAAAAAAAAACCACAGTGGAATCATTTTCTTTCATGTTGCTTTCACTTGTACAGGCAAAAAATATGATGCCCCCAGGGGCTAGTATGGAGTGTCGTTTTCGGCAAGACGGCAACGGAGGAAATTCAAAACGTGCATTTCTTTAACCGTCTTAATTCGCCCAACAAAAGATGTCGAGTTAAGTTCACTGGGGGCTTGGGGAACGGCCGCGTTAATTACGGGCCCAATGAAATGAACGTGGCGCGTTAATGTGATTTGGAGCGAGGCCTGTGAGTCTTGCTACAAGAAAGCGAATATCATCTGGTCGCTTTTTTTGTTTTTGATGTACACCTTGCGGATTCGTTTCAATGGCCGGTACCATGGCAACCCAAACTCCGCAATTTCGAACAAAATTTGAAGTTAATTCGTTGCGACGCGAGAGCGAGTGGTGGTAGTGGGGACTCCGTACACGCTCTCACATATTTGCGCCTTCTTCGATTCGTATATACCGGGGGAAGTAATCACGAGCCTGGGTACGTCGTCGCTCGGATCGCGGTACATTTTTTGCCCCATGAACATGCTCCCAATACGAGTGTCGATTTCGTGGTCCGTCACACCTACCGACTAACGTCAGTGGGGGCGATTATCCTTACCGATTCAAATCGCCTAAAATCTAAACAAATGTTTTGTTCTGGACGCATCTTTCCAATGGTGTACGTCAGGCCCGATCTCACCATTACTGTGCAATGACCGTGTAGCATGGTAGAAATTCTATATTCCCAGTATGTCCACACATTAACCCACCTCCCCCAAACTGGAAGCAAGTACGAAAGTTTGGCGCGAAATCCAAACGCCAGCACATGATATTGAAATGTTAATGCCATTGTTGTTTCTACGCAGTTGGACTGCTGAAGATAGCAGTAAGATGACAGTAATGACCCTGACAGTGTTACTCTTAAAAGTACAAATTGCCGTCAATGCATCAACCTGAGACTAGGCGCACTCTATACAACATGGACCTGTTAAGAGATAGTATACATGTTCACACATACATTACAAAGTTGTGTAATTTCCGAGTATTCTGAGAGAGGGACTTAGGAGAAGCGATCGTCAGCCACTACGGCAACACTAGCCGCGCGCGTGCGTTTCACCTGGAGTTTCGCCGAGTGCGTCCTGCCGATCACGGCGGGAGGGAAACCCCTGCTGGCCCCGTTCAGCACCGTACCGCAGCGCGGCACGCCGGATCGGAGCTTTCTACACAAACCCTTGGCGGGAGAGTCATCGGTGTAGGCTCGTATACGTTTGCGACGAGAGTGGTATCATGTCGCGTCTAAGTGACAGGTTGACAAGACATGAAAATGATCATGTTGCAACTATATTTACTGCTTTCTCTGGGCCAAATGCCCGATCTACCAACCTAGGGGCACTGTGGGGGGAAACCATGGTTTCACACCTGGAAATGAATAAATAAAATGATGATAATGACAGTGGAAATTAGTGGCAATTATGATTAGCTGCTCATGATGGGATATATTCGAGGAGGTAAGTAATGTGTGATTAGCAATATTCTTGTCTTGTTCATCACTGGCTATGAAGTACTAGATTAAGACAGTCATGGTGCATATTTTTTATGACACTTGACATTCGTTGATTTGATCAAAATTCGTTCACTTTGTAATTTGGCCAAACGGGTTTTTTTGGGGGGGGTGTAATGATTGCTGAGTTGCAACGCGCTGGGTGATTGAGCGTGAGGAAATAAGAAAACTCCGCCAATTTCTGAGATCTTTTTCTCACAGGAAGCTTGGAATAAACTTTTGTTGTCAGCGAAATGTTTATTGTCGGGTTAGTCTTTTCATAAAGAGAGATTGGGTTGACTTTTCTTTTTTTTCTCCCTGACTTTCTGCACACACGAAATGCAGAGGGCTCATTCAATTTCAGAAGATTTAACCACTCTGCAGACTTCTTGACCTTGCGAACACAGTGGCCATTGTGGGAACAAAACTGTAAAGTTGAAGGGGAAAAAAAAAGAACCCGTTGTCAGAGAACTCCAATGCGTGTGCACGGTTTGATTTGCTGGTACCCGCGCCTTCTGACACGACTGTGGGGACAATGAAATCCCAAAGTTGACTATTTTTTCGGGAAGGACTTGAAAGGCCAGCCGGGACACTGCTAACAAACTATGGCATTCAGGAACAAAGCCTGTGAAAACACCGCCATCGAGGTAGAAAGAAAATGAAATTGGGGGAACAAAGGACTCAATAGAACTCCGTAGGAACAGGTTCAGTCCAGTACTGTCACTGCGCGTAAGGCTTAGTCGAATAAAAACAGGTCACGGTTGTAAGGACCCCCATGCTAACCTGTGAGGTCAACGACCGAGACTAGGGAGCCAAAAGAGACAGAGAGAGAGAGGGGGGGAGACTTTTTCCTGCAACTCTTGCTGGAAACGCCCCGGGGTCATACACGGCTTAGAATGGAGCGTAAATGCTAGTCCAAATTCTTGCAAGGCAAGGGGGGGGTTGCACGGTAATGGCAAAGTTGACCGTCGTGTGGAGGACATGACAGAATGGTGGTGGTGGCAGGGGGGGGGTTGTGAATTGAAAGAGGAAGAAATCTACCGAATGGGTGTTAAAAATCCAAATTGCTGCAAATGGCCTCCCTGACGTTTATCCATCGTTAATTGAGCGAAGATGAAGCGCATCTGTAGCCCAGCAAGAGAACTATGAGCAGTGAATGGCGACCGGCTGATGGCAGATATTCGTTGAGATTAGTTGGTTAGACCCCCCCTCCACTGATTAGAGAACTGCAGAAATTATGGCAAGCTCGCCCATTCTGCGGGCCGGCATTATTTTGCCGAATGTGATTTATTCCAGCCAAGCGGTAAAGGTGGGCTAGCAGAGGTCGGGCTTGTCATAAGTTGAATAATCATATAAGAAAACCGAGAAAATAACCCTTGATGTTCCTTTTTAGTCATTGACCCCTCAAACGACATTGGGATTGTAAATAATTCTGCCAAGTTGTTTCTGTCGATTCCAACGGAAAAGATTTTAAGACCATTACTGGAAAAAATGCCTCAGTTAAAAGCATTAAAATGAGAGCGGTGGCGTCGTGGCGCTGTGCATTATTTTGTATTCAGAGAGATTCTTCCTTTGCATAATTATACGGAATGCAGTGACGTCATCACCAGGGCAACCAAACAGGTCAGACACGGGTGGTCAAACGGACTGACTCAGCGTGTGTCATAGTGACACTCGGGCCTTCGACATTTCCAACTTTAATGGACAGTGTTCCGCCGCCCAGTCCCCGCCACCGGCCATTTTTCCCTCCTTCCAATCAGCGTCGAACAAAGCAGCTCCAGATCTCGATAGAAATCTCGGACTGTGGGTTCATCAAGAACAGATTATGAACCGGGAAATGAAAGAGGGGTGTGTGAATTCGTAGAGTTCATGTTACGCGCCCAGAGAGATTAATTGTCGAGGATGGAGCAGCTTATAGCAGAAAGTTGGGCGGGTCGTCCCTAGCCTCCTAGGGCGTGGAAGGTGGCTTGTGAACTTTGGCCCCTAAAATACAACTTAACCCCCTCCCCGAAAGAGCTGTTTTAATATTTTGCTGCAGTTTCGCACAGATTTTGTTTTATTTTGTCAGAAATATCCCTTAATTCCTTCGCTGTACCCCAGAAAATCATTTTTGAAAATTTGTTTCCTTTAAGCTGTCAAATTTGCGAGCTTGTTCCCTTGAGAGGATGTAAATGTACTATTCCTCCCACCTTTGGCAATAGACGTAACTGGGTTGTCACTCGACATGTCTTGCTGATAGCACTTTGGTTCGGTCACCTTTTGCACAGTGCGCATTACCCGGATTAAGAATGGTCAGCCTGTGGTCAGTTTGCGTGGTTAGTTTACTAACCATCGCACTATTGGGGGTCACCCAGGACACGACCCATTCCTAGAGGCTGGAGAGATAGTGCAGGCAATTCGCAACCCAAACACGATGACCGAAAGGGGCGAAATTAGGCCGGTGAATATTAAAGGAATAATAATAATCATCATAATAAAAAAAAAGCGCCCGGTCACCTAGGCTTGGATTAATTGCTTGTCCTTTGTCTGTCCGCTTTTCTTCCAATTAAACCTCTCATCGGTGGCCTGAATTGGCCGTAATCTTGCGGTCATTCTGCAAAGTCGGGTTTTGGTCGTTGTTCAGGACAGAGGCCGTTTCCTTCCGGTTGAGCGGGCGGTAACCTCTTAAGCGGGCGCAAGAGAGGTCCGTTGTTGGAGGGGGTACATTGTGCAGTTCGAGGGGCGATTTTGCGTTGGCTTTTCGTCATCGTTGGATCATTTACATCATAGAAGGCACACATGCCAAAAGGCACTCAAGACGATTGAACAGGGCAATTCTTTAAAAACTTCTTACGGAAGAAAAATTAATCTCGGTAACGAACTTCTATTTTTGAAAAAAAAAGAAAAGAATGATTGACATTCTATCGCCACATAAACCAAAAATGTCCATTTGGAAGATAGGCCTGTGCACACAATAAAAATTAAGAATCATTATAAAAATATTGCCTCTTTTGCCTAAAACATGACTGTTTGGGACCAGGCCCGGTATTATGGGTTGTGCTGTTTTAAAAGGATACGAGGCAACGCAGCTCTCGCAGGGTGCACCCCCGTAAGTAGGCCAGAAATGTGTCCGCAGCGCTCATAAATAAAACTTATACGCTCAAAATATGGTATATTAGAGAGTCCCAAGAGCCACGGAATTGCGGAATTGAAAAAAAATATGGTACTAAACCTCTGGCCAGGACCCAGGGATTGCAATTCTAAACAATTTGGATGCAATCAAGCCCGACAGAGGGGTGCATTTTTACAATGGCTCCTTTTCCGGGCAGTGAAATTTCCTTCATTTTAGGGGTGGTCTGCTCTGGGTTAGAATTTCTCAAAAATTCATTTGTCAACCCACTAAAAATTGAAAGGAAAATAAAAGAGGACATGTCGAACATCATGTTTCTGTCCAGCCTGGACACCTGTTAGAGTTGTGAGTATTTTAAAAATAATTTTGAAATATAAGGATTTATCGTTGGTGTCTATGGGAATTGATTTAAAGGTTGACGCTTTGCACTGGTAACCAGGACGAATTCCTCGTCCTAAAACATATCGGCGGCGTGGTACCAGCCAGAACTGGGAAAGCAAGGTATGGTTTTGAATAGAAGGCAATAGTGATACCGTGAGATGTTTTCAACCTAGTTTACATGTTAGCTTTTTTTCGATATGACATTGGGAATTTCATCAGTCTGTCTACCGGTCTTGCTGCTTTATGCTGCAGGCTCATCTGTCTGTACTTACGTAGTTTGCTTGTTAATTGTTTGCCTATCTATTAATAAATTTATTTCCCAGAGATAATTTTGAACTACTAAATGCTTCACGTATTGGGATATGATAGCAGCTTTCGACTTCGGGCACAAAAGTAAAAATTCAGTGAACTGCTTTGCCTGTACTCCGACAGACCCTCCCAAATTTCCGAATCACTAAAACACGCTGGTTTCTTGAGGAATAAACTGTACATTTCAAGGCACACGCCGCGATATGTGTTTACTGTGGACCTGAAGTGACAACGTTTGTGCTTGCTTGCCTCTTTTTGTAAAGAGCAGGTCGAAGAACTCGCCAGGGCATTTGCCATGTAATCTGCATGTATGATGTTCTAAGCCACCAGGGCAAATCCCTCTGCCACACTGTCATCAGACGAGGATCATTTCTTGCCATGATGTCCAATTTTTTTTTCTTATGGTCTTAATGAATAACGAAGGACATTAAAGATAGATTGGACGCAGACCCTTAGTCGTTAAAGTAGTCGTATCCGTCTAAGACGCCCGGGTGTCCATACCACCATCGTAATTCAAGCACGGAATGCGGCCCGCTACCAAAGGGGGGAAAATGGAGAGGAACGGTGGCATTGGAATCTTGTCTGCTCTCAGGCCTTTTGACGGTACATGGCTGTCTTGAAGATCATACAGAATTAATGGGGGGGGGGTGATAGATAAATAGAGAGAGAGAGAGAGAGAGACTGAGATTGAGAGAGAGAGGCCCGAGACGCGCTGGAGCACAGCCGGGCGGATTACAGTCAAGCAGCGCGCCGGTTTCCGTTATCGCAGGCTAAGGTATATAGGCCCTCTCTGGCACCCAAGCTGGTGAAGAAAAAAGGGCGGATTAGGTTCGCTTCGCAACCAGGCTGGAGAGTGTATCTGTCAGCTCCAGCCCCTGCCACTCGGCTAGGAGAGCGGCGTGACGGCGTGGCGTGTCGAGGGGGAATCGACTTACAAACTCCCGGCATCCAGCGAGCTGTTCATGCTCAAATTTCCTCGGTCTCGTCTGGCTCTTTCTCATTTTTTTTAATTCCAAAAATGTGCTCGGTCCTCGCCAGCAACGCGATTCCTCTCTTTTTGTCGGGAAAATGAAATAAAAGAGCAATTTAAGGTCTCTGACAAAATAATAATTGTTTCACATTGGTGCCAATTTTGTTGTAAGCATATAAATGCTAGCTCAATGCAGTTGTTTTGTCCATAACCGATAACTGTTTATAATTTTTAAACTGAAGTAAATAAGAATTTTCACCAGTTCTAAATACATATTCTCAACTACAAACCTAACTTTGAGCAGAATAATCTCCATCCAAATGCAATGACACAAGAAATATTACCGGACACTCCTTGCTGTGTTTTAGAAGTAACTTTTTCTCTCTCTCTCTTTTTCAGGTGAAGTAACTTTCCTTGTAGAACAGAGAACTTTTCGAGCAAGATGATAAGTCGTTTTGCCCATAAGTCAGTTGGCTACGTTTTCGTTCCATGCATACTCACCTTTATCGACTAGTCTGAGTCACTGACGAAAATGTGACTTTTTGGTGTTTATACAGAGCATTTATGCAGGCACCAATCTGCAATCTCGCTTTCTCATGAATCGGCGGGTCCCTGCTGGCTTTCAGAATCGCCGGTACGGAAATTTGGGGATAAAAAAGAAAACCTCAGCGAGCGCAGAGGCCAAGTTTCCATTTTGGCTTAATCCGCCCTGAGAGGACCGCAGGAAGAAGCCATGAGATGCAACAGAAGGGGGGGGGGTTAGGACCTCAAAACGGAGACAAAAAAGGGGAGAGAAAAGACCTGTGACGACTGTAATAGAGACAGAGCTCGGCGGGCTTGTCGGAAGGCAGGGGTAGAAGAGTCGGTTTACCACGGCTGCAATTCGTCGCCATCTGTTAAAATCTTACGGCGACCCGAACGGCTCAGCTCCGATGTAGCTGGGTTGCTTCACGGCGGTCCCGTCTCACACATTTCAGGCGGATTAGAGACACATTAGCTCGGCTGTGCTCGTCCGTTGATACCTATCCAGCTACACTTGACCTGCGTCTCCCGGCCGGTTCCGGCCATTATTTACCCTCGATTTTTCTCTGTTGGGAAGAAGAAGAAGAAGGGCAAAAGGAGCCCAGGGATTTGCTTTTACCCTGGGATGAAGTTTGACACTGTATCAAATATCACGGGTATTTCTCTTGTTTGAAGTACCGGAATTATGGGAAAAGTTAGGCAAGAGTTGTCATAGGAAGATGTACATGGAATCTTTCCAAACTCACTCTGAAATTGTTGACTTCGTCGTTTTCCATGTTTGTTAAAATTTATTTTAACAGTTCTAGCCCAATACAATAAAAAATTTTTCGTCACAGTCACAGAAACACAAAATACCGTACTTTTCCAGACATCTTTATTTAACGAAAAGCAATATAAATCTTGTCCAACTCGACATCCATTCTACTTGGGAAAAGCGGGACAAAATTTCTCACAAAAATTAATGCATTTTGATTTCATTCACAGTGAAGTTTTTTTTTGTTGTTGAATATGGTTTGCACAAATTCTAACTGCAGACTTATATATATTTGCTGTAATCTTATCATTTTTCATGTATTTAAGAAAAGAGAAGGCTCGTGATTGGAGCGTGTATACCCCGCAGTTGATGATTGGCAATATTTTCACAAGGTTGCGATTTTCGTCACTTGTTACAAGTGGAGGGAGAGGGTGCGTTGGCCACTGTCCATTGTCGTCGTAGCCACTGTGCCCGCTCATGTTGACTTTACGAACAGAAACATTATGAATTGGGGTTAATTTTGCCGCGCTTTCAAGTCATGTAATGAGGCGTCATCCAATTAATTGTGCGACAGCCGAAACTAAGGCCTCACGCACAAAAGAGACGAAACCCAAACAAGTTGCTGGAGAGGGGAAAAAAGGAAAGAAAAAAAATATTCCTTCAAAATCGACCCAGGCTCTTATAAAGTTACCAGCAATTAAATTAGAACCCCTTCAGCCGTTTGTAGAGGCAGCACAGCGGTGTTAAAGCAGAAAAAAGGAGGGAAAAAAAAGAGAAAAAAAAAGGAAAAAAAAGATGAAAAAAAAAAGAGTTCGGAACAACACGATTAGCGCGTCGAGGACCAGGTATAGGCCCGTGGATGGAGAACAAGAAAGATGTAGGGATTTATTCATTCTCTCAAACACCTCCAAGGAGCTTGGTGTTTCCATTCTTCCCAGTCTTTGTCCCAGTTTAGTATCATTTTTTTTTAAAGAAAGTGTTTGGCGAAGGACTGGGGGATATTTTGACAGCATTAACAGGACGGGGTTTTTTTTAACTCCGTAGCGGGAGTACCCCCCTTTTTTTGCCCCGCTATTTTTTTCTCTACCTCCTTCTAACCTCCGGCGCGGCTTGCAATCTTAAAAGATGACCAGCCGTTCATAAGATTCGGTGTTTTTTTTTTTTTTGCCGTGACCGAAAATGAACTTGTGCCGTTGCTGTTGCTAAGTCGTGTTTTCTCACTGAACTCCCCCCCTTTCGGTTCGGATCCTTTGTGTCTATGCCTGTTCTCCTCGTAACAACGAAACCAACCGTTCCATTGTGTAACAGGCGGGTATTATGCCTCTCCTTTTTCGCTTAACCAATTGCCATGGTGACAGGGGTGCCCTTATTGCCAAGTGATACCAATTTGGGCAGGCTGAAAACACGGACGATTTCTAGTTTCACTGGAAAGACAGTAAACACGGTTCTCGCAAGCACTTTGGAAGTGAATCCCAAAACTGCCATCGTCACGGTAAGCCAAAATATGTTTTTCTCAATTTCCGAAAGAACTATCAAGTTGTTTGATTATCAGAAAAAAATGCAGCTGAAAGAGATAATTTGATAAAAATGTCTTTATTGGGGATGGAAAGGAAGCATCGAATCTGGGAGGATTTTCTTGAGCCTACAGCTCACGTACAAGGGCACCACTGCTTCCCCCACTCAGGAGCTTTGTCCACATTGCATCTACTTAGAGTTTGAGCTAAAATTGTCTGTTTACCTGAGAAATTTTGTAAAAAGTCAAATATAACAACGAAATGGATTATTCGGCGATATTGGGTCAGTCTTGATTCACCACAGTTCACAAAATGGAGGAGAAAATGCGCATTGGAATTTTAAGACCAAAAAGACATCGAAACAATGAAAATCCACCCCTTTATTTCTGTCTCAAAATGACACCCTATCACGCCATGCCGGTGGGCATCTTTAAAGGAAAATCTTGGGTGATGCCGTACAGAGGGACGAAAATTGCGCGCGCTTCTATTGGCTTATTGGAGTAAACCTTCCCCACCAAACAAACACGTCTCTCTTGTTTCTATTGTCGCCAGTCGTTGATGGTAACTGTGTCCTGAACTGGAAACACTGTCATCGTCATTCGTTGTCATTGCTATCAGTGCTTCCTGCTTTCAGTGACAATGACGTCATCACTGTCACTTTATGTAACAGATGTCATTGTATATTTTGTCAGAAAAAAGTCCAGTTTATGTCTATACAAATTTCTGTCTCTCAGTCTGTATCTTGGGTTTCCCCGACAGCGTCGGTTTTTGGAAAGAGAAACCACCAAGTCGTTCTGACAAAGTCTTCCCTGATGACGAATGTACTTCCCGTCCGCCACCGCAGAATGTATTGTCTTCTGTGCATTTTAACATCTTTTTTGACTCCGGTTTCTCCGGTCTATACTCTGTTCCTTCTCGTCCCCATTCCCTGCCCCGTCCCAGTTCCGTCGGAGACGGTTTAATAACATCATTTCCAGCATCTCATTCTTGTCACATCTTTCAGCTCCTTCATGCATCTAGGCTATCTTCTGTCCCTCCATACGTCTCCCAAACACTTCCTCGTGATCCAACATTTCGTTTCGGATGGCTATTTGGCGGGCACTTTCAGCATCGCCTCCGTCTCTTCGAGCAGACAGGGCATCCTCGAAAGCTCAGAAGGCGGCATTAAAAAAAGAAATCGGCCATCCTTGCCGAGGGAGAATTTGTTCTTGGACACAGGTCAAGTTTAAACTCGGCCGTTTATATTTTTTCCCCGACGGGTACGTCAAATATGACGCATTTGCAGACCGCGAGCAACCGCTCCCCCAGATCGAGGCACCGCGTCGCGGACCCTCCCGTCAGCAACAGACGCGCTGCCCGCCCGCCCGCCGTGTCCTCACCAGTGCATAACGAGCTGATTTAATTCATCATGTCAGACGAAATTTTCCTCAAAAGTCCGCAAATACTCGCGGCTAATTTGTAATAATTACGAGAGCGACTCTAGCGGTTGTTGAAAGCCCGTGGAGAGAGCGTGTTCGGGCCTAATATCTTTCTCCCTCTTCCCTCTTCAAAAATCCCAAGACAAACCGACGCGGGTCTTCGTAGCGTCTCTCTCGGACCAACAGGAAACCCTTGATTCGTTCGAGCTGAGAGCAACCGGGGATTTTTTTTTTGGCGAGAGCTTGGATCTGGGGGCAAAAGGGAATAATTGCATGACATTTGCAAAACGCAGCCTAAATACACGCCACTTCGGGAGTGGGGATGCCGATAATTCAAAGTGCCCCAAAACAAAGGCTTATCTGGGGGCACAGACAGATTAGCGACCCTTGTGAGTTTGCATTTGGGGACTTTTGTATGGCGAAGGAGGGAAAATTTCTTTCTTGGGGCTCTTGAATTCTACATGAAGTAGATTAGAATTCTAATCGCGGTGCAATCGAGAGGAAGTTGTATTTATAATTGCCTGCTAAACAGCTGAGTTAAAAAAAAGTTTGTCTTTTTATCACTCAGTGTCGTAAAAGTTGTCAAGATGCCGAGGGAACATTTCCCGTGTCCAAAACAGGCTAATCTCCTTCTATTTTGTGACGTAATGAAAGTTTAGAACGCTATTGACACGGGACGCCTTCAGTCGGGACGTTGTCTTAAGGCCGACACAAAACCTGGATTTTGCTGAAAATGTCGAAAGGCCGAATTCGACATGTAGACAGCTGTGTGATGATTAGTACCATGCACGCTGTATGCTTGTCCATTTGTGGCCCTCAAGGAAACTACGAACATTGTCCGTGGTGCAAGGTTTCCTCACAACATTTTCTCAATCGAAAATAAACCAAGTTGTCTTTTCAGGTTTTCCAAGCTGTTTTTGTATACTAACTGGAGAGCAAAGTTGTCTTTAGGGGAACGTCACAAATTTGTCCCTTGCAGAAGACCAAATTCAAGCAAACGCTGTTGTCCCTTCTTTTTTTCTGCTTTATAATCCCCCACTTCCCCCCCACCCTCTGCTTTAGTTACCATCTTTTGGCCACTCATCACCACTGTCCCCTGTCAAGTCTATCTTTGATCCAACTCGTCCGTCTTACGCTCCTCTCCACGCGGTGCAGGCGGAGCGCGCCCGACGCACCCCAAGCCCGCCCGTGTGCTGACCGGCTTGCTCGTCCGAGGCCCTCTTCCGTCCGTTCGCCTGCGTTCGTTCCTCGGCCTCGCGTCGTCGTGTCTTCTGTCTTTAATAAAGCTTCCCTCTAAACACCTTGGCCAAAGTCTGGACCACGCGTCGGGGGCCTCCCTGGTGTAACCTGGACCCCTCATCATTGGGGAGAAATGGTAACGATTAGAGCCCGCGTACGGGGGAGGTCACGGAGTCGATCAATCGTTCGTAGTGAACCCCGGACGATTACTAGGTCGCTTAGCCTAGATTTCTTCGGCAAGTTAAAGATTTCTTTCGGTCGAGTTGCGCCGCGGTCAGATGATCAAATTACGTATCTTATACAATTTGTTCATTTCATTTGCTATCAGTAAGTACTGGAAGACATTAATTGCATTTCGAAATAATTGGTTCAAGCCAGTTAAGTAAAACTACATCTTTTATTTTCCATGAAGATGTTGCACAGGTGAAACCTTTCATGTGCATCGTCGTATCGTCACACTTGCAATACTGCCCGTGCAAGTTTAATATCCCAATTTGAGGTATTTGGATGAAACTGAACGCGCAGACCATCTTCCTCCTTGGCAAAAACTTCATCAGTGCTGACTAAAAAATTGCAGCCCACTTATAATCTAAAAAAAACACACCAAAAAAAAAAACCGAAGCTTGAAATTTTCGGTTTCAAATATCCCTGTAATGACTAATTGGACAAAGGTGCGGGTCCTTTTTTTCCTGACGTGTTTGCAATGTCTGCGCCAAGCCTTCGTTTGTAGCGACGGCGCAGGTCGACGATGTACGCGACCACACGTAACCGGAGGATCTCAACTCCGTGTACTACCACATCCATCATTGTTTCTAACCAATAATTAACCCACTTTTCGAGGTTTTTTCCCTTCTTCTTTTCTTTAGCGCCCCTCGATTTTTGTATTTAATTCCACATCCGATTTCTGATTTCTAGATGGTGTGTGGGTGTGTGTTCTTATCCACATTGGCCGAACACGGATCACCCTACCACTTAATCGTATTACCAGCGGGGTCACGTCGTGTCGTATTTCTACATCTTTGTCCGATATTTTCGCTCCACTCTGCACGTGTGACCGCAATCCGCGTGCGCTTGCTTCGCCCAAGTTCTTTGATCGAGTGGAAGTAATTAACGGCTTGAAATGAGAGCCCAGATTGATCGCGTTTGCTGACCCTAATAAAGTGTCAGCCCTCCTCGGTTTGGCTAGATTTTGGGGGGGAAAAATCTGTTTCATATATAGAGACCTATCTTTTGTTTACAAACAGTGAGCGCCATTTTGCACGGGCGGCCATGACATGACGTGAATTCAACCGTGGTTGGCTACAGCGTAATAACAAAAATAGGGAGGGCACACCCACTACGAGAAGTCAGGTGCCTTCATTTCGCATCTGATATTGTGTCTGATTGTCACAGGATCCAAGTTTCCTTGAACTTTTTTCACATGTGGTTGGCATAAGCTAGGATTTTGACGTAGTGAAAGGTTTTGTGAACGAAAGTCCAACCCAAGACAGAAATATTTTGGTATAGCATTATCCTTGACACCCGAAGATACAACCGTGAAATTGTGTATATGTTTTAGGATTATTTGTTTTTTAAACGTCATTGGAACTTTTGCTTTGGAGACTGCAGTCAACAGGAAAGTCTTTCTCACACACAGACATGACAAGTTACTAGGGCTACATCCGAAACTGTTGTCTAGAGCTAGGTCTAGGTCTTCACTCCATTGGAAATACGCTGAGACGCGCAGACAATAGACCTAGCCGCAGCTCTGGAAGCCCGTTTCGGACACGGCCGTCATACACTTTGTTACACAAGTTGTCAGTTAAGCGCAGTGAGAAATTATACTGAAGTGTTAGCACTTGACAAAATTTCCTTGAAGAAAGCCAGAGACGTACAGTCCTAGTTTCCCACCTTTCTTTTAACCGTGATCAGTCTCGCACATTCAAGCAGTGCCGGTCATCGGGAAACCTCTCAAGAAGTTATACAAATATCAAAATATAAAAGACAGGAACTCACGTTTTGAATTAAAAGAGAACGGAGGCAAATGTTGCTCTGTATCGATCTGAAATCTGTCCGTGGGATTTATTACAGACTTTAAAACATGAGCAATGGGCAAACCAGAATCGCTTGGTATGTCAGCCGATAGTTTGCAACATGCATGCAAATGAAACCTGCTAGCTTGCCCAAAACATGATAATAAATATTGATCGATGTTTTTAGCGCCCTAAGATGTCGTTAAGTGACTTGTAAGCATCTTTGTTCACTTGCGTTGTTTAGACATGATGAGATGGTGATGCCTTATTATTGTTGTTGACACCTCCGTCCGAAGTGGAACATCTCCTCGGCAAATAAAGTGGCGCTGGGTAAAAACGCGACTAATCTCGAGACCATTCCACCGGATAATCACTTCGTATTGTCTCACAGAGAGAAGCCTTGTCATCTTCGAAAGCAGAGAGTCACGGAGGCGTCGACGAGTCTTAGTTTACCCAATCACCCCACTGTCAGAACAAGAGGAGCTTTTTATCCGCGTGAAAGAAAGGATGGAGAAAATATCGGAAGGTGGAGAAGTGTTTGCCTTACGCGAGAGAGGTTTTTGTGTCAACCGGCGCACCGTTGTTCGAAAATAACGGGGAGATAATCTGCCGATTGACGGCCTGTTGTTGCGACTCAACGCGGTCCAGGCGCACCTACGAGAAGGGGAAAAAAAAGGGAAGCTCGTGTTTGAATGTACTCTGACACTCTCTTCTTGTTGATACTGTTACCTCTCACTAAAGTAAACACACCATTTTGGAGGTCCATCTCCCGATCTGAGCCATGGGACGGCCAAGACGATACCCACACTTGCGTTTTGGAGGGAGAGACGCATTGAGATTGTGCGGGTTGGCGGTGGAGCAAGGTACGGGTAGGGTAGGCATACTCGGGCCGCGGCGTGAATGGGGGCTTTTGCCTCGGTGGCATTGTACCGTCAATGTCGGTGTTGCCTGAGGGCTCTGCGATGGGGGCTATGGCCATGTAAGGTTGACATCCCAGGGGAACTAATTAGCCTCAGTGGGGTAAACATTGCAAAATAAATCTACGTAGCCATCTTTGGACGCCACTTAAAATCCTGGACCGTTGCTATGCAATGTTACAGTCTCCCTCGCTTTTCTGTGCATGCTTATTCAAACACTTTAGGCTGAGACAGTATTGTTTGGAAGAATACCAAGAGGTGGACTTTACAGTAGTGCAGTAACATCAATCTACTTGTATACACTACTCAAAAATTGTTATTTTGTGTATACTTTTTTTCTATGAGATATTTTCCTGCTGAAAATGTGCATTTGATGTTTTGAAACACCTTTTAATTTGTTTTTATTCCGATGAGAACACCATCTTGACAAACAAAAAACGAAAGAACTAGACCTCACTCATTACTTGGAGAAACTTACAAGTTAAGAAATAAGTGGTCCTCAACTTCTTTTTGAGTAGTAGGCCTATATTTTATTGAGCTCAATGACAAAAGATAATATTTGCTTTATTTCCATATTTTCCCCTAAAAACCAAACGACAGGCTCAAGGGTAATCTGCCATTAACAATATTGGTCCTGTAGAACTTGAAATCGGATCAATAAAACCAAACCAACATTTGCAACACCGCCTTCAAATAAGAGGACTTCGACTTTCTGTGTTATATCTTGACAGCGTACAATGTGGTCTGTCTAACACACGGTTTAGTTTAGGGACGAAAGATCGTACGACTCGTGCAATATTGTTGTCTCCGCACGGAGAGTGCGGAATATGCTCCGTCTATAGCATGGCGCAGCAGGCATCTCCGAGTTTCGTAAGGCGAAAGCAAGCAGTACCGTTCTATTGGTCACTGAACATTGGAGTCATTTGAACTGTCATCGTAAAAGGAAAAATTGAACTCTGTAACCACGGCTTCAGACGTTTGATTTGGAAACAGTTGAGTTTTCGCACGAGCTAATTTTAGAGGACGAAACTTGTTCAGTAAAAAGTACTTGCTCCACAGTTTGGCTTCAACAAGATTAAAAAAATTGAATCTGCCAATTTCAAATGGCAGTTAGGTTATGGAAACAGTGGTTCAGGCTGCCATGTTGGGATATACATGAGCTAAAAATAGCCAAACCCAATTAGAATCACAACTGAAATACCTGCATATATGGATACCTCTGGGACAAATTTAACTTCATTTTTTGGGTGTAGTTTTTCCTAGCCATGTACATGTAGTTAGGTACCGGACGAAATAAATACATTAGGAGAAATTATTCTGCGTCGACCGGAGCGGGAGGGCTATACTTTGGCGCCATTCCCTCGCAACCAAATCAAATTATTGATCTTGATTTGACTATGTATGCGTCTTTCCCCTGAAAGTTCCCTCCCAGTCATTCCTGTCTCCGAGAGACAAAAGCCAAGCAAATGAGAGATGACCCAGGATGATGTTTTTCTCCCTTCGTCTCCTCCGAGAGTGAGCGCCATCAATTGAAGACGAGGCCTAACAAGAAAAATCGAGGATACACCACCGGGGGGAAGGGTGGTGTCTTCTCAATAAGACAGGGAAACACGAGGAGGGAAGTCAAGATACTTACCTGTCCGCCCCGTGTTCTTTTTTTTGCCTCTCTTGGTCTGGGAGGCACCGAGGCCTCCGTTAATTTTAGCCGGCCTTCTCGGCTGTCCTTGGACCAGAGGCCGGGGTGAGACGCTCTACAATAACGGGGATGTCTTGGTTGCCGTCTTAATGAAGACGACTCGTGTTGTAAAATACCCCGCGTGGACGCACCGGATACTACCGGATCGTGTATCGCTTACAACTTGGCACGGCATTTCTAGTGCAACAGGGAAACCTCTTTTTTCAATAGCAGTTCTTGGCATCTTTTTGGAAGGAATACGCCTGCATGATTACAGATTGGAGAAGTTTGAAACTTGCTTGTTCAGACATAATGTAAGGGTCGTCTTGACCGCTAATTTTAGTTTTACTTCACATGATAATCTTGGAATGGGTGATCCAAAACCCACAGAGAATCAATCTCCTTTCCAAGATAAAAAGTTTCTATAGTTAGTCGGTCATGCGTGGAATTCTTCCAATAAAGTAGCCTCCCCCACTTCAGGATTTTTGCCTCAAGCCACTTTGAGTTCTGTAATCACGCATTTTCCACCATCTATATGCCGGCATGTTTCCAACGGAGTAAATTTGAGTTCATCATGATCCAAATAATTTTCTCTTGTAGCTGAAAAATTGACGATGTAATTCCTTTTTTTGGGTCGAAACTTTGAATGATTTACTGATGAATGCTTCTTATTATGTTGAGATTCTTCTTACACTACTCGTACGTGACTTGTTCCACGCGGTTGTTAGTCTGCCTTTGTGCACTTTTGCTGAGGCATGCCTTCAGAAAATACCTTTATCCAAGGTCTATGTAGCTTTTTGTATTCGTCACTTACCTGTCAAATCTTTCATACGTGATATAGTTTCATCATTAGTATGCTTGAATTATGTTATACAGTGTTCTGCACTGTGCTATCCTAATGGCAGTACATGGATGTAAAATGTTACATGTATAATTTGCAAAAATGGATCTTGTTTGAGATGTTGTTTTGGTTTTTTAAACCCTTATATTCGCCATTAAAAAAATGAACACCTTAAACTCGTTCCACTAATTCACCAAGAGCTTATTGACACAAATCCATCTCAGCTCTCATAATTGATCGGCGGGCGAGCTCAGAGGCGAAAGAAAGGAGAGAGAGAGAGAGAGAACAGCGCGGGAAAACAATTTGCCATAAATATGCACATTCACGCATCGCCTTGGCAACTCGCTGCGGGCAACGGGTGCAGGCGTGCCCCGTCACACCTATCTCGTGCCCTGGTCATGGATACACTGGCCCAGCATATCGGGTCCGAATTACGGCGTAAGTTCCCCTTAAACAGCCTGGGTGTTGTGCACTTCTCACGGCTGAGTTCTTCGTCCCCGCGAAAATCCTGACGAAGTCATGAATCCAGCGCTTTTTTTTTTTACTTAGTTGGCCTTAAACACACGACAGCGTATGTTTCAACACTCTTTTCGCTCACACTCACAGGAAATGTCTGGCGCCCTGAAATCAACCCATCCTAAACTTTTGAATGTGATCATCGGGGCCAGCTTAGTTCTTTTATACTATAAGGCTCCCTTAGTGTGGTCTTCTTCAAGATGAAAATAAACCAGGTCACATAATTTGTTCAAGTAAAGGCTTTTGTAGTTACATGGAATATGTAATACCAAAAAGTCATGGTAATTTTTCCCCATTATCTTGTGTCTTTCCAGTTCCTACCAGGACCAAGGGGTGGAAACAAAACTTTCCAATTCAAAGTTTTGATCCAATGTGCGCGCCGGTCGGGATCAAGTGTCTCTCCCCGCAGCCTCAAATCTGATTAGAAAGTTGAAGCGCGCCCTCTACCAATCGATAATTTCCAAGCCGTTGGTGCAGGGCTCTGGTGATCCATAGACGTTGGGAGCCCCGACAGCTGACAGGACCACACGTGGTTTAGCCGCTGAAGGTAAGTTCCTCCAAAGAAAAGATAGAGAGAGAGAAAAAAAACCGAGAGATGTGAACAAACAAGAATTGTTTGCATAGGATGACTGGAAAAATCCGCAACAAAACACTCTGAATCTCGGGTGAAAACAAGGAAAATATCCTGTGTGAATTTTCGAGCCATCTACACCGCAGGGCTTAGCTCCAGTTTTGCGGGATAGTTTTGATATTCCAAGATTAAACGTAGCTAAACAAAAAAAACCCTTACGATCTGCCGTTAAGTTAGGCCTTAGAAATTTTTTTGTATCAAATACCAGCATAGGCAGCTGAGTTACATTAATTTCTTGAGTTACTATTGGAGTCCATTCGTCTTTTGTTAGTTATTCTTTACAATGATCCAACTTAAGGGTCCTCTGAGAGCAATAAAATCCATTTTATGCGCATTCATTTGATATCGAAAGTAATTTCCGAACGTGTACAGGATAAAAGGCGAGGCTCACAGAGCTGCACTTGTGCTACATAGTTTCTCCTTACATGTCGGTTCGCGCTGTACACCACCAGACCCCGAGCTGATGTAGCGAGTTTTTTTTTCGTGTGTGCAGCGCTGTTTGCTTTGGCCCCCTCGTACACTGATCTTCCATTGAAGGGGCCCGTCTCGATTACAGGCCGGCCAGCGACGGCAAACATCAGACCCGCGCTCCCCTTCGACTGCCCGCTGGGAGGGCGAGGCCCGGTAAAGGGCACACTGCGACGGTGGTGGTGCCTGGCCCGTGCCGGCCCGGACCTGCCCGGCTCCGTTGTCATGCAGAATGTGCATTGCTGGTGTCTCTCCTAGCCTTCTTTTTCAAGGATTAATTTGGGTGCCCTTCTCAGTTACCTGTTTCTTATGGTTTCCTTTTCTTTCGACTTCCATTTTGCTTGAGTCGAGTTGACTGTTGAATAGTGGATATTTAAAAAAAAAGAAGCCAAATCGTACCCAGAAACTTTACCCATCGGTCGCACGGTTTCATTTGGAGTAGCGTTGGGTAAGTTTGAAGAAGCGGCTCAGTGAGTATCTGGGTCTATTCTGTGAAATATTGCCTTCCTTTGTCGAGCACTACTAAGGCCCCTGTTTTACGCTAAACTCACTTGCGTGAGCGATGCTTTTTGTGACCGACAAAACAAGATGAGTTTATTCAGCAAGTTGTCTGCGTTTTTGACGTCCATAATTTGGGTAGGCCGAGTAATCATGTTGTTGTTCCTGTTTTTGCATCCTTTCAACGAAAATACGGACCGATTTCCCGTCACAGGAGGAAACTGTAGGCCCCCGATGTTTATAAAGTTGCCCTGTTCAAAACCAAGCCTCGAGTATCCGGCATTTTCAGTGGGTAGTGCCATCTTCGTGTGGGTTTAGGGACAACATGGCAAACGATGTTTACCCAAGTTGTTGCCATAGACAAAGCTCTGGTTGATGGCAACGCTTAGCTTCCTCGTGGTATTGTTGATGTGAGTGTTATTGTATGTAATGATGGTGACGATGATCCCAAAATTCTAATTTCCAAATGCTCGACAAGTATTGGAATGCAAGTATGATTATATGCAAGAAAAATGAGACGTCCATGGATTTTTTTTGGCGACCGATATGCCTCCACTGAGTCATACTGTGTCAGTTCTCTCTGACACAAGTGAAGATGATTCCGAATGACTCAAATACATTGTTGACATTAGCAGGTTTGTTAAGCACATTGTTTTGTTTTTACACTCACGTCAATTCCGTGTCACCAATGCAAGACAATGTTTCTCAGAAATGTTTGTGGTTTTTTGGAGTTGGAAAATGTTTCAGAATGACACGGTCGAACTGGCCAATCGTCAATTGTGGATTCGTCACGACACCAGCAAAACACTGGAAAGTTCGTGTATACCTGTGCCGAGCGTCCAGGACAAAAATAAATCTTTTCTCGTTCATCCCAAACCAAAAGCCACAGTGCGACCTTTTAGAAGAATCACTTCATCACCCAACTTTGAGTCTGCTTCCTTTGATCAAATCAACTTGAAGAGAAATAACTCCTTTGTTCCCGCATGGAGGATTACTAGCTTTTTTTCTGACCAGAGGAGAGTAGTGGAAAGCGACGTTTAAGTTTTAACGAGAAAGCCTCCTAACGTTAAGCAGGACGTTGTGGGTTCGAATCCCAACCGAGCAAGCTGATGATTTTGTGGCATCTCTTGGACACTGATACAGACTACAATGTGAACATACCTCTACGTCGATGTGAGCGCAAAATCTTGTATAAAAATTAACATCAAAACGTAAAATTAAAATATGGGAAAATTTCAATTCGACCAAACTTTACCCAATCAAAATGTTCACCTTAAATTAGCTGATAAAGAACAACATCCAAACACAAGAATGATTTAAGAGCTCAACCGTTTTACTTTTTTTGTCTTCAAATTCATATTTTTTGTTTGCGTCTCCGATGCGATCCATAACTCGCCTTTCTTTTCGTGAATTTTGAATTCTGAAATAAGGAATAATCTCGGTCAAGTCGCAATTTGGCCAGCTCGGGCCGACTCCGGAAGGTTCTGGAAAGTAGGCCACGCGACAATAGCCTGAGCGGGCAATGTCAGTCACCTCGGAGCCGGCGATCGCACAGAAAGATCCCCGGCGAAAGAGGCTAGGCCTCCGAGAAGAAGGGGAAAGAAGGAAGGGGGGGGTAAAACGAAAGCTGGGAGGCCGTTCACATTTCACGAGCTAGCGATTTTAATCGCTCCTGACAGAATGCCGCGAGTGAACTCTGGCAGCCTCACAACGGTCGAGCGGCCACCGAGTCCCAACACCCGCCGTAATAACACCAGGGTTTGTGTGATACCTAGGTGAACTGTGCATCAAAAGAAATTTTTTTTTGGTGAGATTTTTTTTGTAGCTGTGCTGACTGAGCTCTTGAAGACCAAGCAAGGAGAAGTAGGGGGAGAGGGTTTAGCCAGAGAATATTAATCCCCAAATGTTTGGTGTGAGCAGCTTGGGACTGATTGGGTCCAGTCGTGGTCTCGATTTTTACAATTAAGCAATCCCATCAAAAGAACAGTAATTTTAGCGAGACAATTCAAAAGGCAATCTCATGGTCCTGGCTGGACGGAGCTTGAGAGAGAGAGAGAGAGAGAGAGAGAGAGAGAGAGAGAGAGAGAGAGAGAGAGAGAGAGAGAGAGAGAAAGAGAGAGAGAGAGAGAGAGAGAGAGAGAGAGAGAGAGAGAGAGAGAGAGAGAGAGAGAGAGAGAGAGAGAGAGAGAGAGAGAGAGAGAAATAATCTGTTTTTGCCTGGTGAGTTTGTGATATCGGAGCAGGCGAAGGGGCCAGTTGGATTCTGCTCACCGTCCGTTACGCGCGGTCGATGCTCAGTTTCCTCTTCGGATCGTCTCACAGTTCATACTCGGTGGACTCTTTACAAGGAGCAGCAGTGGCCGCCCACCTGGCCCCGGCTGATAACGCGCCGTGCGAGCACACGCGCATTGTCATCTCCTATCTCCCTGTCAGCCCACATTACGTCTGCCGGTTGCGTCTACACAATGCTCGGTCGCCCTTACCCGTGTGTTAACACACCGCGGGCTGCCTCCTATGCCAACTACTCAAGACAAACTCAGCCCTGCGTCCAGCTTCCCTTGCAGCAGACTTGCCTCAGAGCTCCCTGGCAAATCCAAGAGGAAAAAAGAAAGAAATATATCCGAAGCTCTGAGCCGGTAAAACTGGGCTAAATTCCTGGTGACTGGTCTGCATGCAGTCCGTCTTCTTTCGCCTCCGAGAATCGGCAAGGTTTTCAGTGGGTTAGACCTTTTTTCCCCTTCATCCTCCATGGGAAGTTGGTTAACTGTCGTCTTGAAGAGATGCTGTTCACCAGCAGGCACGATCCATCGAGAGGGGGTGCATAGCAGTTTTCCCCCTCGATGTTGTTTACCGTCCGAGGGCTAAGATGACTTGGTTTTCATTCGGGGAGGACAGCGCAGAAAAAAAAAAAAAACTAGGAGAGTTTGAGACATGGAAATCACTGTCAGAAAATGTCTATCGGGAAATGAAGATTTCTTAGCCCGGGAAATCCGGCAGGCGAGATTGGATCGGTGTCGGCTGGGTTGAGGAGAATCTTATGCCAGGGGAGTATTCCTGAGACTTGGCTACGGTGAGAACCGGATAGGGGACGGAAAAAAAGGAGCACTCTTGTCAAATCCCTGACTGATTGTGTCCCAGCCAAGTGGGAACTGTTCCCGAAGTCGACTTTTGCCATTTGGTCGACTGCATAATCTTCAAAAGGAGGCAATTTTCAGAAGTGTATTCGGTTACCAGTATCACACTAATGTTATCAGGGAGCCGTGATTTCTACGCAGATTTGCAAAAATAAGATTCATCATGAATAATCAAAATCATCCTTTTATAATCCATAAAACCTAACTGATTTCCTAGATCCTGATACTCTTTGCCTCACGTAGCAATAAAAAAGATGTTAAAAATGACAATGTCTTGAATCCCAACGAACAGACCTACAACCTTCACATCAATGAATTATTAATCCGAGTACAGTATCTCCATTCATTTCCTCATATAAGCCCTTTCTCTCTTTCTAATATACCGTTTGGTGGAGTAAGATGGAATTGGCTTAATAAATATCGAATCTCGCGGTCACTCTGTGGTCTTAACTTGAACGACTCCACGGTGGTAAAGACGCAGAATCCCCCTCAGCGGTATTGTAAATCATACAAAAAAAGGACGGCGATTTCATTACAGTGGGGCTCCGATAATATCGCACACATCAAGAACCGCATTATTGAGCTCAAGCTACGCATGAAAGATTCAACTTGGAATTAAAAAAAGAGGGGGGGGGGAGTTGATCACACATCAAAAAAGGAGTTTTTATCGCATTTCGATTGAGGTCATGAACCTCAGAAGCTGTGGCGATTTTTTTTTTCGTGGTGCCTTTTTTGGCTGTGAGAAGCGTTGGATATGTCAACTTCTCTTCTCGGAACATGTTTCTTTGTCATAGTCGTTCAGCTGTCGCTTCCTTGTCATAGTCGGTCATCTGCATGTCGCCGTCATTGCTTTTGTTTTCCTCATGACAACTCTATTCATATCAGTGTATACTTTGGTCCGATCCTGTATATGGGGAAACGTCATATAGCGAAAAAGGCTCTCCAATAGCTGACGCAAAGACAAACTGTGGAGTACAGGTTCACGAGATCTAACATTGTCTGTTCTTTGGCAGTGCAGAAGTCGTACTTGGAACTGAATTTGATGATCAGTGTAAGGCAACGTTTGTGCGATATACATAATACGTCAGGTTTTAAATCGATCTGACAAATATCAATTCCATTCCGTGACATCTTTTTTTTCTCCTTCTTTTCTGGCTCATTGAGGGGGGATGTGCGAGACTGCCACGCTTAGCCGGTCGGCACAAGGCATGGGTGTGCTCGTGCAGTGTGTTTCACTACTCTGAGATTGTCGCACAAATCCGGAGGAGGAAAAAAAATATATATGCTGGAGGATTTGTGCGAGCGAGGACAGACGACACAAATTATCGCCGTGTTTGGGTTCCCTCTGCCAAACACGAGCGACGTTGCTCGCAGGAGCTCGCTAGGTTTTTTTTTTTTGTCGCCGAATAGCTAGCCAGAGACCCCCTGTACAGCAGCTCTGTAGACGCGCGGCGCGGGACAAGACAACCCCGCGATGGCTTCGGGTCGCCTGGGCCAAATGATCGCCATATCTCGCCGGTCGCGGGTTCTCCTAACACAATTTCCCAACACCCCGACCCACGATTTGTTTCATTATTTCCATTTACCACGGAAACAGAAAAATATACATAACTGCTTGAGGAGTGTTGGCGATTGCAACCGATATGTGCTTTTTCCTCGAATACGGATGCAAGGTATGACGTAGATCAGCTCACACTCCCGGAATCGGCGGAGATAACCGCGCCACCGACCCTAGTCGGTGCCCTGATTAAACCTGACGATCTCGGGAGAAACTCCGGTGCGGACCTTTCCCTCCGTCCCGGTCCCCCCTCCGTCGAACGTGGCTAATTTTAAATCCCCTCGTGGTTTGTCTGGTCTCCAATCTGCTGTTTGCTCGGCCGACGGGCAAGCCCTCCTCAGAGGCACTGGAAGACATTTGAATGGAGGCACGCCACTCTTGGAGCCGTGCGACGACAAACAAGTCCTGAAAATTGCTAAGTCTAATTTCCTTCGCATACTTGGGAATTGGGTGACTTTTATTGATGTTTCCCTTCTGGTTAAGAGGAACTAAGCAGAAGTCGCGCTTAAAATGTGACAATTATTTTAAGGCTGCAGAAGATTTGTGCCAACTCTCAAAGACAGCCCGGAGCATTCTACGATTTTTTTTAAAGAAACTGGATTCACAATCGAAGTTAAAATCGTAAATTCCTCAAAGAATTGTAGTTTAGAGCACTCAAAATAATTAAATTCCTAATTTATCGCCAGCCCGAAAGTATGGACAGAAAATGCGCAGGACGCACCTTTGGCTGTTCGCCTCCGTTGGATGAATTTAGCAACCATTTCAGGATATCTTTATACTGTGCATGAAAGTCGCCATCTCAGACAATGCTCACTTGCCATCCAAATGTCTCCGAGGTACGCTTTCCTGTTTCTGTCCCCTCTCGGGCATGGGGGTCACGTGATTAGCGTTAGCCATGTGGAGTTGTGTGAGCGGTCCCCTAGGACTTACATGAGATATCTTAATCGCAAAGTTACTTTTGTTTTTCAATGCCGAGTGCCTTTGCAGACAAATCCATGAGAGACTCCAACCCCGAAGTGATTCAGTCATAAATTTTGGACTTTTGTCGTCGCAACGAAACAAAAAGCGTGTATCTCTTTCCTGCGTGCAATGCGTCAGGTCTCCTCTGGCAATTATCTGGCTACCTCTTTCCTTGCTTCGGAAGCGTAACACCGCCATCATAAATACCTCTGTTTCCAGCCATGATTGTATTGGTATATTTTACCGAGTCAACCTTACAAGTATCTCTCTTTGTCGTTCTGTCTCATGCTGTCTTCCTCGCAAAGCAAATGTATACTTAGCTTTGAACAGTGATTTTTAAACGACATTTATTTATAAATATATATTTATATTTATTTCCCGTGTTTAATTGGCCTGGTTGACGAATTCAGCCCCATTACTGGTCATGCGCTCGCTTGGTTAGCGTCAAAATGACGTGGACAAATAACGAAGGCATAATAATGGGACTGATGAGACTAAATAGGTACCGTTTTTCAGGGAAACAAACAAATAGGTTCTTGTATTCACAATCCCCGCCTTGATCTAATATTGCTCTTAATATTTTTAACCACCGTTGCCTTTCTTAGCATGGACATGGCTGATGGTAAAGCCTGTTCGTTTTGTTTGTTGGTTTTGAGGTTCGACTTTACGAAATTAAAATTTAAGTTTTCTGGCTGTCTATTAGTTACGAGTCGCGAGACATCTTGATTCCTGAAACATCCTTAGCGATGGATCGCACGGCTGAAAGCTCCCTGCGCGATCGGAGACCTTCCAAACCCAGCCCTGTCCCCGCTGGCTCCCCGTAAACCCTCCTTAACTTCTCTTCCCTCTTCTCGTGGGCGTCTGGTTAACACATTTTTGCTCGCGTGCTGCCGGGGCCTCCCTCCCCTTAAAAAGTCACCCCTGTCCCCCCTTCCTCCCTCCAACTCCGCTCCGTGATGGATGAGGTCTCTATCCCGTCTGGGCAGCGGCAGATAAGCCACTCGTCTCTCCCTGGGACTCCAAGTTATTTTGGCGTAACGAGCTGCGAATTTCGGCGGTCTTCTTTGAAGTGTTGAGCTGGTGTTGCGGGCGAGGAAGGCCTGCATCTTATGGATGCGGTGTTCTCGAGCATTCGGCTTATGTCTCGCTGGTGGCCGAGTGACTCAACTGGTGTTCACTTTTTCCCCCAAACAAATATCTCCAACCAAATCCGTACATTTTAATTCTGCCACACGGAAACCAGGTTTGTCTTCACCTATTTGCATTAATGTTCCTGCTTAAAAGCTACTGTAAAAACTCTGGTTTACTGTACAACACGTATCATACCATCGAGCAGCTATTATTGATAGGCGTTTAAGTCAAAGTCTTCCGAACAAATTTTCTGGGTTCACTTCCTTTGAGTCATCCTTTGTGCATGTTTAAAATCAAGACAAATCAACAAATAACATTAAAAAAACTGCTCAAAGTCGAACAGCTGTAACCAACAAATTTCTTCGTTTTTCTCACGAGTTTTGCTTTTTTATGCTTTCTTTGTGTTTATTTTCTGGTGGAGGGGTTGTCATGGTGTCGAAATGGACTAATTCTTCCCGTTTCCTTTCAATTCAAACAGCTGTCAATCTTTGTTACCTGCCTGTGACTTGTTACCTGTTTAAGACAAATTAGCACTAAAGTGCAAATAATGTTATAAAGTCTTAGGCGTGGGAGTTCAGGATGTCCTTTGTATGTGGCTTCCAGTGTTATCGTTTTGTACCGGATCTTGCACTGAAAATGTCCACCGCCATCTTGGGCATTACGTCTGATCGATGCTGAATCTTAAATTGCTCTGCTTTCTGTAATCTTCAAATTAATTTTCCTATATTTAGCATTGTTCTGTGAGTGATGGAATTCTTCGAGAGGTCGCAATATATTTTTGCCGCGTTTTCCGTGAGGAACGTGGGAAAATTAACGAGACTTTCTTTCCTATATATGAGTACCTAACTGAAATCAATTTCCCTTTTGGTGGTAGGTGTTTTCCTTCATTTCTGATGTGTTAACTGTTTACAGAAGTGCTTGTTTTCTTCAAGTTAAACAGACATCAATGACGGCTATTTGCATTCCAATTTCATTTAAAAGTCAGTCCAAACATTTGAGTAAGACTACTACACGGATTAGTGGAATTTAAAAGTGACAGTAAATGAGCTCATTAAATCCCCCTCTCAAAATGAACCAGATTACTGTTGTGATGATACTCAACTCGGAAGGACTCCAAACCGTTCTGCGATTTTGCCGCCAAAACCGCACGATGCATCACGGCCGAGCGTACAGGGAGCTTTTCATTTCCCGCGTGGTTTGGCCGCACAGTCGCGGCCTGTTAGCTGAAAACTGCAACGATAATGGATGAGACCCTTCGCCAAGACACCCGACTGATAAAACTGATCCGTCTCTACTCGATGATGGATGACCCGTCTCGGACCTGAACCCCCCCTGCAAAGCAGACGGAGCGTGACAACAGAGCCGATCCACCTGGGGAATTCTGCACCTTTTTTGCGGTAGGGATTCCGGCTTGCGACACGCTCCGCTGATTTGCCCAATTTCAACTCACTTCTCTTGCCTCCCGCAATTTCGAAAGGAAGATCGCGAGGATAGTCAGATTTCCATAATTCAATTTCGATTTCTATTTCAGAGAATAATAGCGTTGTATAATTTAAACAAAACACATCACTGACGACATGGCCGATTAGGTCACAGCCATTTTTCATCTTAAGGTTGTTCATCTGCATGACCTTTTATGAGATCGAAGATTTAGTTAGGTACAAATCCAATCCAATTGAAGTACATCAAGCGATATCACATCAGTTACTTGTGACGAAGACAGCCTTTGCACTTGAGAGGGGAGCTTTTCGCATAAAAACGTTGTCATTTCTTGTAGAGGTCTCTTTTCCTTTTAAAAACACGAGAATTGATAATAGTTCTTTTGTATAGTTTATTTAGACACTGGAAGGCACCACTTGAAACAGTCGGTGAATAGTGCATGAAGTAGAGAATTTTTGTACACTGAGCATGGATATGCAGCCATTTTGTTCGAACGCCGAGGATTAAACTTTACGTCTCTCTTCGCAAGACATCAGACGAGCCAAGCGGTATCATTATTACCCAATGCCCTACACTTCAAAGCAACCTGGAGCCCACGAACTCAGAAAAAAAAAAGAAGTCAGAAAGTATGTCCCGAAGTTTTGAACGTACTTGCTGAAAAAGTGTCATCATGTCCTTTTGCGATAGTCATTTCCAAATTCCAATGCACCGTCTTTGCTCTTCTTCCTTCGTAATTTTCTTCTGAAAGCTGAAGTAAGTCACCACAGCCGCAGTTTACGACGAGCCCCGTATCAGTCTGGAATGAGTAAGGCCAGCCACGCAATTGAACCCGGTCTCTTCTTTCTTCACCGTCACGCTCCACTGCCCGTCAATTTCCACTTTGTCTCTCGGGCATGTTTCGAGTAGACATACATTTCCTTCGCCCGGTTTCGGGTCAGTTATGATCTTATTGTCAACCCGCTTCCCTTTCCACTCACAAGATATTTTTATTTTCTTGTTAAGATTTTTTTTTTTTAGTCTTGTCCTTAACCCCATCCCTGCCAGTTTTTTCTTCCCTAATAGCCGCTGAAAAAGGTCTGGTGACCAGGTTGACGCGGGTGACCATCGTATCGGCTTGTCAAGTCGGGGCTCTGGCGGCTGAAACCCGGTTGATTCACCCAATTGAGTGCCGGATACACGGCCTGACATGGCCTCGTCCGGTAACCTGACGTGCCTCAGTGCCAGATCAGCGTTACTTGGAGAGGGTTAATCTGTCCCAGACCTCTCCCTTTACAGATTTAGTATGGAGGAAAGCTACTTCTGTAGTAAAAGCAGCCTTCTTAGACAAAAAAATGGAAGCAGATTGATGAATGATTTGGTGATATGTTCTCGTCTAAACCTCCGAAACTGTGACTTAAAATTTTCAACGCTGAACGTTTTCGCAAGTTAAAAAAACCTAAAACAAACAAAACCGCAACAAAAAAAATACAAGAACATGCTTATATCAAATTGATACAAGTTTTTGTTGGTGAGCAAAGACCTTCGGGGAGTTGACGTTCGAGGCACCAGCAACAAGGCTGCTCAATCCCCGCCCCCCCAAAAAAAAACCAAACTGATATTTTACGGGGAAATCCCTTATTTGTGCGAGAGAAATCTGCTACTTTAACAATGCGAACCACGATTACTCGTTAGTTTCTGGTTCAACGATACATTAGATTCCATTTTCAATTCCCTGAGCTTAGTCCCTTTTTTTCATCTCGCAGTTACAGCTCTTCCTGACTTCGTGATTACGCCCCCGCATCTCCATCGCTAAAGACACTCACTTGTAATTGAATTAAACTTACAATCATTTGACTCCGTCGACCCTAATAACTAGGACGGTTAATTACTGCCTGGCTTTTTTTCGGGGGTAAACTCGCCACTTTCCTACCTTCGACTGATAGATGTATATATATATATAAATGCCCCTGGGTTAGCCTAGTATTTTCCCCGTCGATCTCGTGTCTCTTCTCTTTTCTTATTAAGCGAGTCCTCTGATTATACTTATGTATCCATTGGACAAGACTACGCATTAAGGACAGGTGGACACTGCGGAATCGATGCGTTCCCTCCAGTAAACCCATTTAGCATTCTCGGCCCAGGTCAAATCGAGGACGAGCGCAGGAAACCGAGAGAGAGAGAGAGAGAGAGAGAGAGAGCGGGGACAGAATTTCGCCCGCCAATTACTTCTCCGATAGTTGCAGAACCGATTCGAAACAAACGCGCACATTAAAAAAAAAATCAGCTCTGTTTTTGACCCCCTCTCCTTTCTGGTTGACCTCTGGTGACCTCTCGCAAGTTTCTTCTTTTTTTTTCCTCGTTAGCTTGTCCATATTTAACGCGGCCAGACATTTTATAATTTGCCGGCGATACGCTTGTTTGAGGGGAGTTCAGGTAGACGAGTAAAACTGCGGACAGATGAAAGGCAGGTGTTGCACGCGGACAATAGCCAGGCCACACCCCCTCAGGCGATTAGTCAAGCTAGGGGAAGAGGGTTTCGTTGATGGGAGGAGCTTCTTTTTTTGGGGGGGTGATGTCTAGTGAACATGGGTCTCTGTGTCTTAATGTGTAGTAGCAAGTCGACAATTTCTCACCATTGTGGTGCATACAGGCCCTAGACATAAACATGGCTGTTATTTGTCATCGGAAATCTGGATGTATTTCTTTGTGGAATCTTTCACCCAGTTTGTAAGGGATCCCTTTTAGTACAAAGCGAATAAAATACGTTCTCTACATTTTGAAAGCATGCTAACAGTTATTTCCCCAAATGTTGCTTATTTTACATCCATTAACGAAGGGTACATCGTCCCTTCTTTGCAAGTGCGTCTGTTTTGTACGTCTGATTTGTGTTGCATGCTGATACATAGGGTCTCCCCCCCTCAAAAAAAATCCAAAAGTAACATTGATTTTCCCCGAAAACCAGTGTCAGAATTTTTGTTTTTGGTATCAAATTAAAGCTAACAGTGTTTTCTATTTACACTGAAAATTTCATTTGAAGCTCATATTGTATTTAGGAGATAGTTTTAATTACGCATTACACCACTTATTTTTTGTTCTTTCCTGTGGACGTTTGTATGGTTTATCTTGCAATTTGTATGCAATCACTGAATTTATATCCCAAATTATCACACAGCTCTTTGGGTTCTTTTCTACCCTTGAATTTGTTTCTCCTTTTAACCTTTGTAAAACTGATGCTTATTTCAGGGAGTAATTTAAAAAAAAATAAATAATTGTGTAGTTTCAGAGTTTACTGAGTTTGTGTTAGGGCAACCAATCTCAGTTGAACCCGTGCGGTTTTCTCCAGTCGATATGCAAGGTACTAATCTTGTTTATCTCTGTTACATAAACCACTCTGAATTTCAGCATCCTACTTGTTGACGGAAAATAAGAGATTTTAACCAACCACAGCAGAACTCTGTTCAGTTCATTACCCTCGTGCTGTAAGCCTCGCCAAGGATCGCATTTTGTTAAAAGTGTTCAGTGGAGTAAACATATCGTTTTGATTGCTGTGATAAATCCGAATGGACTGAGCAAAAAAAGTAGTTGTCTTACGAAATCGAGAATATCTCTGCAACGCATCGTCAGATTTTAACGAAGTCCTAAGATTTGTAAAGCTAACATTCAGGGCTTCGTTTGTTAATAATTTACGATTATTAATAATTGTTAATAATTTCTAATAATTAGTTTGGGAAAAATTAAATATTCCTTTTGGGTTGTTTATAAGGAAGCATCCTGCATCTCCCGGCGCCGAAGACTCAAAGCCAAAGTAAAAAGAATTCTTCGTCCTAAAACCCCCTTAAAACTTGCGCGGTTCAAGTAATTAAATTCATCAAAGTTTTTTGGCACCTGCGGTGCTCAGAACTGAAAATTGGAATCAAATGGAATTCATAAAATGAACGAGTTGAGCAAAAGGTAACATATCACGATCTGTAACAGTCATTCACTGAGGATTATATGCTAATCTTGAATCATGTTTTCTCTACCTTGTTCATTCCACCGCCTTTGATGTTCCGCCGACCGGTCCTTTATTCTCGAGTGGGAGTAGCTCAATGCTGCTTCCATATGTACCGTACCTTCTTACCGTCCGGGGGAAAAATGAATATTGAGCTTTTGAACAAGTCCCTAGTAATCCGGATAAGTCATTCGTGTCAGGAACATGAATTTCGGGTTCCTTGAGTTTTATCCCTCCGCGAAGCGCAGAACGTGACGAGGTGACATCCCGATCACGAAGGCGCGAATTTTCGACCCGCCAAGCCGGAGCCCCCCCCCCTTTCCTCCCACGCGCCTTCATGAATATGCATGGTGGACCAGGCGAGAGGTTTATCCATCTTGCACCTAGCGATTCGACAAAGTGTCAAATCAGAGTGACCCGTCAAGCCATCCTCGTGTAATCCTGCCCTCCTCAACGACCTGTAACACCGGCACCCATCATCGATTCATCGATTGCTCCTCCTTTAATCAAAGTACCGTACGGGGTCCCACACTGCCCCTTTACCATGAGGTGGGTCACACGAGATTTCTGAAACCATTACCTTTCTCGTGGAGTTTTAGGATGCCATCTGAAATTAAACCGTTTTCCTATCTTTGGGCTGATACCTTTTGTTTTGCACACTCAAAAAACAGGTGGGAGTTGGGACCAATATTAAAAGGCACAAACTTGCTGTTTAGCGCATTAAACTCTTGCTCAACAAACATTGGTTCCCGGCTAAAATTTCCGTGCGCTTTCAAATGCTTGCCACTGATTCACTTCCACCTGTTTGTTTGTTTGTTTTTTTGCTCAGCGTATATCTCGCTAAGCCACTTTTCTAGTGAGCTTTTAACTGATGGTAACAAATTGAAAGCATTCCAGCATGTAAATTTAAAAAGCACAGCGATACACCTATTTGTCACAGCCTCAAAACATGCGTAAACACTGCCCATTTGCTATGTTTTTGCCATTTGCTCAAAGTTTGCAACGGCAAGATGTGAATTATACGAGCAACCCCAATGAAACAACAGACCAGAAATATTTAATAAAATACGTTGAAACTCAGTTTTAATTAAATTATGACTGAAAGATACAGAATTCCAGTGAAATAACTTTATTTTACAATACTGAAGGTTTGAAAGGTTAGAGCTGACGAGTTGGTTTTGCGTTTTTATAGTAAGCTTATCTTTCTCCGCCAGGATATCGACACGATGTCAATGTTTTCCAATAAAATCAATCACTCCAAACATAAGGTGTCCAGTTTATGTGAGAGTGTTTATTTTTTTCAGAGGGTGCACCCGATGGTTTTTATTTATATACAGTTTCTAATCGAGAGGAGAAAAATGTCTCCCTTTCTACGTAGGACGACTTGTTCTGAGGTCAAACCTTGAGACTAAACATTGCACGCTGCAGGTCTCGAAGTCTGTTTTGAACCGCAAAGCAGAGTTCCAATTCTTTGACCCGGACGATTGGTTCTCTCAACAAATTAACACCTAGTTATTGCAAATTCTTTGATTGACTGTATCTTTCTTTATCTGGCAACTAAACCTTAAATATTTGGATTCCCTTTGAGCTGAGGATTAAAAAAAATGTACTTGCTTCACGTTACATGCCTTTCACCGACATTTCCTGAGTACAACCTGATCAGTGACTACACCTTGCGCAAGTTCTAGATACTCCGGAGGGTTTAGTCTCTCTGAAGAAACTCGGGGGGCAGAGACGAGAGAGACGGGGTCCCTTCGGTCCTTCCCCGAGCCTCCAGGCCCCAGAAACCAGCCCCCCAAAACAGCCCCTCTCCGTCACTCCGGCATGCTTCACTGGTTGCAGAAATCTATATTTCCGACGAGTAGCCCGGAGCGGTAGAGTCAGGGGGGGGAGCCTACGCGACCAGCTCGTGTCCCCAGCCTACCCCCCCTCCCCTTGGGGGCGTATGTGTTGTCTGTACCGGGGCAATGCCCGCGCAGGGCACCCATGCTGACGGAAAACGGTAACAAACTGCCCCACAACACCTGTCTATTATCGTGGAGGGAATTTCTGTCTAATTGAAGTGTTTTCTTTTCTTCTGGTAGTTTTGTCAGAGAAAGTAATAGACATTATGTCAAAGTTGCAATATGAACGGTTTGAAAGAAAGACAGGGAAAAGGGTTGTGAGCAAAGTTTCGGAAGTAATGTGAGGTTATGAAGTTCACGACATCCGTCCCTCAAATTTGCTTGAAGTGACAACGAACTGCGGTTTGAGTAACTGCAATAAAAGAAGCCATATTTACGAAATGGAAAATTCTAGTAGATCAGTACATGTCAAATCAATACAAATGAAGTATAAATCCTGAGCGTTATACCTAGGCCGTGAAAATATTAGATAAGAATTCCATCGTTTCTGAAGAGAAAGTTGTAAATGCTTGAAGTATAAGGTTTTCAGTATGGTGGGACATCACCCCCAGTTCCATTTTCTGTGACACAGGTTCGAATCTCGTCCAAAGCTGAAAAGGAGATAAAATTTGTGCCGAAATTTCTGCGTTTGAGTCACCAGTAGCACGCCCTTTGAAGGGGGGAGAAAACTGATTCTTGCATTACTGGAAACAACTGAACAACGGAAGAAAAAGTACAAAATGATATCCCATAATCGCCTTATCGATGGATGAATATTGATATTGCCACGATCTACATCTCAGTATAAACTATCCACATTCAAAGAAATATTCAAAGGATACTTTCATCTATCTTAACTGCAAATATGTAAGGTGTAAAAGTCGATTTCCCCATGTTAATTTTTTTTAACCACTTCCTTAATGGCAGAGAAATTAATGACCCCCCCTAGTTCTTTTTCTTAGCACAAGATCTTGTAACAAGTTCGATTGTACAACTTGAGATATATCTTCCCCAATTCTTCTTTGAAGAAATAGGTAAATAAATAAACACTGAGAACAAAACAACAACATCATCATAGAAGTAGGCCTAATCTTAGAATAACGCTGTGCATTTTTCTGAAAAAATGAAGTGGCCGTTAATTTAGCCTGCCGCGCCAACACATACTTTGGATCATGAATACGGGGGCAGACCATAGCGCGGCCTGACAGACATGTAGCCCCGGAAGATAGCGCCGTGGCACGGCCGAGTGGCGTGTCCGTCATCACCGGCTGGTGACGGGCCCATAGTCCGATGCCAGACCGCACCCTTCTGGCTGTCTCTGACGCTCAGACGCTTCTGATAGGGCGTTAAATTAGATGGAAGACAACGAACAGATATACCTGTCGAAATGGCAACAAGTTAATTGATTAGTGGTGTGCAGGCTGTAGATATTAGCAATTGTGTCAACGAATGTTCAGTATACTTTCAAGTTTTGACAGGTGTGGATGAAAATTTCCAGAGAAGGTGCAACTGAGGACCTGTTTTGAGGGACAATTCGAAAACAGATGCAATAGCTGGCCTAATAATGCCATCTGTGTTCACTCCAGGATGCATTGATTGTGCTCATGTCAAATAGAACCATATGGAATGTACTTAGGAAACGTCACGATATGTGACCTCCAACTTTCACAATAGCCTTGCGAACTCACTAAAGCCAGGCAACAAGTGCTCCATTTCGCAACGCTAAAAACTGTCTAAAAATTGGTCTCAATATTGAGAACAGAAACTACTCTTACGACAAATTTCTGTATAGCCTCACACCGACAGGTACCGTAACGATATGTACTTCCATTCCCTGGATCTCCGCGCCAATTCATTTACATAAATCATTCCTGACAATACCCCATCCGCTAAAAAAAAAAAAAAACCACCCGGCTAACAATGATTCATTACCACACATTCCCTCTTCCTGCCCCCCTCGTCTCCTCCCCCCCTCCTTCTTGTCTATCTGTCATTCAAGCTGTCCCTCCGAAGCATATTGTGCGGCTAGCCCCTGTCTCGTTGGAAACCTCTGTCTCCTTTCTATCATGTCTCTCTCGCTTTCTGTTCTTGGCCCGCCCATCACCCTGAGCTCGGCCGCTCGCCGCCCGTGCCTTACCTGTCAGCCTCCATGCCCCTCCGAGGAACAAGTCTTCCTCCTGATGTGCTCTCCCAGAGATCTCTATATTTATAACATTCCGGGGCCGCGCACATAACGTCCCGTTTAATGATTCATCTTGGACGAGATTAAGTTTTAGAGATTCTCTTGTTTTTCTTTCTTTTTCTGCCCCGTGCATTAAGGTCAACAAGAGGGAACTTCCGATCTCAGCGTGAAAAAAAATGGAACAGTTAAACAGAATCTGACAGGGGCAGCGACGCGAAATGGATCGGCAAGTTGTTTGAAGAATTCTGTCCTAAGAAATACATAAACCGGAGCGCTGATAAAACCAAAGGCATTTTTGATGTCCATAAATACGTGTCACTTCCACTGAAGCTTTAACAGCAAATGACACCCATTTACAGGATCCGGGTCACATTAATGTTGATTTAACAGAGCAGGTTACTTTGTCGCTGTAAAAATGCAACAATAACAAATTTCAACTGAGGATAATTCCAAACTTGCTTTGCGCTTTATCAGTAATGGCAATGTACAGATTGATAATCTCCGTCCAGTATTCACTGATAATCCAAACTGAATAATGTTTGATCTGAGAAAACATTTAACGCACACAATTACGCATATTTATTATGCATTTCCAAGACTACATTTCTTAATCTTTTAATCGAGACAGCAACGACGTAAACTTGCCGACATAACTTGGACAACCAAAACTAACTCCTATAATTATTCCTTCCACAGGTTTTCTCGTTCGAAATGGAACAGAAACCTTCAAAAAGTTTCTGACTTAACGCGAGCAAATTTCTGCTTCGAAGGTTTTGCCTGATCAGGGAGACAATAAAAAATGGAAGCTTGTCCGTGAACCATCGCCTCACAATGCACAGTTTCATCCGAATGAAAGACATTTGATTGAAACCAAAGTCGCGCCATATTCTTGCTTGAGAGCACATGCAAAACACCTTAAAAACAAACGAACAAACAAAACACTTCCTTTGATGTCTGTCCACGAAACAGCCGTTAGTGAGCGAGTCTAAAGTGACTTGTAACAGCTGGAACTGAATATTAACATTAGCTCATGAATACCGAGGAACCGTTTTGTTCTACTCCTACTAAGAATATTACCGTTGATATTAAGAAAACACACAAAAAATAACCACACCCAACGGTGTGCTAAACAAAATCACCAAAGACACACCAAACAGCGGCTTGCAAATAATATTACTTAAATTGAATTTCCCCTAAATGCTTAGAAATCGGCATGTTATAAAGTTAGGCTTTCAGAAAGGAAAAAAAAATCCAAGGTGGGCTGGAAACTGAACCACACTTAACAACAGCTCTTCAATTCACTGCTTCGAGTTTTCTAACATGTCCAGACGTCTAACAATAATCCAAACTGCTGAAAATCTATGGATTTTCAAGGCCATTTTTATGTCCATACAATCTGTGGGCTCAGCGAATTGTCTGAGGTATTACAGGACCCTTATTTTTCTGTCGTGAAATTATTCACTTTAATTTCATTGTTTATTTATCAAGTTAAAGACATTGGGCATCTTAGCGACAACCTTATAGGCCTACCCATCGTTCAAAATTTCTAGATCTTTAGCCAGTCGAGTCGTCTCAGGTAATTACCCGTCTGATCTTGTAAATGGAGATGAGTTGCAGAAAAAAAACCATTTCTGACTTGAATCAGCGATTTATAATTCGATTGGGAGCATAGCACGGTTGGCGGATGCTTACGTAGCGTCCTCGGCCTACCCGTCCTCCTTGAGATACAAGAAAACATCACCGACACCTCCACCCATGTACCTTCAGTAGCACCTCACAGCCTCTAGACCCACTCGCCCCATCGCCGACTAACCACACCTTCAAGACTTGCAGGTTCAAGACTAGCAAAGACGAAGGAAAAGAAAGAAAGAAAGATAGAGAAAGAGAGGAAGAAAGAGGTCCTTTTCTCTCGCTCCGCTTTATTTACACATCCCAAGGACCGAGCCAGCCCGCTCTAGTTTCCCCGTCTCCTCGTATCCTATGTCAAGCACATCTCCCGAAGGAGACACCCCATACACCGCTTATGCGCCTCGATTCAGGCGGTCACTTGACCCCCCCCCGATCAAAAACACTGTGAAGGAAAAAAAAATCTATCTTCGATGGTTTACAAGAGACAACAGAATAATAATAAAAACCTGTACTAACTCGGTCTGGATTGGGCGATTGGAGAGCGGATGAGGCCAGTAAACTTGAGGGATGGAGAAGGTGCACTGCATGCTCTTGGGGGCAGACCGGGTTGTACATACGTCTTGGGTAACCCCAGCTGGCAAAAAAAAAAAAAAAAAAAAAACATGGCAAAGACGTGCTGAATTTTGTTGGCTGGGCGCAGGGGCCAATCCGCGAGTACTGCGCCCCGCAGGGCCACCGTCCAATTCAAAATTCCCCCAGGGGTTGACATACTGTGAGGCTGACATACAAACGACCACAACTATCGAATAGTCAAAGAAGCCATTTGGTTATCATGAGATCTCTGACAGTCTTTTTTTCCCTCTCAACCCCAACCCCTATTGAGCCCACAGATCTTGCGACCACACTATCGGGATAAGGGTGTCACTGTGCCGAACGTGAACACCTTGCTGTCCTCCCTCCCTCAATCACCCCCTTCTCTAAAAAAAAAAAAAAAACCCTGCTGGTATTCTAGAGTGGTGAATCCCAGAGTAAGGGGGCGAAATCTCTCACGCGCGCTCAGTCAGCGCGCATATATAGTTTGTACAGAGGGATTACTTTAACCCAATAACACATGCCTTGTGTGTGTGTCTGTCTGTCTGTCCCTCTCCAGCTAGCAGCACCACCGTGCATCGCCTCAGTTCGTCTGTAGCCGGGCGTGTTTTGAGACTGCCTAACGCATCGTGCCGTTGTGTGAGTGTGTTGCGTTGAAGAGCAGCCACGCAGGCCGAATCGCCTACCGCGCCCGATCCTCTCCAGTGACTGACCGCCAGGTATACGGACTGCGGCACTGTCTGGCGGGGTATTCTATCCTTCGCGTCCGACCAACCACCGCTATCAAATCCTCACTATTTACAAGGTATGTTATCCGGCTGCATCTCCTAATTAATCGTACCTCCCTTTCTTTTATTTGCCGTCCCCCGGTTTTTTTGGTCGAAGAGTTCTCGGGGTGTTTTTATCCGTGCGAGTGGCCTTGTTCCATCGTTGTGTTCGCGGTGTGCTTATTTACAAGGCGATGAAATCACCCAGTCATGCATGTCTGCTGAATGTGCTTTAATCTGGGAGCTGTCTCACTGAAGCAAAGAACAACAAAACACAGAAAACTTAGTTAACAGCCTTGACCTTCAAATACTTTTCTTTTCTTCTTGATTAGCGGTAATATTTTGTTTGGTGCTGTGACTGGCCGTAACCTTTTTGAGCTGGGTCAAGAGTGTGTTGCCTGCTCGGCTAAAACGAGGACCGTTAGCACTTCAGCGTCTCCTGTCGCAGACGCTTAATTTCACCAATCTCTTCAACCCGTCTGTAATTATACAGCCATGATTTAATTGGCTTTCTTGGTGAGACATTTCTTGCCTTGATTCTCCGTTCTGTCTGTGTTTTACGGCAGCGGTTCGCCGACGAGGCGGCAGTGGATTCGAGTGCCGGCGACGAGCCCTCGCCGTATCGACGCGTTCACCGTCAGAGCCTGAACCAAACGCCGACTCCTCGGATCCGCCAACTTCGCCGGGTTTGCTGTGGCCGTCGCCTGGTCCACTAAGAGCAACTGTCTGTCATATTTCGCCTGATTCTTCAGTCTTGTTTGCGTCTTCGAGGGCTCCAGATCTCATGAGCGATATGTCGTTTCTTGCTTTGGATTCCAACAGTTGGCAGGTAAGAGATACTGACTTCAATTTTGCTTGCCTTGGCCAGCATGGATCTAATCTGACACGTTGCTGGTGAATTGCAGGTCAATGTCACCCGCGCCTTGTAACAATAACCCGCTTTTCGTTCCCGTCTTGATCACGACATTCACTGCGGGCGAATGCGTTAGTGGCTTTACATCAAAAACGAACCGTTGAAATTGTTCAATTTCACGGTCACATCCTCATTATTTAATCAGTTATCCATGTCACCGATCGTCTCTTGCTGGGGGGTGGGTGCTATCATAATTGAAGGTCGGGAGATCGAATCAACAGACGGCATACACGTAAATTTTAGGGATTTGGTTGTCTCATGACATCGTTGGCAAACAATGAAGCAAGAATTCCGATGTCTTTTAGCTGGTGTTCATTACCCAGTTGAGCTGCCGCCTTTTGGGGGGTTAGGAGAAAGAGGTACATATAGCTACATCGTGGTTAAGCTGACTCAATCTTTCCCTTGGCTAATTATCTCGGAGCTTTAAAACCTGACAATAGCCGCAATGGGTGGCTCCCAGCTCGACATAAACAATTTTCCGGGGTTCACTTGTCCCTCTCCCCCCCCTCTTTTTTTTAACTTAATGCGCCCCCAGTGCACCCCGATTGTCCCGCTATGGGCACCGGTTTACCACCCCTTCTTGTCCCGTTAAGTGGGTGCACAATGCTCGCCCTTTCCCCTTAACAAATGCCCAATTTGTGAGCTGATTGCAAAAACACCGGCTTCGGAAGATTTTGCTTTCATCACCAATTGGGAAATTGATAAACAGCTCTTTGTCAGCGAGGTGTTAGCACAGGCGCGTGGTACCGAAGTCTGTGCCTCGATGCTACCTTGATAACTATTATCCCGTGCATGTTAGTTGGTGTTCATTTTCTTGATTTGTGAATGTCAAGTTCCGGGGATTTGTCCGACTTATAATCGTGAAGCATAATACGTAATATACACACCACTGAGTATTTATGACGAGTTATTTACGAGCTCTAAGCGGTCATCTGCGTGCAAAACTTGCGACGGTAAACACGGAGTGCGGCAGCGTAGGCGCGCCACAACGGCTGCTGTTTCATTCAACGAACCTTATTTAATTGTACTTCGTAACGGTGTAAACACTTCTGAAGAGAAGGAAACCTTACAAATAAAAAAAACCAACGCGGAAAGAAATGCACTCAACACCAGGAGCTATAACGGGAGGACTTCTTAAGAGGGTCTGCAAGACAGAGAGGGGTCAGGGAGCAAGATTAGGTGGAGGAACCGGAGTGTCCCTCTCTCTACCGTTAGATCAAGCACAGCCCTTAACGTCTTATGAAGTTCGCTTCTTTTTGGCCCCCCCCCCTCTGTAACATGCACGGAGACGCCCATCTATTAACCTCGTCATCCCTGGTCGCCTTTATCTGGATACATCTTATTATCAGCTCGCTCCTTGGCCCTGGAAAGGAGGAAAGCAGAAATCGGAAATTCAAGTGCCCCCCTTCCCCCACATTGAGGTCACGGGGGTGCGTTGACTCGGATGAAGAAAAAAAAAATGATGTCATGACGCCTGTTGTTGAATATGTATGACAAACTTCTTCTATGAAACCCTCTACCCAGAACAGTGGTCTTTCTCTTTCGGAGCGTGCCGCTCATTCGATTATCGTGAGTTTTGTACTCTCGACTTGAAAGCGACTACTTGAAGTATTTCGTTTCAAGACAGAAATGCTGACATTTTCCAAGTTCTTCTTATTTTTGGTCCACTTCTTACAGGTCTATTCATAAAATTGCTTTCTCTTGGATTTTAACGGTTCAAAAGAGCCCTTGTCAGGGGATTAACAACTCTTTTTAACATAAATTTGACCAGATTTGACGCATTGTGTGTTCTAATACGGCTTCAGTATAAATGATGGAAAATGTAATTTAAGCATGCAGTAGACCTATTTGACACTAAAACATTCTTTTCTTTCAACTAAATGATTTGAAATCAGTAAAGGACCCTCCAAAATTATCTGTTGCCATTTTAAACGTGAACATAAAGAATTCTGGCTGAATAATTTCACAGCTTGTCTTGTTTGTTCTTTGAAAAATAATCATATGCCACATCAACACCAAAGTGCAAGTAAGACCAAAATAATGGAGACGAAACAGCGCGCAAATTAAAGATCGACACAAGAGACGTCACTCTCAGGGTGAAGGCTTGGGTTATCTTTACACACTGGAACGGGACGTAACCTTTAAATAGAAAGAACCGAAGCTCACATGACACACTGGCCGGACGCGGCTAAGAATTGTAGAAGAAGGATCAACCGAAAAAAGGTCACCGAGATGGAAGGAAGGCCAAAGTGTACCCTAAGTGCCGTTGGCATTTTGCCTTGGCGCTAAATGCTAACCCAAAACGTGGGGGGAAAAGACTGTGGTTTGCCAAGTACTGTGGACCGCAGGGTAAGGGCTTTTGCGTTTCTGAATAAGTTGATGGTAGGAAATAATTACCCCGAATTTGTCCTGTCGTTGACTGTTGTGCTGTTTAGTATTGGGCATGAAAGTTGTTAAATACTGCGAACTGGCTGATTTGGTATTGCTTCTAAGTGGCTAGTGTGAATATCCGACATGGCAGAGCTTTCACCTTCCTCATGCTCGACAGGTGAATTCTGCCAAGCCGATAACCTGTCGGCTCGGGCAGGGACTGGTCCCCCTCCCGACTGCATGTCACCGACGCATCGGGGGACAGAGGGCGACCTGTTCCTCTGCCGGTGCTGGGCGGAAGAGTTAGTCCCTGGTTAGCCCCGCTCGCTCGACACGGAGCACGTGGCGGGACCGTGTCCCGACCGGGCTCAAGTTTCAACCACCCAGACCGTACGGGGGGAGAGAGAGCGCCGCAAACTTCCCATCCGGGGGTCGCCCGAGCGCGCGGTGCCCACTGCCCGGCGCTGGCCGTGCCTCGCTATCGCAGACTCCCCGTATTGGATCTCACTTCGCATCAATTAAGGTTCTTTGACGCCCCACCTGCCGCGCGCGTTACCATGTACGCATGTTTGTTTGGGCCTGTGTTTCCAGAGAGTAATGTTTGATGGCTTTGATATGATATCTCGTAAATTTAGCATTGATTCTGGGAGGGAAACTAAAGCCGTGGACTGTATCGCTTCCAGTTTACAACTGAAGACCGCCGCGCTGTCACTGCGCTCATGCTCAATTAGTTTTGATTATGTTCGGCCGTGTAACGACGCACTCAACCATTACCAAGCAGTCAATTCGCTTACAATACTGGCGAGATTTTCTCGCACTACAGTGAAACAGAAAACTGTATCAACAATGGCAACCACATTACCTTGAAGTGAATTCGATATTATCTTGAGTTGGAAGTTGCATACTATAGTGTATGTTCCCTTTAGTTTTATTTATTTATTTATTTATCATTATTATTATTATTATTATATTCTGAAGCATCATGTTTTTTTTAATATACTTTCGTTAAAACGCATGCAAATACATTGTCGTATGCATAACTATGCCTGTATACTATAAAAGGGGCGGGACAAAACTGAGGGGTTTTTCAAAACTGAGGGGTTCTCTGTTCATAAAGAGCGACTCCACTTAAATTAGATGTACGCTTCGTGGTTATTCGCTTAAAATCTCAACCTTGTCGCCTAATTTATGTCATGAGTCGTCTATGCTTATGACGTCACGAATCGGTCAAAGGTTGCCAGTGTATAAACTAAATGCCATGACAGAAAGTTTATGCATGAACTTGTAGTTCACAGATCGGAAGAAAGTAGGGTGGAAATTTTTTGTGAAATTTGTCCTTTCCCTCAAAAGAAATTGGCACAATTTTCTTCGGGGTTGCTGGATGTCCAGATGTTTAAACATTTAGCTTGTTGTCTTAAGTCTCAAATGTTTTTCTTTCCTTTATCGTTATCAAATGTCAAGCTAAATCTGCATAATGAATAAAGGAAAAAAGGTGTGGACTTGCTTTCATCTCAAGTCTTCCTTGGATCATGCGGTACAATTTGTATTTACATCATGCTTGGATACCTGAATTTTGCTTTATTTCATATTATTAATTTTAGTGTGGCAGCCGTAATTTTGCATATCACACTCCAGAAATTGTACTCTTTGGTGAGATTCCGTCAATCACCCAGCCTTTACTCTGTCCCCTCATGCATGTATTTATGATAAGCTTTCTGCCCGGTCAGTTAAACAGCACGGAGGACAGACGGACAGACAACTTAATAAACCCGCAGTGGAGAAAATAGTGTTGATGAATTGAACGATTCCGTTTATACAACACCCGTGCCGGGTACCTGCGCGGGAGAGCGTGGGGCGCCGGGCGCGCTCTGACGGCGGGTAGCGTGTGGAAGTGACGGATGGCATGCTCGCCGGCCCGTGACAAACTCCGTGTCCTGATGAAACGCCGGCACTGATCAGAACAGGCAGTGACCAGCGCGTCAATTGGGCAGACCATCGGAAGCAAATTAGCCAACAAATAGTTGGCCGCGTTGAGCTGAGACACACGGCCTTTTGGTTCTTGGAGAGCTTTAGCGGGATTTTTCTGAGGTCGACCAGATGGAAATATGGGTGTGGACGGTTAAGTTACGCGACTCGCCCATCTTCTCCAAGCATTTTCAGCAATGGGACAAAATCCGCAGCTTCTGCCTCAAAATACCTGGCATTATGGTGCCTCGTTAATGATCAAATTCATACGGTTTCCAGTTGGGGAAAATCAACTTTTATATTTGAATATTTATGATTGTCATGACTATTCTTATCGCTATGAGGCGAGATACAAAGTTTTCACTTAGTTAAACATGCAATGACTTTTTTTGCGATCTGAAAATACTCTTTTCAGTTCCACAATAGTCAATGCTTTTCTCAAATTTTGTTTTTACTCCCGTGACTACACTAGGAAGACACTTACTTAAAACTGCATAGTTTTCTCGGTTATAAAAAACCCATGATCCATCCTCGCTAAGAATCCTGCGGTCTAGGACAGGAATCTGTGTATTTTGCAAGGTCTTTAAGTTATTTTTTTGCTAGGTTTCTGGATGTGGAAAAGCTGCTTGAGATCTTTAACGCTCGCCGGAGGGGGCGTGGAAATTTTAAAAATGCCAAATGTTGAACTTATGCGCTTCGCGATAATTATCATTCACCGAGGAGTCGCATTAATATATGAATTATTCTCGATTCGGCCGACTTCCTTGTTAAATTTCTGTCATCTTTTATGTATGGTCAAAGTATCTAAGCACGAATTAATTGTTGTTGGCTTAAAATATGGTTCAGTTGCACTGAACAGTTACTGACGAAGCCCTGCCTCCATCATGTTTTGCGCCAGAATCTAGATACTTCTTTCGTTTACAAACACCGAGCGCCATTTTGCATGGGCGGCTGTGAGTTTAATTTGCCTGGTCAACAACAACGCATTTGCCAAAAACTGCACATTTACCTGCTCTGGGTATTGAAAAGAGGACCTGTAATTTAGTTTTCTGTTAGTATCTGTTAATTTTTACTGTTTTTTTAATGTTGCGTGTTTTTATAGACTTATATAAACTCTTCAAAATTGATGGACGACTACAGAGTTCCCATGGGCTAAAACTATACTGTTGTGAAGTGGCGAAAGAAGAAATATACAGACTTTCAGTGAATTCTGGTAGCTTCATTGCCATGCAAATTCGGGGCTGATAGAAATGTTACTGTTTGATGGACATATTCTGGCGCACAAAGGTCTTTCTGACATCCATTGTTGTCTGTTTCATTGGGCGTGAACGCAAAGAAACCAACCAAGGTTCCTTGCGACCAACTCGCTCTCACAGTCGGGCCTGTTTTTCTTAGCGCCGAGTCCTTACATGTGGACCCCGAGAAGGGCAGCTTTCCCAAAGTCAGCTGCCCGCTGTAACGGCTGGCTCGGTGTTTTGATAGGGATTACAATACATAGCGGTCAAGACAATTAGCGAGCTGGCTATAAGGATATTGGGTTTAAGAAAATCAGCACGGAACAAGGGGCGAAGCTTCCGTTGTGGCGTGTTTTCCTTGTACGTTCAATAGTCGACGGTCAATGCCGAGAAAGGAACACGCTTCTTTGGAAGGGAACGCTTGAAGTTGGCAGTTTTCTTGGCGGTTTGTCCTGCCCCCCCCTCGCTGTCTTCAGTCCGGGGCAGTGAGAAGCATTGTCCGGGCTTCGGCAAGAGATCAGGGAAAGTAATCACTGAGACCAGAGTCGGCACAGAACTCAGTGATGATGTACAGGAGATCGTGGCCGCGGCGGGGGTTGTGTGTAACGGGCTCGATTTTTAGGGGATAACCGAGGGTAACCCCGAAGTACACTTTGCCGAGGTCGAGGGCATAGTTCCACGTTCCACTCACCCTGTCAGGCTGGACACTTTCGAACATGGACCATTGTGAGAAATGGACAACCCTCCATGTTTTCGCATCACGTGCAAGCAAATATTCTTGAGAAGCCCCAAAACAAACCTTCATTTTTAACTCCATTATTGGTTCCTGTATTAGAGGTGAACAAAATGACGGCATCATTCGCGTTTATCTTTTTCTGAAAATGTCGTCAAATTGTTGTTAATTTTGTTGGATTAAAAGATTTATTTTGTATGTACACTTTGTAAGTTAGTCAGTTGGTTACTTAATTGGTTAGGTAATTAGTTAGTTTTGTTAGTTTGGGAATTAAAAGGAGTTAAAAGGAGAAGTATTTGATCAAACAATCACGCCGAACCCAACTGCTGTACTTGATATTGGTCATGTGAAAAAAAGAATGATGGCGCAGCCTGGTTCTGTTTACCTTAAACTGACCTTTGACCCCTAATACATGACCAATAAGAAAGAAAGGAAACTTCATTATGTCAGAGACCCCCCCCCGTAGGTTGTACGGGAACAATCGCGGGTTTCCCCTGTCAGGAACCACGGCGTGCTGGGAGCTAGCGGCCCGCTCGGTACACCTGAGACGGGAGCCGCAGCAGCGAGCGAGCGCCGCTCCCCCCGCCAGGGACAATGCACTCTATTCACGCCGAGTTTGAACGAGTCTGGATTTGCCTGGTTCCAAAATAGTATTGTACACACACGCTTTTCTTTCCCCATTTATTTGCAGACAGTTACAAACGTAGCTGTTGCGAATTGGAGCGGGAACTTTGACAGAGTGGAGAAAACTCGGATGGAGAAAAGTAACTGCAAAATTGATTCGGGCTCGAGTGTTGAAGGGGAAAAAAAGAAAGAAACTCGAGCATCTATGTCTATTTGAGTATTGATTAAAAGACAGGACAGACCGCGTGCGGTTTGCAGTGTTTGTCTTTCAAGTTTAGTTTGATGTTATATACGCTTTTTGAGTGATAAATCCCTGGTGTGATTGGCCGAACACGGTTTTGGACGTCCTCGTTCAACACAATTAGCAGTGCTTGCCTTGGCATGTGTCATATTTTCATAGCGCGGAACGGAATAACATCATTGAGCCCGAAGTTCTGTGTTGCGGTCAACTCTTTTCCAAAATGACTAATCTAAAAAACCACGGCAGCTTGTGCATTATGAGCACCCCCCCTAACACCCACACCATATCACGGCATGATAATTATGGGCCCAGTCTGTGTTTTCTAATACAGCTCGGCGAAGGAACCAGCACGTTTCTTCTGACAACAAAAGGGAGACTTGCCGAGTAAGGGAAATCTTAATCTTGGCATTGACTGCGGCATTCGGTCTTGTATTTTTTTTTTCGCTTGCCGGTCGGTCGTTGAATGACGGGGGACAAAGGCACGAGCTGGCAATGGTCAATGCTGTTTTTCTATGAAGTGGCGTTGGATGTGAATAAGTACATTGTATAGGAAGTTTTGAAGCACAATGTACGAAGGTAAAGTGCACTGTTTGAATGGGTCCAATGACCTTTAACGAGATATGCATACTCCCCGACCCCCCCCTCCACCACAGCGGCAGATTACTGCTGCTGTGTTTGAGATCTAGTTTACTAACCTCCGCTCAAAGGTGAACATTTCTGCTGTGCTGACGTCAAAAATTGCCGGCGCCCTAAATGAGGGGCGTGACCAGAAGGTACTCAAAGCAGGACGCCATTTGAAAAATTAATTCGGCGATACACGCAAAAAGGTTTGCTACAGTTTTGAATGATATTGATGGCAATCTCAGGATTCACTTGTGAAATATACTTCAGGATCACCTGAAAAAAGTGATTCTTTCCTTCAGATGTGCGAGATGGTAACGTTTAAAACGCTGATTTAAAGACATGATTAAAATTTCTAGAAGAATAATATATGAACGGCCTTATTAATAACCAGGTTAATTGTAAATATGCAGGGCAGACTTGAAGGCAAGTTGTTTTCCTTCTTGAACTCCACGGCAAATTGCGCAGAAGTGCTGCCGGCAAAATGTTTACCTGATGGGTGGGATGACTCACGCCATCGAATATATGAATACACGAGCCAGCCATGCCTGATCAAAGCTGTTCTTGCACCGGCTAAACTTAGCTCTCTATCTCGCTTCGCTCACCCTCTCTCTCTCTCTCTCCTCTTAGCTCTGCTGGACGATTTTTGAATTCTGTCTCGGCTCATTCCGCACCCCTCTCTTTTTTTTTTTTGGGGGGGGGAGGGTTGTACTCGGTTCTTTATTCAACAGTGGTGCATTCCAAGTCAATCATTTGGGTCTAGGATTCGGACTCTGTGCACGTGCTTAACAATGAGGAGGTCACTCGGTGAGTGTGATGCCAGCCTGGTTTGGAGAACGCGTGACTCCGAAGACAGCTTCCCTTGGGAAGCGAAAATGACGGCACCGATGCAAAAGGAGAATTTGTTTGTGATTCCAGTGATTGAAATCCACTCAGGATCGCTAAAATACTGAAATCATTCCAGTAAATCACACAGCTCTTGTGAACATTTCGGTGGTTTATGTATCATAATTTTGCAAAAAGAGTAGGCCTAAGTCGAAATGAATACTGACCCAATCGTACACGTAGCTGGCGTTAGAGAGAGACGGGAAAATGTGCTTAAGTGGAAGAGAGGGAAAAGGACATTTAAGCTTATTCTTTTCGAGGGTAAGCCCAAAACAAATGGCTATTGAAGGTGACATTTTCATAGGGCTACTTTTCAATTTGAGGCAAAGACTTGGTCAATTAGTAATATTAAATTAGGTCAATGGTTTCTGCATAAACACAGACCCAGGCAAACCACTGACAGTTAATTGCATTTTAAAGAGCGCCTCTTTAAGGAAAACATGTTTTCTCGGATTTTATCTGTTCAAATAATCATGGAAGCATGCACATAGAACGCAGTGTCATTTGTCTTCAGAGCTCAACTATAACAAGCTAAAAAGGGCCTTTTTTCTGTTTATGCCAAGATGCGAATTCTGAATGTAGATTGCGTCATACGGAGAAAACACAGACAACGAAGGGAGCCCTCTCCCTGTGTTTGTAGTGGATAAACCCTATGCATGCAAAATAATAAATGTAGCCATTGTTTGGCATGCAAAAGGTTTATCCACTATGAACACAGGGCGAGGGTTTCCCTTCCTTTTCTCTATTTTCTACGAATGACGCAATCTACATTCAGAATTCGCATCTTGGCATGAACAGAATAAAAAGTCCTTTCAAGCTTATTAAAGTTGAGCTCTGAAGACAAAATGACACTGCATTCGATTTGGATGCTTCCAAGTTAATTTGAACAGACAAAATCAGAGAAAACATGTTTTCCTTAGAGGTGTTCTTTAACGATTTGTTTAGGAAATTGTGTTATCTGTCCTTCCTTAACTTCTCCAAGGCGTCTAGTTCCCATCGTCACTACATACTGAGGGTATGCAGCGCGTGTGCTGGCCTCGTCGTTTGATTGATGAGCCTTGTATACATGAATCACACCTAGGCCATAACTGATATGGGGGGGGGGTAGATTGGGTACCAGACCGGATCTCGAACCAACGCTTGGCCGCGGTAGGGAAAAAAAAAGGAAGGGTGCTTCATTTCACGTGCGGTTTTGCGAAGTTGAGTTTCTCTGTACCAAGGTGTGACGGCGTGAAAATCTGTCCTGTGCGTTAGCACCTCAAGCCAGGGCGAGAAGTACCGTGCCCGCGGGGCATACCGCCCGCCGACCAGCAAGCCGTGTGCACGCGGGCTCTTCCCCCCTCTCGCTCCCATTTTGTTCGGGTTAAATCATACGCTTCGCCGCCAACGAATTGGACGTTTCTCCTGCATCTTTCTTACCAATTTGGGTCGGGAAATGAGCCCACCGTGCCGTGCCGTATATCAACGCTGTGTGCATATTTTCTGGCGGAGATCGGCAGCTTTCTCGCTTTCCACCCGGATAATTTTTCTTTCTTCAAAACTCGTCCCCCACGTCCCCGCTACGGTTGTGGATGAAAACGTGCGTCTGTTGAGACATGGACAAGTGAACGGTCCCGTCCGTGCCACTATTTTTTTCTCTTTTCCCTCCCGCTAGGGATGAGTGCTAGACTGTCGGCACAACTTTTTCAATGGCCACGATAGCGCTACCCTTCACACACCCTTAATATAATTAAGCAGTGGTATCAATCGCTGAAATTGCATCGCCTGGTTTCCCGCGTTAATTGAACATCGATAATTCAATCTCAATTCACTGATTAACGCTGCCGAATTATTGAAATTGCACTGGCCATTTCAATAAGCGAATAATTGATTCCCGCACTTCGGCCCGGGTGCGTACAGTTGGTGGCGTTGTTGTCCATCGCTCCCATATCAAATTAGCCGCACGTGGTGAATGCAAGGCATGGCCAATGCCTGGAACGTATCCCCTCTTCCCCTCGTGAAAAGAAATTCCAAGTCCTGCTAGAGGGTCCAGCGCGCCCGCCTAGGTAGCCTGGCCTGAGTTTTAGACGCGGGATACGCCGTCACCTATCCACACTACTACGGTAACGTGATTTATATGCGCGGCTCTCGCGTCTTTCCTTTCCATCGGTAATTGAGTCAAGAGTGAGATCGAGCCCAACTGTAAAATGACTTGATTACGGTGCCTGGAATGCCAGATAAATCTTGCCTGTCGACTTCCCCAAGCCCCCACTATCCCAGCCAAGAAGAAGGAGTAGAAAACCGAAGGGAAACTCCGCTCGTTTCGGTGTGTGCTCGCTGCATGCATGATGCGCTCGCCAGAGACTGTTCAATTTCGGTGGCTGCTTGCTATTCAGCCGTCGTATCTTCTGGTCTCCTTGGAGACTGGGTATCGCTGACTGGCTATTCATATTGTCCTGTCGCCCTCTGCCGCCGATATGTCCTCCGAGACCCAGTATCTATGACTGTTTGTTCACCGTTCACAATCCAACTCATTTCTGTTATTAATAGAAGTCATTTAAGTCTGGCGCTCGCGTCCCGAATGTGCCGATAAAATGCACAACGAGAAAACCTTAATTGGTAACTTACTCCAATCTGACTTGGAAGCATTTCCTTTTTTTATCAGTTCATGTAGTAGCCTATGCATCTCAGGAAAGAAAAAAACACTCGCGGTTTATTTCATTCCCCAAATACCATGTGGCCAAGTCCAATTTGGGAACGTCACAAAATATGCGTTGTTTTTAAAATGAACACCGTTACCCGTATTAAAGGTCAGTTGTTGGATGCAAATACTGCAAGGTGTGAGTTCAACACTGACATTCTTCCAGTGTCGATTCTTGGCGGCGAATCGACGATTTCGTAGTATTATGCGATAATAGGGAGCAACGGCTGTTGCTAGCGAGTATTCGATACTTGTCAATCGTGAAACCCTGAACTGAAGTTCGAAAAAAAAAATAGTGGTCTCGGATGATCCGAGTTGATGCCCCCGAATAACAGTGAGCTGAATACCAATGAAAAGATAGTCGGTCCGCGGTGCTATGGTGACGATCACTTAGGGCCACTTTTTCTCCCGGTTGATTTCCGCTGTAAAGATGCGATTTTTTTAACAAGTCGATTTCAAATGTTGTAAATTGTGTTCATATTAATTATTCGGTAGTCGAGACCTCTGCTGCGGATGTGAAGCTGGCGGTAGAGGCACGAGGCTTTAAGTATTAACCCCGTCGCTCTTTCTGTGGTACCGCGTTTATCTGAAATTAATCCATCGTTAATTATAACCCTCCCAAAAGCGTCAGTGTGGTTTAAATCTCTTCATTAATCTAACTTGGCTTCGTCATGCTCTGATTTTGGCTGTCACATTTTGGCTGTGACGAATTAATCCTCTGAATAATGGAGCAGTGTCTCTATCGCCTTGTGCCTCCCAACAGAGACATCACACGGTCTCAAGGCAGGCGCAAAGTTGAGTGTAGGTTCACTTCTTTTTTTTTCCAACAGTAAACGCTTGGATATGAGTCGGGCACCCGAACTAAGCCGCGGTCGCATGCGAAACCGTGATTTAGAAAATGACCGTGTGTTCCTCGCACACCGAACGCTTCCTCAGATCGCCTACCGGTTGTGAGAAAGTGATTTGCAATGCAAATATTCATTCATAATATCCCAAGGCGCTTGCCATTGTTTTTCCTCGCTTGCATTAAAAAGGGTCAAATATTCAAATCCATTAAGCTTAAAACCGCAAAGATGAACCGCTCATGAGTTTGTTTGTTGGATTTGTTTTCGTGATTCACCGCTCCCCAATTTGCCTGACAGATTGTTTACCAAGCCCGCCCTACTTTAGGCCTACATTAAAAAAAAGGACACTTTTGAGAAAAGACTCATCTTTGTAGTGTATCACATTGATGATACACGTGACTTGTATGTTGAAATATCGTCACATTCATCTTGTGAACCTCTCCAAAGCTGGAAACCAATCACCGACAGTATCAAGTTAAAATAACTGGAAACCTAATAAGGCCGTAAGACCCCATACTTCTCTTCTTTTTAAAGTCTCCGTCAAAACAATGCAATGTACTCATGCAGGAACGTATCCCAACTTCTAGGAGCATGCGCAATGGATGACGTGAATATGTCCTCGCTGGCCATTGTACTGCAGTCCTTTTCACAATGGGGTCGAGGTGGAATTGTATGCAGGAGGTTGTTTCCATTGAGCCGAATGTACTCCTGTAGACAAGAATCCTCGCCGGTTTTTTGCTCGAACAAATTCAGTATCCACAGGACAGAACTGCAGTTATTAAGTGCATTTTCGCAAGCTACGACAGGGGAATTTATATTGGACTGATCTGAAGGGAGAAGATTTTTCACAATTTAAACAAAACAAATGCAGTTCTACGTCTTTGTAAAAAATTAGAGCCCGTGAATTTATCTACTCAGACTGTAAGGCAGTGTTTGACGACGAAAAATCTATAATCCTGGTTATTTTTTTTCATACTGTTCTAGCGAAATTATCTCACTGTACGACTTAGGAAATGGACGGTCCATTTGTTGAGCGCCCAAAGCCAAGAATAACCGTCTCAGCCTTATCAGCCTTATTTGCTTGGACGGTCAGTTCCAATGGTCCATTCCGATGAAAATTTTGGATTTTCCGTCCGATTTTGTAAAGTGTTCATTCATTGGGATACAAACTGTCCGTTCAATTCCACCCAAAACTTGACAGTCGTTCTAGATATGGGTTCATTTTTCCTTTTCGTTTCCATTTTAGTTCAATCGATTTATGTTTGTGCCGAACGGTCCAAGAGGAATCGATAATACGTTTTCTTTTTACCGTGCAGAAGGCGTAATCGGATCAGGAATAATTCTATTTCAATTTTAGATTGAAGTCATTACAAAATGAAACAAATTTAGGGCTTATTTTTCGTCTATCGCCAATCAAGCCACGTGAAGTCAATTTAAGAACAGTCGAAATACAGTCAAACCTCATTAATAAGAGGTCGTTCGGACTTTGCAGATTATGAAAGGAACCTTAAATTATAACTAATGAAAGAATGCACGACAAAGGATTGGAACCTTACAATTTCCTTGATAATGAGCGGGAAAGTTGTGTTAGCAGTGCTCTAACGATGTTTGACTGTATAATGTGTATATAGCACCAACATCCAATTCAGCCCGAAGTAATCATGCGACATATCAACATGCAGTGCCCTGAGATAGTTATGTGACATTCACACCTTTTATCTATTCAGTATGCTTTGATACTGTGGTGGAGGTAACTTTTTTATCACATTGTCAAATTTACAAATTTGACACTGAACTGAAAAAAAAGCATGACTGGCATCACCCCCATAATTCAGGATGTCAGCGGTGAGACAGTTGCGGACGCTAATAGGGCTCACCTGTCATTAATTCGCGTCAACCGAGAAAATAAATTATCGCGCTCGGGGTTGTATTTTGCTTGGCGATTTGGCTGAATTACCGCGAATTATATGATCGGCCATCCGTGGGCCCTGGTCTGTCACGGGGGCCGGGGACATATCTAACTCTCCCCACGAAATCAGCCCCGCGAAGCACGGGGTATCCTAAAAACAACAACTGGAAATCTGGGGTCGCGGGAGCGCAGAAACCGTATCCGGGCGAAGGAATTTGGGAAGGAGCGGGTTCAATGACCGGAGAGACAGGCCACCTCTCCTGGTATCCCGGTATGTTTGTCTCCCATCTCCTCCTTGGTGTCGTAGGCCAGAGACCCTTGCTTGAGGCGGCTCGACCCCTTTGCTCCCGTAATGCCTTTACCTTCTGCGATGCCAAGACTTTTTCCTCATCCCTTCCAAAACACGCGTCTTGGTGTGGTGTCGACAATTTGAGATTGCCTCGGTCGTCAACAGTCGTCTCAGTTTTAGTCGGCGAGATGTGGGGGGAAAAATAATATTTTCAACAGAACACCAAGTGGTGAATTAATTGGATGTTGCGGGAAGGCGACGGACCGTGAAACCAGTGACCTCAATGGGCCACCGTCAGATTTCCTCCAAGTGTCTTGGCCTTGTAGAAATTAAAAGCCCCCAACCCCGTCATTGTCGAGAGACATTAAAGTGTGTCTTGTAACTGACAGAATTCACCGTGTCTCCTTGTCATTCGTTCTCAGCATCCTCAGCATTTGTTCTTGTCCAGCGGACGCGCTGCGCCCGTCAGGACAACAAGTTGAATCCCGTCAAATCAGGCCTCATTATGGTGAATCTTGCATGAGGAGGGTTGGTTTCCAGTAGCCGTAAATTGATTCCGACTTAATTATACCCTGCAGGAAATTAACGACATTAACCACTCGCAAACAGATCCTTACATCCACTCTTACCGAATCGATCATCATCAATTCCTATTCATAAGCAACTTATACGCAGACTTATTTTCATTGGAAGCAGCTGGAAAGTTTGCCTAAGAATTAAGATTGCTTCATGACTGTGACGGATTCGCTCAGTTCCACCTCCGAAACCAACTCGCTCACCTTTGCACAAGTAGTTTTAATCAAAACAACAGCTCTGTACCAAACCTCATCGCCATTTATGGCTCCGCTTCACAACTTAGGCCATTAACTATATGTAGGCCTAATGGAAGAAATGTTTAGACATTTAATCCTTCAAGCCACGTTTTGAAAGAATTCGGAATTCTTGGGAAAGAATTCAGCAAAAAGAGCATTTTTAAAGGAATGTGGCTTTTAGAGTGATACCACTCTTGTAACACAGACTGGACGTAGGCCTGCAGTTTCTCATTCTCTGGCCTTAAAATACCCTATTATGAGGTGGAGTGGCGTTTCGTATTTTCCAGATCTATCGCAATCTCAGATTTTTGTCAGAGTGTTTCCACAAAATGATCCAGATTGCCGACCTCCCCCAGTAGCGTGACATCACCTCCCTCCCGACCCAAGAGCCCCTACCGTATTAGCAGGCTCCAAACTTCACCACAACTGGCGGGCTTTGGCTCCCGGCGCCCCGAAACCTACATGCTAGGGATTCCTTTTCCGTTCGCATACTTCTAAAAAAAATCGTCATATCAAAGTCACACACGACCACCGCGCGGTGCATCGATGGCGGTGGGGCAAAAGCCGCGACGATGACATGCGGCATCTGCTTTGCGTTGACAAACAAACTTTACTCGTTTGTGTTAAAAATGGGCAAGGAATAGACTACTGGGTCCTTCGACTTGAAATTTCCCTGGCACTCGGTGATAGGCTCAGCCAATCTTGAGGATCACAGACCTGACCTTGTTGTCTTTGGTGTCTCCTTCATCAGCGACTTGATGAGTTTGGAGTTCCGTCAAGTGAAACCCAAGACCAATTGTGTGTGCACTGATTGTTTATATTGGAAAAATGAGCATTTCGGACAACCCTTGAACTACTTCTGTCAACCCGATACATATTCATAACGGAGGTCATTGTACGGGGATTTGGTTTCAGTATGGTACACCCAAACCGTCCACTTCACGGCCAGAACTGCTGTGCCTGGTTACCATCCAATATGTAATTGATATCAAAGGAGGACACCAATTCACATCCATCAATCGCCCGTGACCATGATTTTGCAGTAAGACTTCGACAGTGCTCCACATAACATCACTAATTATATCGATTCGTCTGAAAACAAGGACAAGTTGTGCCGTGCACAGGAGAGAAAGTCAGGATATTGAACGACGGTGAAGTTATACTCAACTTTTACAGTGACTTGGAAAGCAGTTAACCACAGCTGTACGGGACTTTTGAATAGTCTCCAAGAATTAGTGAAAGTAGACTTCTGTGATACAAGTCGTTTTAACGTGAGGCCCGGCTGAGTAATATTTTAATATTTGGAAATTTTTATGATTATGTTTATTTAGATGCTTCGACTTGAAAAGAAGTCTCTTTCCATGTCGTCGTTCTCTGCACTGTATCCATTTCTGTTTTCTACAGTGTCCATTAGACAGCCCAGCGCACAGCCGAATTACCGCCGATTCCTCGCCCAGCTGCAATTTGTATCTTTGATTCCATTATCGAATTACATAAATGTTTAAGCTCTTTTTAATGGTATAACCTTCCCTACCCGCGTCGGTTTGCAATTGGATTACCATTAATTTAAATGATAACACATTCTGAAAAGTGTTCCTTAAGCGTATAAATACCTGCCGAACCTCCCTCCCTCCCCCCGAAGTCGCTGTCTTTTGCCACGAGGCTTCTTCCTCGCCTGGGCGAGCCTTTCCATTTGCCTGGTTGTATATCCGCTTGAGAGGGTACGGGGTGTAATATGCGTGGCCCAACGAGGCATCGCCGCCGGTTGGCGCTCCAAGCTTCATTAAAGATAACCTCTAGCGCCGCCTTTGGGCCAGACAAGGAGAGCCGCGAGAGATTTACCCCCGCGGGGGGGGGAAAAAAAGAAAAAAGCCCTTACCTTAAACGGCGACAGTTTGTAATTGGCACTAAACGGATTGGCCGTGGAAGTGCGGAGGGAGATGTAGGAAAAGACTGGGAGGGGGGGGTGGAAGCCAAGCGTTTTTTGCCGGTAGGAAAACGAAGCTTGCGGGCTGGTATACGTACTTCCATCACATCATCCGATAAGGACGCAGACGTGCATTAACAGCGGCAGAGGACGGATGATTGGCCAATTTGAATATCTTAGCAAATATTTCATGCGGATTTGCGTTTGTTTACACGCTGCAAGCTGTGCATGTTTTGACCATCGTTTATTATTGCGCACACTGGGGTCTCACTTCTTCCCCTTCAGGCGCATAGGTTATAGTGTTCACATTCATAAGCTAGGAAAAAAATCGTCATTTTGGCATCGTTAACATTACATGTAAAATGTTAAGCGATTTTCTTACTTCAGTAAGATGTTATAGCGAGCTTGCTTCTGGCTTAAGATGGCTTCTCCAACATCACGCTGAAAACATTCTATAAGTGGGTTCTGCTGTCATTGACGACAACTGCTCTTGTCAGAAGAAGACAAGCGTCCCTTGCCATACTGACAAAACTTTGACAAGAGATTCATAGACTCACAGGCCATAAGACAAGATTATCGCTTTAATGAAAAAAATAGCCCTTGTCTGGTCATACTAACGAGATAAAATTTGAGCTGTTCACTGCTGTGCCTACTGCCGTATCGATTCCAACCATCCGACCTCGACTAGCTCGATTGCGCTGGTAAACTGTTGGTCTCTGGTTCGAATCCCATCGGAGCAAGCGCGAGTTTTTTTTATGGCAAGCTCTTGGAAAGCACTGAACACCGGGCTCTTTAACAAGTGATTTCTTGTCGTTACTCGACGAGGGCAAAGCAAGTTTTATCTTGTCAGTGCGACAAGCTTTCGCCGTGAGTGCACCATTTCAGTGGTTTTGTTTAATCTAGGGATGCCTTTAAAAGGTTTGCTGCTAGAACAAAATAAAGACATGCAAAGGTGACTGCCCGAAATTGGTCAGTTTGTTTGCTTCCGTAGCAAAGAGGAGTTGCAGGGAGCCGGCTTGTTTTATCTTAAGAGATTCATGAAATGGACCGCCTAAACCGAAGGCGGGAGCGACACCGCTGATGGCCATACCTCAGTAAAGAATACATATTAACGCAACAGAAAACTCAAACGGCGCGCACACCAAGTGTTTGGTCTTTTGTGATTCGCTAATGTTGCAAAAAAACCTTCTGCTCAAAGCGAAGTTTGCGTCTCCTCAAGGCCCTGTCGGGGTTAGTTTAGCATCTGATATAGAGGTCAAACTGGCAAGGGTCACCTCTGCGACGTTGGGATTTCAACATTTCCCTTGCAGAGAGGAACATTTGAGATTTTTCCCGCGCCAGAATTTGATCGCTGCTATACTGTATGATGTTAATTTGCAGTGTGCAGAACCATTTAAAGCGTGTAGTTGAGGACAGACTGAGGCCCGGTGAATCTTGACTCTAGGCGCCACGCCTCTGGCTATTTAGCCCTGCGCAATTGAAGTCGTATATGCTGTCAAACTGCAGACCTTTGGTCTGCGATGTAGCTGTTTCCACCATTAAATGCACAAGTGCAGACCGTAAACAAAGGCATCATACGAAAAATTTGATGGTGAAATTTATGAGCAAAACAAAAGCACATTTTAAACGTTTTAGGCGTCACTTCATTCATATCTACCTTCAGTCGGCTGCTCATTGTGTCTTTTTTTAGTCCTCTCGTCCCAGATAATACCATCCAATGGATGCAACCCCAAAAGTCGCAAACGGTTCAGATTCGTAAATAGGTAGAGATCAGTTGCTAACTTCGTTTGAACCTTGACGCCCAACTGCGAATCTCCTACGAGCTGTTATTAAACCAGTATCAGGCTTTGTAAATTTAACAACCGACGTGAAAAATAGACCACTATACTGAAAAAAAATCTCCTTTTTTTGCCACGCGGCGCTATATAAAAGCCCCGCCAAGAATGACTGATTCATCGAAAATAAAATCTGTCAGCGAGCGCTGGGGGTCCTCCATTTTCCTTCCTACATTCCACGTCTCTTTATGCTGCCTTTATCTGTCGCTTTAAATCATTGCTAGGCCCTAAACAGCGGATACGCCTGTCTCGAACTCGCTCCCAGCTAGAGAGTGTTGGCCTGATTTGAAGACTCCTCGTCATCCAACTCGGTTCGTAGTATGAATTAAAGCCAGGCTGGTTTTTATTTCAAGGGGGGGGGAGGAAGGGTTTCTGTGTTTGACAAGACAATTTGAGCGGAGACTCGGGGAGTGCATGCTACGCGAGGAGGGGGGAATCGCGGGGCACGGGAGAAGATATATCGGTGAGGAGTGAGCGGTGATGAGCATTGGCCACGAGTTCTTCATTACGTTCAGTCGCGTTGTAAAACAGGCCGCCAACCGGGCCCGCGCCAGAATCAAGTGGGACAATCTCAGCTTAACGCCGGTGATGAGATACGTTAAGGTCGGGAGAGAATGCCCCGGGGCAAAATCGCCTGACTTTGCCGCCAGAAGCCGTAGCTTCCGGCTATACGGGACCCGCCGATAGTCGTTGTTGTCGCTCGGCTCGGGGGGGAAAAAAATCCGTCTCTGAGGCAAAGCCCCTCAGCCGAATCCCTCAGCGGAAATCTCCAGTCAGCAAACCAGGGGACTGAAAAAAAGTACCGGGGAAAGTGGGGTAACACAAGTATGGCGAGTGGATAGGTTGAGACGCCATTTTGTAACCTCATCCACCGGAGCCGGGGAACGGCGATACTCAACTATCGTCTTACGCCGCGGCCGGTGAGACGTGTATACAGTGCAAGGGCGCAATGGCGGAGTGCCTCATTTTCTTCTTGCAACAGAAAATCCAGGGATGACTTCAAAAAAAAAAAAAAAAAAAAAGGCTGCGAGTGGAAGGGCGCCACTTTCTAGTGGCAAATCCAAGAGTAGAAGGCTTGGTCCGCTGGCCTCTGAGGCACATCGCTGAATCTCGCAATAATGACTGATGTGGCGCATCCACACATAGCCGACCGAGATAATAGCCTTGGTATAAGGTTTCGCTCCCGTGAAATGTCATCAATCAATTCCAAACTCCATTTTCCCATTGTGGGCCTTAATGTTGTTCTATTATGTAATAAAAAAAGGGGAGAAGACAGGAGAGATGGGGGAACGTTACACCTTCTTCGCCTTGGGTCAGGAGGAATCGTCTGCCCGTGGATTGCTTTCCGTCATTCAAGCCGGGGTAGTACATGGACGCGGGAAATTAATCTGCAAAAACTAATTTTGCTACTTCATTTTCTGGTTGGCGTAATAAGCGGAGCAAGGCCTAGGCGCGCTCGCTTGCCAACCCGCGTCTTGTGGAAGGGGGGGGGGAGGCGAGCCGCAGAGCGTTGTCGCCATGGCAATCGCTGGGACCAGTCCACGGTGTGACTTTTAAAGAGCGAGATAACCGAATCATCTCGACGTGACATCCAATATCGGAGTTTGAAATGTCAACTGATATGTCGGTATAAATTATACATGTAAAACGCTTGACGATCGTGCGTGAGCTCCGGCCAGGGTTGACCCCATCTCGAACCATGCCCATACTTTCTCCCATCCTCACTTTTTTACCCCATATAGGGGGGGTTCTAAATCGATCTTAGTCGGGAAGAACTAATTCGACGGGGACCAGTTACAAAATAAATTGCCGTCCAATCGAGCGTGGCCCACTGTGTGGGCGCGTGGCGTGGTTACCTGTGAATTGAGTATGAAGGTGACGGGTTGTTCCGTGAGTCGGTACTGTGATATGTTTGAAATCCTTTATTCTGAGCAGGGATCTTTTTGCAACCAAGAAGCACTCCCCGTTACTCAAATTTGAAATCCAATTATAACCACTTTTTTTACAAGAAGACGATTAGGCATCCGGCATTCTCGGCAGAAGACGAAAATGTGCTGTTTACTCCGTGTTACTTTGGTGCATTCAGGACTGCCTAGAGTCTGGAGACTTCTTCTACATGTAGTTTGTAGGGTCAGCGTATCCCTGTTCTCAACTGGGCAACTTCATTCGTCCCATCTTCGAACGGACGCAATTAGAGCCTGTGCCCCTGGCCCTCGGCACAGAGACGCGTTAAAAAGCGAAGTTCCAAACGGCATAAGGTCTTGGGAAAAAAGTGCAATCACTCGAAGCAATTAGAGCCCCCGAAGAAGCTGGCAAAGTTGCTTCTTGCGGTTCAGTTCTAAAACTCCGTCACCCTTTCTTGTTCCTTCTGGTTGGAAGACCAACTCCCAAACTGCTTCAGCGGATAACGAAAACACAATTACTGCCCAAGGTGTTAAATGTTTGCACTGCTTTCACGCTTTCCCGAGCCTAATAGTTCGCTCGAGCCAGTTTCTTTTATTTCGAGATGTAAGATTTTTCTGTCTTTTCTATCTGACTGGACCTCGCTAGTGGATTAATGTGCTTGTAGAAGTGGAATTAATTACAGGAATATGCTAGCGTAGAGCAGCGGCAGAAGAACCCTGTGTCGGATATTTTTTCTGCTCTGTTTCCATGGAAACGGTCAATCAGAGCAAATCTGAACGGGACAGTACACGGTGGCCAATCACTGGGATCGTTCCAGTAGCGAGAAGGCAGGGGAAAAACTGAGCGCCGCCGGTGGTGCTTGGAGAATTCGGTTCGGTTAAATTGACCGTTTCGGCGTGAAGATGCCTCATGCAGTAACCGATTTCGAGACCAGTTATTCCACCTTTAACTCGGCGTGTGTGTGTGCACTAGCCTAGGGGGGTAATTTTCCCCGGAGCGTTTCGCCTGAAACTGTGGGCAAACCCAGCCAACCGTCAGAGCAAAACACCGACGGGGGTATGAAAACGACGGCCCAAGGGACGCATAGAAGACCAGCATGTCTTTCTATTATGATTATTTTTTTTGTATCTTAGTACCCTAACCTCCGCACGGATGCCTGGGGAAAATTGATGCCACTTTTGTTGCTGGAGAATGACTTTGTATCCATCTGCCCGGAAAATCTGCCTTTAATCGAGGTGTGAAACCGGACAATGTTTGACTTTGGGTCATTGTGAGCAAACAGTCTGCTGTTTTTTTTTTCATGCCGCCGATTCCAAGCGTAGTAGATAATTTGGAACTGCGGGGCATTTACTTTAGATCCAGGGAAGATGGGGCTTCGGAGGGGAGGAGTCGCCTATAGAAAAAAAGGCACTGTGTTACTGTTTCCAGCGTAGACTATGAATGAAAAGGGAGATTGCAAAGTTTTCTGTACAAAACACCACAAGATAAATATACCAAAGAACTGCATTTCCTCGATTTTCCCTGCTTCTTTGGATCGGGCGTTAATCTGAGTGCGCCCTCTACTGTCTTTTCTTAATGTAAATCAATCCCCGTTTCATGCAAAATTATCAAGGTCACTGAATGAACAGAGTGATCTTTGTTTGCGGAAAAGCATTTAATTAAGTATAATAAGTTTCTTCTCAGAATTACGATAGCCTTTATAAATTACTGTCTATACATTGGTCGTTTGCCACGATGTAACCACGACATTCAAGTTAATTTGTCGTTTCCCAAGTTCAACTGTTTGTTTGATTTCAGTGCCTTATTTTTCCCGCCCAAAAACGCCGTCGTCTTGTAGGCACAGCTGCGGTGCTGTCCGCTTGTGTTATTCTAATCGAATCACGTGCTCACTGCCCTACCATTTATACGACCCCAACGCCTGGTTTGTTCCGCCCGTCTCGGTGAGACTAAAGTCGCATCCACTCCATCTGCCCGTTGCCATGCCCGTAAAAACCTTTGAGTCCTTGTGCGGATTAAGACTTATTTTACATTCAACAAATTTACCAAAGGCAGTTTCAAGACGGTTGGCCCAACTTTCCCAACCCGTAGCAGGAAAGTCTTTCGAATTGAGGCCAAATCCCAGATTGTTATGTTCGTTCACTTTAAGAAATCGTTTCAAGAAAACACCCAATACTTCGTGTTTGTCAGTTTTGTTTCTTGTCCTGTCAACTGTCGCTCTGTATTTCGTCCGTGTCATTCGCCTGTTCCTACCTTCTCCAAGGGCTGTTTTTTTTTCACGCCAGCCGCTCTTCTGAAAACCCTCCCCTTATCGAATTCTTTTCTGCGCTGTCCAGTTTGCGATCTTTTCCTTTCACCGGCTGTAAAATATATCTATTTAATAAGAACATAATGTATTAGCGCCCCGAACACCTTGAGATGGTCCTTCCCCTCCGCCTGTGCCGCATCTGTCCGTCTGGGTAAATGCCCTCCGTTCCCCGCTCCCAACTCGCTGCGTGATTCGTTTACGCGCGCCGTGCCAAAACAAAGATGGCGGCGTGTCTTACAGTATTTTCTGTGTGAGGCCTGGCTGGTGGGGAAGAGCGACCGTTTTGCTCGTCTGCCATTAACACGCCGTTCCATATCGGGCTTGCGCTGCCGGGGGCAAACTCTTGTTGTTCCGGCAGGCAGTCGTGCTATTTTTTCCCTCTCCTCTCCTCTCTCTGCCCTTCTCCTTCTCTCTCTCTCTCTCTCTCTCTCCATCTTCACCGTCGTCGTCTTCATCTTCTTCCTCTCCCAGAGACCAGATATGAGAACGAGGCCTCTCTGCGTTCGATGTCAGCCAGCCTCATTAACCCACTTTTGCCGCTGTGCATTGTGGGATCGTGGGGGGCTTTGTCCTGTACCCTGGCGAAGCTAGCTGCATGCACACGGGGCTCGGCCTGTCTATAGTGTGCGATGCATGTGCACGGGTGGTTGCGGGGGGGCTCGGTTTCGCCTCGCTCTCCTCCAAGTCGCTGTAGGCTATGTATATGGATTGAACAATAACCAACTTAAGTAAATTTACCGCGCATGTGATTATGCCCTGCGCGTATGTGATGACTACGAGTCTGGGAAGTGTACGATTTCAATTTTTTTTCTTCTCTGGCTTTAATTTGAAGGCAAGAAGTCGAAAAGATTTGTTTAATCAAATTGCTGCGCTCGTGCACAATGGTGGATTGAAGATACCCTCTCCTCTTTTTTTTCCTGTGTGAATTCAAGTCGGCCATCTGTAAATGCCCGAAGAAGATACCGGACCGGTGCCAGGAACGATAGGCTTGATTGCTCCGGCCATGTTTTGCCTCTCGCCCTGCCCCACCGACTCGATATTAATAATGAATGTGAAATGCCACGCCGGGGATCACTCGCACCTTTTTTTTCCTTTGGACTTTTGTTTTTATTTTACGCGCGCCTCGGGTAAAACGCATCAATCAGCAGGAGGTGACGTCACGGACGCGAGAATTTACGCCTAGTGTTTACCGCCAAACTGATGTCACGACAAACCGTTTTTGGTTCAGGAACAGAATAGGACAATGGGTTCTAGGTGCTATTCTGTGGACTGAATGTGCTTGTTTTCAGTGGTACTACTTTTCAGAATACAGGGTATATCAATTTAAGCTGAGGATATTTAGTTAAGGTTTGGTTAAATAAAGCGAGAAAAACAACTAGTCGGAAATCAACGGTTTTCAACCAATCAAACCCTTCTCGGCTCACCGATATTTGTACTCATGCATATTTTATCCCGACAACCCATCCGATTTGCAAGAGAACTCAGTTTGAAAGCTGTGGGTTTTACCTCCCAATTCCCACGTTACCCATCTTCCTCCTCAAACAGGTGAGCTTGGACATCCCTACCCCCGACAAACTAGACTTTAATCGCGGAGGGCAAGCTGGCTGATGCGACATTAAGACGTGGGGGTTTGGGGTCCTAAGCCCCGGCTAAACCCCCAGCATATCCCAGGCAGGTGCTTGTGCGGGATCCCCGTGCGCCTAGCCTACATACATCCGTCAATCTCTTTCCATACTTCGGTGACGCAGAGCGTCATCACCTGCTACGCATACCAAGCCCTAAACCATCTCAGCTATCGTCCCGAGACCCATCTGCAGGTGGTCGCGACAATCCCTCCAACAATTGAATTTCCTCCAGATTTTTGGTGCTGATGGATCGCCGAATTCGGATTGAATGAATGTAAGGGCTCGTATGCTGCGCGTGTCTCAGTGGACAAAAATCAGAACGAGGGCTTGTCACGTTAATGAAAAATTCCATATAAGGTGCAGAAGACTAAACGCCATAGAATCCCAAATTTTAAGTGACACCAATGACCACTTAAATGGTGCCATTTTGTTCAACACAAAAAGAAAAAACACAAACAACAAAACAAGAAATACCGGTGTTAAATGAACACTGTGTATTTATTTGGACGTCATGGACATCACGCGTCACAACACCGCTTACATCTGTCATTGAGAAATGATGCGACACTACTTAATCTTCCTCTAAATAAACTGCCGTGTTAACATCGTATGCCATCACCTTTGGACAAGTGGCTCGTTATACATACCGTAGGGTGTAAATTCAACACCGTAGGTTTTACGGCTTGGATGAATGCTCAATACTCTGGAGTTTTATGCAAGTTTTTATCCAAAGGATTGGAACAGGAGGCTATAATGGCTACAGACTAACTGCATTGCCCCTGAAGGTTTCCTCCGTGATAGATTCCCCATAGAGTATCCAGTTTATAAGCTAAAAGGAAGCGTTACCAGTGTTACCCACGACCCTTTGTTGAGTGCGAACATCTAATATCGTTCTTCACCACGCCCTTGTATAGCCCCCACTCAAAGGCCCACTTGTCCGTGACACCTGCTACCCTGGCCTGGCCCCCATCCCAATGAAGAGGATGTATTTCCACCTGCAAGTGTCCCCCCCTTCTCTCTATCTCATTCTTTCCTGACCCGTCTTCAGCCGCTATCTGGTCCGACCCCCCCACACACACACACCACCACCCTGTCATCTCCCTTCCCGGCCTTAATGCTGGCGGTGGCCGGCTGGTCACGTACCGCCGGCACGGAAGCCATCGAGTACTCGGTCCACACACTTCATTCGGCCTTCATGCCCACCTTAGACCTTAAGAGGTAACGCGAGACGCGCTGAAGGAGGCCGGTGAACAGATCGGGTTCTCCAGACACCAAAATGACTCTCGCAGCTTCAAAAACTGGGCACAATAATATTGCCCAATAGCACAACTTTGTAAGTTGACTTTGTTTGTTTACAGTTCTTGTTGACTGTTGGTTTTCTATGCTGTCAAGAGAAACTTGATGCTAAACCTAAATAACTATCACTGCATTTAAAATTAGATTTTAATTTTGTTAATTAGCCTTGTCTAATCGCTTTTAAATGTCTCTCATCAAGCGGACACAATCGGTGTGCTGTTATCCTAAATTCTCCGATTTTCTCTAATGTGATGTGACTTCATTGGAGTCGCTTCTCTACCTCAACCTCAAGGTATTCAAAATAACCAAGGGACCAGTTTCTTGTTCTGTCAAGCTCTATCTCAGTGAAAAGTTTCGCCATCTTTCGTCTTTTGTCACTATGTTTTCATCACCTTCATCCGGGAACTCCCACTTCCGTCTCGCTTTCGTGCCGGCCTTGCCAACAACGCCAGGCGCAGTGAGCCGACCTGAAACCCCCTCCCCTCCGCTCAAGGCACCGTGGGTTATGTTGTTCTAGCATGGGCCCGCGGGCGCTCCCCTTCTCTCCCCCCTCCCCCTCTGCCGGCCACGGTGCTCTCTGCTCGGCTCCATGCCGGGCCCTTCTGCAGCTCTTCTATTCTTCTTCACGCATTATATTCCCTATAATTTCTTTTGCCCTGAAGAAGTTAGATGGCCGTATCGTGTTACACCAGAGTACCTCTCACCCTAACTATCACCTTGCTATTACCGGGCGTTGTGGTGGACTCCGCGGCTTCATATGCGCCGGTCGGAATACTCGCATTGATTTGCCCGGGCCCGCGCCGACAAAGCCAGGCGATCACCGGCTTCTCTTTGAGACACCCGATACCTCTACGCAGGGGCACCCCCAAAAAGCCCAATGTTTCCCTCATTCATATGTATGTGTGAAAATTGCAATATAGTTTGACATCCGAGACGGGGGGTAGCCGGGCCAGCCGATGGAGAACACTTACTGTGATTGATTGGAATGATTGGGTCGCTGTGTTTTTCAGTGGGGCAGAGGTAAGCGGCGCGCGCGTCGCTGGATTTCGCCCGGACCTGGCCCGGGCAGTTCAATCTCTAACCCTCGTCTTTCCTTCCTTGCCAATAGACGAAAAGAGAAGAAGAAAGACTCCCGAACCACCACGTTAATGTGATTTGCACCTCGCGCCTTGTTGTACCACCCTTAAATTACAGAACAGAGATTATTGATTAACGTGCTGCGCAAGTGTCGGAGTTTTGGGTCTGAAGTAAAAAAAGACAAAAAAATTATTTTACAAACTCGGAGTGATGCCTGTATCACCGATACCACTATCAAGTGTTACAGCCTCGGTCCGTCCGTGGGATGCCAACCTTCCCCCCCGGCCCACGGGACGGCGCGTGCAGCGAGGATGTTATGTCACTATCCCACGCTCTTTGCCAAGTGGCCGGACAGGAGGCCCTAAAACAACACCGCAGAAACCCAGAAACATACTTTCTTTCTACGCAGTCTTCTTTACCATCTACAGATGGAATGGAATCCTAATTAACTACCTTTACCGGTGCTCTCGTCCAACAGTTCAATGAAATATTTCATTCCATTTTTTTCCCCTCCAAGGTTCATCTTTTGACATAAAGTGCTTTGACGCGACTGCGCTATTTTCCGACGAGGACTCATCTCTATCGCTATTCACAATCCTCCTCATTATCGCCACAATCAAACTAAATTTAATGACACCGTAAGTGCAGGGCACTTAACTAATTTGATATTAATGCGCGTAACACACGCCGAGGCGGAAATCAGACGGCTAGGACCAGCTTGCCCTACCGTGCATAGTGCATTCACTTTTTTTGTATTGTAATCACCCGGTATTATTAATTCCCCCCCCACACCATTTTCCACTGCCTTGCTAATTAACGGCAGCCGTGTAGTTCTTTGATTATTAACTCGTCTTTTGTGCGGTCCCAATTGGCTGTTAACTACCCATGAAGATGTCTTGTTCCTGGACTCCTTTTTTTTTCATTCTGCCGACCGCTGCCGTGCCGAATTCAAAGCCTCTATCGGTCGACGGAGGCAGCGGAACGAGCTGACTGATGGCAAACCTCTCCTATCTGCCCCGTTAGTCTTTTTTGTCAACTCCCAGTGGGGTTTGTCTCTATCAACTAAAGTGTCCGCTAAATGGAATTACCCAAAGCTAATTGTTAGTACCCCGCCGTTCATCTGTCCTAACCAGCGCTTCTTTGTGACGAGGAAAGCGGCAGCTCTGGTACCGGAATTTGTTGGGAGGTACAGCCGTGGAAAATGCTAATCCCATCGCTGTGATTTTGAGCAAATAGGAAGCGGAACTGGAGAAACATGTTTCTTTAAAAGCACTCATCTGTATGAACTATTTCATAATAATTTTTCAGAGCTTTCGGAGTTGTTCCATCACAAAATGGATGCAAATCAATTCTATTATCACTGCAGTATAGATTCATAATTTTCAAGCAACGAGGACCTGTCTGGTTCGGACAAAATCGAGTAAAAATAACAGTCACCCTGATAATCAAGATATTTTTCTCAAGACATGACATGAATTCGAGCCAGGGAAAAGTGTAAGAAATCAATCAGGATGTGCTATGCAAGAATTAGGCGTCATAATCACAGACAAAAAGAAGAGCTGAGATGAGGATCTGGGAGGAATTTCTTCTTTTGTTCACAATTTCGCTTGAAAAATTCCCCCTCAACCTATTTTTAATAATATGTATATAAATGCACACACTTCAGGAAATGGTTCGTGCTCCTAGTTCGCTCTGGAGTTGACTCGTCGCGTTATAATCACAAAAGAAAATTGAAACAAAGCAGCGTTTCGGATAATTTCACGACTGATTTTCCAAATTTGTTGTCAATTAATGCACCACCCTTGTCAGGTTGCTCGCAACTGATTTACTGGACGTGTGGAAAGGGGCTCTCTTTTCAAGGTACGTTAAAGTCGTTCTTGCCCGTCGTTTTCATTACCATCTAAAAACTAGAATGCGAAGGGCTGATTAACAGGAAGCAAGTCAGCTTAATATGAGGCATGGAGGCTTGCTCCCTCACACCTAGAGGGGGGTCTTTCGTTTTTGTTCCTCCAAATTAACGCCTTGAGGTACGATAGGGGTTTGGATGATAAGGCTCGCGGGAAGCTCAAACAACACAAAGAGTTATGAAAAATGGGGCCCTTCTTAATTTGACCCCGGTTTCCCAAGCGCCCAACAATGGGAACAATGCTGTCTTAGGCTAAGCAGAAGGGTTATGCATAAAAAAATAAAACAATAAAGGAAATAAGATGCGGATGTGATGAGCCCGTGGAAAACCCAACCCTCCCCCTCCCACAATCCCTCCCGCCCCCCTCCGTCACGGTTACTTCTTTCAGCCGAGTCGGAACTGGAGCGATGTCGAGGAAATGACGGCCGGGTCTGGCGCTGCGGCTACCGGCTGGGTTGGGTGGACCGGACACGGCACTGCGCGAGAGCCACGCGCCACACCACTTCTTCTCCCTGGTCGGAGCAAGGTTGACGCAAGGCAGTTTGACGGACCCAGGGCTAAAGCTTCGGTGCACAGTCTTAGGATACTTGGGCGCGGTCGGCCTCTCGCTTACATCCCATAGTGGATCCACCAATTCCGTGCCGTGTCCACCTACGTGTGTCAAATGGTGAGTCCGCTTCATCACTTTGGTGTCGTCGTCATGTGGTGTCATTTGTCATTTCTGGCCTTCATCTTGTGTATTCTAGAAATCCTTTTCTGTCAGTGTTGGACAGAGAGGCGGGCGCCTCAGTGTTTGAAAAAAAAGTTCGTCTTTGCATTTTCCAGTCGAGTCTCCTGGTTCGGGGAAATTGACATGATGGTTGCGAGTCTCCCTGATGAGACGCAACCTTCAGATAGAAATGCTTGGTAATGCCCACTTTACATCAGCAAGGCTCTGATGCTTGAATAGAAATAACCGTTTGAGAGAATTTTTGTCCTGTTTACTCTGTTTGACGAAAGGACATTATCCACTTAAAATTGTTCACATTACACAAACCTTCTTGCCAGATTTTGCACGACAAAGTTTACTCTGATGTTTCGGCAAATTGTTGCTTGTCTTCTGAAACATACACGACGCCCTTGTCTCTTTCTGTGCTGGCGATCTTGTCAGGCGAAAGTGATTGGATGGCGAGCATTAATGAAGCGGCGTGACAACCATCTCCAGCCCGCCCGTAACGTGGAAAAAATGGCGGGACTGACATGACAACTTTTGACGCGCCGCCCGTACAACAGACGAGGAGCAAAACACGGCTCGCTTCTCCTCCTGCATATCCTATGAACCGACTTTTAAACACTCTCGCATAACTTGAGATTCCGTTTAACACTCTTTCCAAGATGAGAAAGCATCGTGTTTGGAAGGCAAAACAGAGCCCCGAGCGAAACTCTCCCCCCTGCCCCCGAGGTTTTCACCTCCCATCAGACATAGCGCGTGTGTACAGAGCGCTTAGGATCACAAGTACATGTGTTTGCGCGCTCGTCGTCGGAGCAGACTATTAAGCACTTTCCCGCTCGCGCGCGGCGCAGTCAGCTGGTGCTGATGGAAGCGGCTTCGCTCCGGTGGCGTCCCGGGAAGCGAGCGGGTGAGGAGACGGTATAGCCGGCGGACAGGCACGCTGGAGAAGAGTGTTAATATCCGTGAGCTGTCTTCTCACCTATAGAGTCTCTGTCACTATGTCTATTTACACTTCGGGTCCACACGTAGGATGCACACTGAATAAAACGAGGGCTTTTTCTGTTTCAAGATGGGGATTTCTTAAAGAGTCATTCTGCGGTCTTTCCTCGGTAAATATGGACGTTTTAAACGAGGTATTAAAATCCCACTGGTACTCTCGATGTTTGAATGAATCCCGTGTATCGAATTCCCCATTCATGCCACCTCGCTCTCGTCGATAAAACAAAGACCCTTTTCGCATACTTCCCAAATGCTCTCAATTTTGAGTTCCAACCTCAGCCGCTTGAGCGAATACAGAAGTTTTCACGGTTTTCTCGAGTTCAACAAAGCCACAGGTGTTTTTTCAAAATTAGTTCCGGTGTTATCACTCGGGACTGCCAATATGAACGACTTCTGAAGACAAAAATAGACAACATCAGGCGAATAAAACGGAAATTGACCAATGCATTATTGACGATAGAACTGATTCCCTTGGTAAGATGAAGATGACAACCACCGCAACGCGTGTTTCTGTGTGATGTCTGTTAATTTAAACATAGGCCTAAATGATAAATCATTCATCTCGAAAGTCTTTTCGTGGGGAGGGGGTAGAACTTCCGATCTGTCTCTGAATAGCAGCTTACTTCGCTTGTAAGTAAACGCTAAAAGTTTATTTTCAAAATGTATCCAAAGATGATTTCGTTGTTGTCGATAAGACATCTTAGGATAACAACTTGAAGTTACACGTGCGCAATCTAATGCACAGGTTAAGAATTAAGTAGTGGAAGCCTCTTTCCTTTTAAGAAAGAGTAATATTCAGCGACAGCAGTGTTCAAACATGTTTTAGATTTGCACATCGAGAACAATGTTTGGCAGAAGGAGAGTTGCTGTTACGTTGTTGGATAATTTCATTTTACTCGTCGACCGAAGTCGGGGAATGAGCTAGGCAAAAATTGACCAAGGACTGACATTTTGACCAAAGCTGGCGAAATTCCAAATGGTTCCCTCTCCCCCTTTCAGAATGTAGGCCTAATTCAGTATTATTTCGGGACCTTAGCCTTAGTTCAAGGCGTTAGATAGGCTGCAATTGAGTGTTAGTTGCTACTAGTCGGACAAACTGAAAAATGTATCTTAGAATGACGGGTTTATGGAGTAAAACCAGTCGATCGGACGACCGGAGTAAAATTGAAACCTGCGGATTGTCATTTCCCACCAAATGTCATGGTTCGTTTGCTCGACTTCGCTCCAGTTGCAAGATTGCAAAGTTGACGCTTTCACTCCGCACGTGACCGCTGTGGCCACTCTTACAAGAATCAGAATAAGTTAAACGTGTCATTGAGGGCGCTGTTCATACTATTTGACCGATTGTCATCTAATTTGTCTCATTAATAAATTTATCGTCTCGGATTTTCTCCCTGTTGATGGATATACGGTCCGAAAAATGTATATTCACTTCATTTCACCAGCCGGTTGAAGGGTTATTTATGAAACCAAAAGACTTTCTCTTATGAGGATCAATCCGGAAAAGTATTTTTAAAGCTCTTAAGTTTGCGTGTGTGTGTGTTTTTTTTTAAATAAGTAACTTGTAATATTGGACTTGGATGTCTTTATCTGATGTGCTCATGCACATTGTTCAATCCAGCAGGTGAAGATCAAATAAGGAAGGAAGCATTCAAACCGTGTCAAAAATGAACCAAATTTCGGTTTTCGCAATGCCTACTTTCTCGTCCAATGCAGACAAAATGAAAAAAGAAATGGAAAACTTTTGATTTTATTTTTGTTTTTCTGTAGGGAATTTGTCATTCTGTGATATTATTTTTTTTATGAAAATCATTCGCTTGTCTCACTTCAATTGAATTCCTCCCCTGTGGACTTGATGCTGTCTTGCTCTTTCGTCTGTTCACCGTCACTTTTAATTTTACACCCGCATGTCAGGATCTGTCTCTTTTTACCTCGCAAGCAAAATATTTGATCCTTTACCAGCCATCTTTCACAACTCATTTCCAGCTCTCATTCTCCAAACTCAATCATATAGTATCAACCTCTTTGACAGGTCTAGTTTACTTGAATACCCTAACCCCGCAATTCAGAAAAAGTATAAGAGGAAAAACCGAAAGACCGAATCACAAAGACACCGTAATGACCTCTCCACCATTGTCAGTGTACCGAAGAGGAAGAAAGAGGGGAGACTTGAAAAGAACTGAAAATGAAAACGAGTGAAAAGAGAGAAAATTGAACCCCAAAATGTGATTTGCAGCGAGAAGGGTTCTGGAGAAAAGACGATTATGGAAGCATTGAGCTTGATAAACAGCCGCGCGCTTTGTCCGGTCGAATTCGCGGTCGTTTCTGTTCTCCACTCTCTGTCTCTGTCTTTTTTTTTTTTCTTTTTTTTTTTTAGGTCATTTGGTTGTTGGAGCGAGGGTGTCAGAGCGGACACCTTACGGCGGTGCAACGCGCGGTTTCGCCCCAGATTTCGCTAAGCCGATTAGTAGTAGCCGGGCTCTGACCGACTGTGAACTTCACTTTCCTCATTATGCACTCCACTTTATTATTATGTTGATTATTATTACTACGACCCCCCCCTCCAAAAAGAGATTTTATATTTGACTATTTTTTTCGCAAGTGAATTTGTGGGTGGGTGTGTGGATGTGTGTGCGAGTGTGTGTTTTCAGTTACGTGTTTGTCGCCAGGGTTATTGTCGTGCGTTATGGTTGGCTTTTGTGAACTCTGTGGTGAACGCGAATGGATGTTATTTTTAAATCTTTAACCACAGAAAATCTTCCCCACATGTATACAGGGCATTTCACTTTTTATGTGACGCGCCACTTTCTACCTCTCCTACAGTCTGTTTGATAGGAACACCCATCTTCGAGGTGAAATGTATGTTTCAATATGATTGATGCATTTGCATAATGCTTTGCATACCAGGAGTATATTTCAAAAAATAAGAAATTATTCTCTGAACTGGTGCTGTTTATTATCGGGCGTGTCACTTCATACGGTTGGCATCACATGGACTCAACATATGAAATTATTTTTATTAGGTCAGAAGGCCCCGCCCCCTTTGATCTCGCAGCCCAACCGACTGACTGCGGAGGTTATCTGCATATTCGGCTCTCGTGATTACCCAACCATCAGGCAAGCCGATCCGAATGGCCTGCCGCGCGTGGCGGCATTTTAGTCCTGGGCACGGTTTGCGATTGATCTCGCTGTGATCAATCCGTTCTTCCCGTGACCAGTCCATTCGAGTTCCCGGTGTTTTTTTTTAGGACAGGTTAATTTCATGTTTTCTAAACGTAACTCACATCTCAAAGATGTTCATCATGCATGTTACGGAATCTTTCAAAACATGTACATATGTGTGTTTGCCATTTTGTTTAAATCTAAATAAACTGAAGGATTCCTGGGAAAAACCGTGCTTTCAGACTAATCGGATCTTTTAAGCGTAAGCCTACAACTACATAAAGAGTCAATATTGAAGTTCAAACTGGAGCATCTTGGAGATGTTTTTGTATATGAAGTATTTAGGAACAAATAATGTATAGAAAACGTCTCGTCTTTGAAAGTTATAGCCGCGATCTTATCCGTTAAACATTGGTAATTAAAATGGTCAGTTTGGCTGTACTGCGCGTCTCGTATATACATGTACTTGTATTTAAAGTCACTTTGTAAGTTGCACAGTGAACCAAAAATGTACAGTTGCCACGCCACAGATTATATACCCCATGGAAATGTGGAAAGGGAAAATATAAACCACCTCCAACGTGAGCAAATTCGTCCAACAAGTAAATCATTATTGTACCTGAAGTCGCCGACAGCTTTAGACGTAATTGTGTACAGTTTTTGTTGATCTTCACGCGCTGTGGGTGAGACTCCACAAAAATAAATCATTTCATATGATTTGGAATCCATTCGGTATACGTTCACCTGTCTGCGACCACTACAATGTAATGGTTGTCTTGTCGATGCTTTCATCAAATACCAATATGGCGGCGTGCTCCCTCTAAATAATATGTTGAGGGCTCACTCCGATGAGCATAATACTTTCGGAAATACTGTCATGGTCTTGTTTCCAGTTTTTCTTTTCGTTGACTTCGTGTACGTCACGATTGACTGCCACGATGTCGAGTCGTTGGGCGGCAGTAACGTGCTCTTACTAGTTGTTATGGGGAGTTTTGTTAACAGACGTAATCAAGTGGGACGTAAACACGTCCGATTCTTTGATGAAGAGGCACCCGAGTTTTAGTTTTCAGGGTTTTACAGCTTCGCTTCTCGTTCACTTTTCCTTCAGCAACTGACAGACTCTCACGTGAGGTGTGTCGACGACCCTTATCCTTTTTTTTTTAAAACACACTTGGCAGAACTGGACGACGGGGCGGGTCAACCAGGGTCAGCAAAAAGGGCCCCGTATAGATGAAAGGCAATCTAGGGTGCAGCGGGTGCCTTCATCAATCGCACTATCGAGTGGACGGGGGGTCGGGCCGGCCAGAGCCGCCGTGTCAGGGAACTTGAAAGGCGATCTCCGGGATGGGGTTACGGGCCGGCCCGGGTCCCTGGTATATATGTGGCGTCCAGCGCACTCCTCCGCTACGCAGAGTCTTATTTCATCCATTTGTCGATTGCCGGGAAGAGGCTGAGACAGAGAATCGAGAGACAGAGGAAAGATAGTAAGGAGATTTTCTTCCCCTATACATCTTGACCGCGTCACCGCTAACGATTCTGCGCGGCTCAGGATGCGAGATGCAGCGAGGCAGCAAGCTTTTACTTTGACGAAATGTACACAAAATGTCTACATTCCCTACCCATAGCCAGATGACAAAGATTTGGCCTTCTCTGTCTCCATTTAGTTGTGGAAGACACATCTAAAAGAGGAGAATCTCACAAACGTGAAGACATCTCTGCTTATCGTGATAAAAGAGCTCTGTGGATGACCATTTTTAGAAATTAGCAGACGCTGCGTGGACATTTTTTTTTGGTGCGAATTTTGTTAAAAACCGACACTTTAATCTTGCCAGTCCTGGAATTTCAGAAAATTGAGAAAGTTCATACTTTGATGCGCTTGTTTATGAATTCCAGGGTAAAATTAATTAAACAAGCATGGAACAGTGCAGCAGCCAGATTATGTAGCCTTAGCGCCCTCTGTCGATATACATGTCACAGATCCACTCAGTAAAACAATCTTTTTGGTCGAAGAATTGTAGGCTTTCTGCTGTGACAGTCTTCATCACAAGGTACAGATAAAGGCAGTTCAGCGAGGTCATAGTTTCAACCAGAATGGCATCTTATTATTGCCATGGAAACTGAAAACCATCTCTGTTTACATCAGCCGGTTTTCGACTGCCGGCAGATACGTCTAGAGGGCGCCAGCACTAGTGATTCGAGTCTACCCAGAACCCATCAGTTGATTTTTCCAGGTTTTTGGTATCCCAACTCGGTCCTCATGTTGGCATTTATGTCTTGGACGTTTCCTCCCTGAAGTGGCAACCGGCATAACATTCCTCCAGTGAGATCTCGCCCGACGCATCGGTTGTAGCGATTTACGAGTCCGGGTTTGACAGGGAGGCTAAAACTAGATATTGCGGTTAATTCTGCCGACCTCAAACAACATGCATCAATTCCACCATCGACTGCGTCTTTTTCATTTCCCATTGTGGTACTATCATCTGCCAATGCGGACGTTGTCCTACTTCCAAAATCTGATTCCAAGCGATAGTCTGTATTGCCTTACTCATTCCCTTTCTCCCACTATCTGTCCTGGTTTCAACCTACATAGATAACATCACAACAAATCAGCGTCCCACCGCTGCTAGATGGGTTTTAGCTTCCTCGGGCGTCTTCGCTTTTAGTTCTCCCAACGCCCGCAGGCTTCTTCGTCTTTCTTCCGCATTTACGAGATGTCGAACCATAGTAAAAAAAAAAGATCCATGCATCCTGTTGACCAGTTCGGACATCCGAGTTCCATATCCTCGCAAAGAGAACATAAAGCGTCTTGATTGACGTCTAGGTTCGTTCTTCAATCAGGTGGCCTCGTTTTGCTGTGGCCGCGATATGTCTCATCTCCTTCGGTCTTGCTGTCCGTCTGAACTTGTTCGTTTGTGTCATTTGGCAGTATTCACGTTGTGTTTGGGGAGGAGGTTGTAATGTGTGAGATGCAAGTCTTACAGAGCTGATAGTCCCTGCGTTCGTGAACCTTTAAAAAAGACATTCAAAGTTTTCACATTGGTGATAATGCTCGTTTGCTTGCTTGAGTTGTTAGCCAAGCGAGTTGAGTGCTGGTTGAATATTTATATACTGAGTCACAATGATAACAAATATTGTCGTGTGATTTTTGTAGTTCTTACAACAGGCTATAGCCTTTGCCAGCAGGTTGTACCCAATGCTTGCACTCGCTTTTGCAGGTCTTCTGAATTCGGACTATTTAGCGCACTTTTATTCCCCACCAGTTGATGTGTGCTTCCGTGAGAATTCGTAATATCAGATGCTGTTGTTTTTAAGCGTTTCTTTGCTTCTGCAAGTTACAAAAACGTTTGCCCAATACATAGTTGGCAACACACCGAGCGCTTTGTCCTTACTCCTAAACTCACGGCCCCGCGCCACCTTGCAATCAGGTGGGCCAAATTAGGGGGGGAAATGATAACATTTTAGGAGACTAATAAGTTTGGAGTCGGGTTCGGTCTCTGAGGCAAGTGGTTAAACCTTGTGGACACTGGACGCTGGAGTTCGCGCGGGACGGCGGAGTTATTTTACCCGACGGCCCAGCGGGAATCCAAGGCGCTAGAGATACGGTCATTTCGCGTCACGGCTCCCCTTGCAAGAAAAACAACAATAGGCCGAATGTCTCAAATTTTGGTGGCGAGATTTGTGGAGTTGGGTTACGTGTGATGCAGCCCCTTGACTACAATCTGTGGAAAATGAAAGAGGAAAATTCCCCCTTTCGGGCCTTTTTAAGGTGAGGATTCAAACAATAATTGATATTGAGCACGCCTTACTTTTACGTAATCAGAAAATGTGTTGTTGGAGTAAGGTCCCCTTTTCAAATCTAAGGTTCACCTGTGATTAAAAATTGCCTTTTGGGGTCCATACTCACACAGTAACCTTGGAGACCAGACACACGATTGTCTGTTCCTCTCGTTGTTTTGTTTTGTTTTTTTTTTGTACTTTTTTTGGAAATATGAGGGACTCATCGCTCGATGAAGCAACAGTGCATCAGTTTGTCCAGTGGGGGCGTGGTTGGCATCAATTGTCTCCTGACTTTGGGAAGACTGAGAACAGGAATGCCCGGTCCCCAGTCGCCATTTGAGATGGTGTAACTGTAACACCCTCGATATCCATGTACAGGACAACAACCAGGGTGTCAATTTAACATCACTTCAACACCACAGTGTTTTTGCAGCGGGGCCAACTCCGACCGTGCTGTGCATGACCAGGTCCCTATCGGTGCATGCGTCTCCGCCCCCGTAGCTTGAACGTCCATGCTGCGCGCGGCGTAACAGGCGAGCCGTTCTCGACTTCACTTGTCATCCCGGGGACCTTGAGACCCTTAATCAGACCACGGGTGCCCGATATTACCCGGCCCGGCCCACCTGACATCTGAAATTAATCACTCCTGGTTTTCACGAGGTCTTCGCGGACGTCAGCCGCCAGATTACCGCTTCATTATACCTGTACACCGACACGACAGACGCGCAACGAGGTTGTCCCTCGGTGGACGAACAACTCTCCTCCTCTCTCGCTACTTCTCAATATTAGTCGTCATAATTAGTGTTTTTTTTCTCCCCAAACGCTGTAATAGCGTCTTTGGTCCATTCTGTCTTCTCCCGGCCAGTCCAGTCCCCGCACACCTGTGTGTAATCAACGGAGTCCACCCCCTGGACATTTATAAGGAGGGCAAAGGACTGACCATTCCCTCCGGCTGTCCAAAGTTGCGCATCTTGTCTTCTTTTCTTTTTTTTCCTCCCCTCGGTCTCCAAACCACAAGAAGGAGAAGAGGGCAGAGAGAGAGAAGGGGAAAGTGAAGGGTGGAGAAAATGAATTAGTGTTTGGATCAGCTGCCGTGAATGGTGCGGGAGAAAGAAATGATTAATCCGCAGGGGAGAGGGGGATATTGTGGAAGTAGACCCGCTCGCTCTGTCCATGTCAACTCGTTATAAAAGTGTGAGTCACTACAACAACAACACACACATACGCGGGTACGACGAATTGGATTATTTCATTAATTCATTACTTTGAATTGATATTGTAGATCCTTGTGTCCTCTCCCTCGCCCAAGACGCTTCAAGGCTTGTAAAGATACTGAAATTTATTTGCTTAATTCGCGGGGTTTTTTCCCTCTTCTTCCTCTTCGTTTCTTGGTCAAGATGTCGAGATTTGCTAAGGACCCCTGCGAGGTTTCTTGCCCTAAACTGTCCTTAACCAACAGCACCATGCCCCTGGGACAAAGCCCTCCCTTTATTTTTAAGTCGACGTTAATAAAACCTAAATAGTCTTCGTGGCTGACCATGCAGGCGTTAACAGCCTCATGAATTATGCTCGGCCTGTGTACTGACATCAAAGAAGCTGTGCTTAAGAAACATAACATCATCAGCAGAGTGGGCAATGGTCTCCAAAAGTTACAGTCTTTCGTCTGACATTTTCCACAAGTTATGATTCTCTGAGGTACCGGACGCATACCTCATTCAAGCTTAATGTTGATAAATTCGGCGTTAACTTAAGAGCGGCATGAATTCGTACAAAATGTAACCATTTCTGTCATGTAATTGTTTACATATCTGTCAACAAAAGTTCTTAGATGGCGCAGTTTTGTTTGATCCGAATGTTTCTCCATCCGCGAGGCCTGACGTTCGTTCGTGAAATCCGCCACTCGGCAGTGAAAGTGCAACCCTATATTGAGCTGTCATTCATTGACCCAAGTTTCGGATATTAATGGCTCTTTTCACTCGAATGCTGAGCATCAATCCTTCCTGAAATGCTTTACCCATTGACTCCCGAGTTTGTGGTGTGCAGAGCGCGACTAGTGTACAGCGAGGGAAAGGCTTGAGCACACGTATCTCAGCATGCATGCCCCCGCCCCGTCGCCATTATCAATTTCTGCGCGTTTCTTGCATGAGCTCACCGCATATCGGAGGCAGGGTTCGGTGGGCTGGAACGCAGGTGTGCACGGTCGTGGCCTGGCCAGTGGTCGCGATCTATAGCTGCTTGGCGGTCAGGTCAAGCGTGTACCGCTGCCGCGTTAACCCTCTGCCTTGCACTTTCCCCCGCAACTCTAATGAGCAAACCGCACAATATTCAGGTTACAGATGTGAGTGACACCCCCCCCTCGAAATGCCAATATTCGCGGTCTCATTCCTGGCCCAGCAATCTTGACATTCCCCCTCATTCACGTCACTTTTATCGAAAATCCCCAATTGCTAAAAATGTCCATCTTCAAAGAATCTCCTTTGAAGTTAAACGCGCGATTTGGCTATTCTAATCCTGCCCAATATTCAACTGTTTGTTCAAAATTTATTTCTTAAAATTGAGAATCTTTTTTTTTCATTATTTTGTGTTATTGAAACCGTTCCTCTGTTCCCCAAACCATGATAGCTTCTCAGGTTAACATGCTATAAATCTGACCAAAGAATAAGACATATATTACAGTTCATAACATGTAAACCGTCCACTTTGCCTGTGTTATTTCTGCACGTTGTACTTGGAGCCTTGAAATTAATTATCAAATGTCCATTGGGTCGAGAGGTTGTTTATTTAGGTTTCGTTTTCGGCCAGGCAACTATAATGTGAGGGATTTACCCACTCCTCCCGCCTGCAGGGTCTCAAAGATCTCGTCTTTTGGGCTTCTCTTCTGAGCCCATGCACCAGCGGGTGGCGCGCTCGCTCAGGTTTGTAAACGGCTGGGACCTGGGCTGGGACCTTCAGGTTTTGAGGACTCTTCTCGCTTGACATCGAGTTGGGTGGCTGACGATGTTTGTTTTGTTTCCATAATCAAAACGCGGGCGTCACTTGGATGACATTCGAGTGATATCGGCGAGTTATTAGCCAGGCCAAGGCAACGAGACAAGCAGCTCTTGTTGCCGTCTTTGGATTCGTGCTTATCTTCGAGAAACACAGCTTTTGTTGACAATTTTCTGTAGGTATGATCCACACAAGTAGAGGCACGCTCTGCCCAGTTCATATCGCTGGGATATTTTTTGGAAACTTCTTGGAGGTCAGCCTTTTTTGTCATTTCTTTACTTTCTTATTTTCTTCCAACTATTACTGTAGTTGTAGAAGTACCCGAACACGGAGAAGTCTTTACAGGGAGATGTGAACAAATGTTCGATGGATTTAAATTTCGCACAAAAAAACCTTGTTCAGTGCCTCGTGCGACAGGGACCTCAAGATGCCAACTGCAACGTAGGATTTGAAAAACCTTGCTGTTGACATTGAGACACAGAATGCGTTCCCAGGACGACAGAAAAAGTGGCCCACAAACGTGCTTTTGGCCTCAAATTGCGCACCATTAGCTACCCGGTGGGCACCTGTTTCGTCCCGCTAACGTCGCCCTCTCTCATGTCAGACAGCGGGACATCAGGACGACCCCGAGGCCGTTCACCGGCAACCCAACACCGCCACGCGCCACGGGTAGGCTCTGCCTAGCCCGGCCCCGGTCCTGGCCCCGCTGCCCATACCTAGCCCCTCTTCGGCATGCGCTGGCTTTTGATGGTCAACAACACAAGTCCTCACGATCCCCTCGTCACGAGGTAGACAGAACCAAGGCCAGTGACCAGGTTGGAATGTGAACCCAGGACAGAGTTCAAGCCTAATTTCTTTTCCCTTTTATTTCGGCGGGGCAAAAGTGCGCCGTAACAGTATCGCCGCATCAATTCCAGTTCGAAATCCCCGTAGAAAGGAGTTGGATATTGGACATAAATTGGGATGACAGGCCTGGTTAACCGCAAAGCAACGGGAAAATAATTGGAAATAATGGAGAATGATGCTTTCCACTACATTGACCCAGTATTGATATAACAGAATACGAATACGGCCATTCCAAGACACCGAACTTTAAAATTTCAACCCCGAACACTTGTAATTCAGACTAAAGCTATGAGATTTAAGAATCTTTGCTGTATACCTGGGCTGTTCGACGCATAACTGATTGGTTACTTGTGAAGGAAGTATACCGCAACTTGCCACAGAGATCTCAGCGATGTAATATATGAAATGTTAAATCGTTACTTTTATCGAAAACACCCAACTTCAACACCAGAGAGAATGGCTTACAAAGTAAAAGGAAGAAAGAATGACAACGTCACAGATGTAAGGAAGTCAGCATGCGCATGTAATAAGATTATTGAAAAGGAAGCAGACTTAATTATTTTAGCGGTGCTCGACATCTCTCAAAAGCAAGTTCCCGTGAGTGCGTTAAGTAACAACCTGTCCGCCCGCCACGTGCAGCACACCGTACAGGAACCGGCCACCTTCAAAAACAAGAGGCGAGCCACTCTGGCAGGCGGGCCGCGGTAGCGGGGAACGGGGCAGGTAGGGTTACCCGCCCGCAGTCAGTTTCACACGGTGCGCCAGGGCCTGGACCGCATCGGGGGCCCGGGCTGTGACAACCTGGGACGGCACGCCGGCACCCGGGAACTTCCCCTCCATTCACCTGCTGGCCGGCGCAGTGCTCGCCCATTATTCGCACGGGCCGCCGCCAAATGGTGTCCCCCCCTTCCCCACCCCCTGACTCCCCAACTTTCTTGCCTGCGAATTGTCTGGCTCATATGAAAAGTGGTTCGCTTGCATCTCGGCATCTGTCCGATACCGTGTCGGCGGCTCCTTAATTCGAAATTAATTAATCCGGTGTATGCCTAAGTTAATAAGATTCTCCGTCGCGGAGAACAGTCTGTCTCGAGAAAGCGAAAAGGAATTTTGTCACTTTAAAAAAAAAAAGTGTTCTGTGGTAAATCAAACATGTTTGATTTAATCAGACACTTTTGCTGTTTCAGATATCTGGAAACATTCACAGCAAAATATTGCCGCTCCATGTGATGAGGGGATTGTCTAACTACGTTTGAGAAATTCAACATGAAAGCCACAACTGTTCTTGACGGAATACACTTCCTTCTTTGGACCTTGAATAAATCATTTCACCAGCGCGCGGTGATAAAAGCGGCTTGTGAGCATTAATTTGACGCATCAGTGTGAACTGCAAAATTTCGAGCAGGTCTGTTGTCATTTGAGAATTCACAGGTGAAGATACGAGACTTAATGTCGTCGCTATCAGGGGGAGCTCCTCGCCACAATTTGCGCAGGGTGCATGCCTTGGCGTTCCAAACAAGAGATTACCCGCCACGATCCCCACGCGAAACATGGCGCGATAGTGTGCGCCGAATATCATAGGGGAATATCTGGAGTGCAGTGGGAAATCTTATGAAACATCTCCGGCTCCGTCTCTCGGCGCAAGTGGCAAGTTGGAGAGGACGGGGAAAAGAGAAAAAAAAGGGGGTAACGACCGCGCGCGGCGCGTCCGAGCAATCGGTCGAGCTGTCTCTCATCGACTGACCGTGAACTATTACTTGATGCCCCGCTAAGGTGAATGAACGCGCCCGCTGTAACCCCCCCCCCCCGCCGATTCCGACACCGTACGACCCGGGACGAAGATGGCAACACGTCTTAATTCCTGGGGATCACTGCCGATCAGCGGCGAAAGATGTACTTTCAATTTTTTTTTTTTATTTTGAGACACAAGGTTTGAGATCGTGTTTCAAGAGGTTCTGTTTACAATCACGAACGACAATCAGCTTCGAACGCTGGTGGAAAAAAAAATGCCGGCATTTGACACGAGCATCCAAATTGCGGCCGATGCCGCTGTGTTCAGCTGGTGTTAGATAAACTAGCGCAGTTTACAGGTGACTCTGTTTGTCCCTAGAGGGTGTTGTGTAAACATGTCAATAAGAGAGCGCCCTCTTTTGACTTTCCTCCTGAGAAAGCCCCACGACACTAATAGTTGTTGTTTCCAGGCTAATTTTCCATATTTAACCGTGCAAACCTTGCAACAAAATCTGGTTAATTTCCTGACATTCTTTTTAAACAAATCAGAGAGATTTCACACACCCACCTTCTTTAAGGCAAACTTGACGAAAAGGGAGAAAAGTCAATATTTTGGCTTTTGGATAGCAAAACAGTCAGAGAGAAAAAAAATACAACAGAACGTATAGAGAGAAAAAATAGGAAAAACATTTGCCGAGGCGAACATCACACCGACTTCATTCCAATGCCCTCTGAACTCTCGTTCGAGTTCAAGACGCCCTCCCGCGTCGGCGCAGGTGTCACTGCCGGTTACTGACCGAGATGCGGGCGCATTCTTGATACCAGTCGTTTCTCCATTCTTATATTTAGCAATTTGAGGAATTAGCGAACACAAACACGATAGGGCCGCTCAGAGCTCGACGTGTCACGTCGCAACAGGAGGTGTCTTCTTGGTCACTTGATGCGACATTCTCTTTCCAGGGAGGAAATAATCGATTCATTTTTTTTCAAAACCCTTGGTTCCCAAAATGCGCAAGTGGTATTCACACTGAAAGATCTTCTTGTCGCCGTTTGACATAATCAAGCGTCCAGAAATGAATTTTCCCAAAGTGTGTTGCATAACCTTTGAAATTTGTGGACTTCTTTTTTTTCACACGGACTGTTGCAACATTCGTATATAGGTCAAGCAGGATCCCAAGTACGTGTGACCTATCGCGACCGTCAGTTCAAAGGAAAGGATTTTGCCAACTTTCACTTGGGAGGCAACGGTTTTAGTTTCATTACATTTTTGAAGCCCCGTCCATCACAATCGCCACAAATAGAATGTTCTGCAGTGCTGTAAGCTTCACCACTTTGAGCCTTGAGATACTCTATGGTTGTTTGCTGTGGTACCTTGGAGACTAAACCAGACTCTAAAATTGGACACTGTTGTTCAAGTCAAGCCTAGTTTTCATAGCATGAAATTACTTGAAAAAAAGTCGTCAGGTTTTGGACATTCAGTAAAATGTTCTCAACTTTAGAATGTACCTCGATTGTGTGGACGCTTTGGCCGACGTTTGACCAGTTTCTCGGCTTATTTTGTAGGTTCTCAAGTCATTCATCAAATTTGTCTGTTCGCATTGACTCGGGAGTATTCTCGTCAACGACGAATAGTATAAACATTGAGATTGCGCCCCATGGAAAAGTAGCAGCGGGGCTACAGTTGAAGAGATCGAGTCAGATGTTGTGATATGACACACGTACCCCCTCGCGCTGTCTGTCGGCGCTTCCTAACCTCCCAAACCAGACGGGTGCAAGACTGTCGGAACATTAAGTCCAATATCGGAACCGGGCTGTGTTATCTAATTAGGACTTCGGGATCGACCAAATTAACGAGAATTTTGTCCGAGACTGACCGGCCTACTTTGGCGTGTAGTGCCGGGTCGAAACAGGTCTTTTGCGGGGGTGAGGTATTTTGCCCCAAAGATCCAGAGGAGCGCACAGTTTTGTGTTAGAATGGTAGAGTATAAGCAAAACTAAAGTAGAAGCAAATCCCAGTTCAATATTGGGACGAAAAGTATAAATGGAGTTCCGTTTTTGTTTAGCTCGCAATTTTGACATACGGTGTTGGCGGTTCCACTGTTTTCTTCGTAAGAAACGTTCTTTATAATATACGATCGCCCATTATTGACTCGTAACAGTTCTTGAAGACTATAGATGCAAAACTGAAGCTTGGACTATAGCACTAAAATCTTTTAACAAATCAATTTTGACGGTTTGATACGAGCATTTCTCGACCCGATTTTCGAAGAGATTGGGGTGTGAAGTTCGATGGTGACACCGGACACTGCAATATTGAGAAACACGATGATTCCCTTGCATTCCTGCAATGTGGCCTCTTACCATTTAGCGATGAACCAAGAAGGCGTTTGTGTGCGACACTGAGAGTCAAAATGGCGTCATTGCGACTACGTCATCATTACATCAGCCACCAACACCTCCCCATACTCCTAATCCTCCTCATGACAATCCTCCTCATCATCGTCCAACACCTTCTTTTCTGGTCCGTCAACTCCGTGGTCATTTTCTGGGCCTTTTTGTGTATTTAACGTGTGTGGTCTGCTGGACGCGTTAACACTTGGTAGGAACACCTCCACGATAGCATGGTGGTGGCGAACGCTTGACAAGCGTCAAGGCCGAAGTGTGGTGTGTATTAGTCACGCATGCTTTCCGCCAACGCACACGTATACAACCACACTTCCCTCCGTTACAAGTCATCGCCGATATAAATCAATCGACAAGTATTTTCAGCGAGAAAAATGGTGAGATTCCGTCTTCCAACCTCCTCCCCAGGTTTAGCCCTCGGTCTCAACTTCGTGCCATTACACCTCCGTTTACTGCCCATTTGTCAACAGTACTGTATCACAGTTTTTGTGTTTTCCTTTCCTAAACAGTTTAACCCTTGAAATGATCCTCTGAACGGGAATGTAACTGTAGTCTGTACTGTCATGATCAAGCATTGAATTTGAAGGAGTACAGCCTCTCAACCCGGGTTGAACTCAACCCTGGGCGAACCCATGACCGTCCTGGGTTGAAATTGAGATTTTTCAACCTCACGTTCAACCCGTTGTTATTTCACACTTGTTTCTTCACTTTCTTCACAATTGACTTCACTTGCTTCATCCTGAAGCCCTGATTTGTGGCACCAATTTTGGTGCTAAAGCCAAGATACAGACAACTGAGAAGCCATCTGTTTAGGTGCATTGTTTTATGAAGATCTGACAAATCAGGAATTGACTAATTGTCCGAGAAGAGGGTTAACGGTTTAACAGGTTGGGCCAATCTAATTAGGTCACACATTGGCTGCCAGACATGCCGAGGTCGACTGTTCAGCGATTTAGCCTGACCCCGCGGGTCCGGGGTCGAGAGTTGAAGGGTCAACACGGTACAGCTGGCTCGTGTTCTTTGCTGGCCTGTGACCGTGAGAGGGGGGACCTGTTGCGTGAGCCACTCTCGCGCTAATTAGTCAGCAAAGACGACGGGTTGTTTCTCAGAAGAGGCGTCTGGATAACATTGCTTTGAAGGACACCCGCACGGAGCCAATTTATCTTGTTATCCCGTGTGATCTACGGCCCTCTTTATGTCCGAATAGCAGGCAAGTGATCTGCTCCATCACCAAGTGTACCTGCCGTTGTTCTCTGTCATTAAGTAGTTTCCGATCTCGTCGATTTGAAGGTACGGGATCAGCTGCACGAGCCTTGGACTTTTGGTGCTCATTTCCACAGGGAGAGCTTGACACTGGAGGCGGGCCTTTCAAAATTCCGAACTAGTACGTTGCGGAGTTATGCAGGTACTCAGCTTCGCAATCCTGGTTACTTTTTTCGCTTTGAAGCTTGATTAACAGAATTAACTTCGGCTCTTCTCGTCTAAGCCAGTTTTCAATATTATTAGAGAGCAGTATTGAGTTATGCACCCGCAGTGTGTACATGTGCATGCATTTTATTGCTAGTCTCACTGATATGCGGTGTTGGCCTGTTAGATTTGAGTGCTTGGCCGATTACTCAGAAAGTAGCCGTCCCCTCCTTAACATTCAACGTAAAGTGGAGAACACAACCAGCTTGCTGGACCATAATTACAATCATTATGGCCCTTAAGTTGTCTCCTGCTTGAGTCAATAGTTGTCCCCTTCACGGCCTAATCCTTACAGCTTTGTCCCCCCTTTCTGTCCCCTCGGAATGCTCCCTGAATACCCCCGCTCAGTTCCCATATTTCTGATGAGGTACACCAGGGGATTTAGCCCAGTCCCCTCCCCGGCCATGGACCGCCCACCGAGCCGACAAGAGGCCGGGGTACCTGGGCGATGATAACCTCATCCCTCGCATTACAACTTCGGAACAAAAGACCGACAAGTTCCCCGATCAATACGGTCCACTTGTTCGCCTCCACCCCGGCGTAATGTTACTCACTTTGTCCTGCTGGGCTGTCTTTCTTGTGCTCACGAGAGGGGCACCTTCTTTTACCAGTTTATGCCTAATCTTTCTATCACAGAACCACTTTAGTTGGAGGGAGAGCAAAAGAGGAAAGTTAAACTCTTTGGGGGGGAGGTCTTTTGCTCATTTCTGAAGGCATGACAATTGGATGAAATGGTTGTTGTTACTGCTTCTGAACTCGTGGCTGTCGTTAATGATGCAAATAATTTGATCATACCTTGTCAGAGTCGAAGTCGTGAAGAGTTTCCTCCGCCGGTTTTGCAAGGAACTCCCAGAGAGAGAGAAAAAAAACACCCAAGGAGATAACACACGATAAACACGGTTGACTTGCTTATTGGAAGTGCAAATAAACATAACTGAGGCGCGGGTAGGGGTGGCGGTACGCTCCGAAGCCAGTAAAATCTGTTGCACGCTTGCCACGGTCTGGAAAGTTTGGACGGAAGGGTCAAGACAGACGTTAAAAGCCGCGTGAGCTTTGTCCGCGTGTTGTCTGTTCGACCAGAATAAACACGGCAACTCAAGCCGTAGCTCGAGAAACACTGAGAACGGAGCGACGTTTTGAATGAGATTGCAATGAAACATTTCAACTGCACAGTTGTCTGGAATTCTCGACAAAATTCGATGATATTCGGCTTACGTTGACGGGAAGATTTAGTTTACAGATTTGTCTGCACATTTACAAAAGTTAAACAGCCCAGTGGGTCTGGACTCAAGGAGGTCTTTTGATACAACTTGTGGTTCGAAACGCACGTTAATGTCGGCCCATACCACATGACCAGCTGTGGAAATGGTTTCCCCACCGACAAGGGTCGATGGGGTGTCTCACTGTAGAATACGGGCCGTTCATCGCCGTACACCAACCGGGCACCGCTTGCGTCGTCATGCATGGACCCGGGGTGTCGCCACGCCATGGACAGATCACAGATTCAGGGCCTGTGCACCTCCCGCTAGACGACCTACTGAACAAATCTCTTCCATTTGTCGGTTGCGCTGACAAGTTTATTGCCAATTTGCTGAGGCGTTTTTTCTGCCAAAGGAAAAAAAAAGAGAAAGAGAGAGACAGAGAACCACTTGGGAACAATTCGGCTTCAGTTTGGGCTAGAGGTGTTCGAAGATGGGCCGGTAATTTATGATCTGTCAAACGAGACAGATTGCTGGTTGTTTGGAGACACAGCAGGAGCACACCAAATCTGTGCTGGGAAACCCAAGCCTTTTGTGTCTAGGAACGGAATATTCTCACCTCGGGAAAGGGGGTGAATATGAGCAAATAACTAATGGACAATAATGCAATTATGCTTTATATTCAGCCAAAAAATTCTCAACCTATCTCAAGTTCCAACTCTCAGTACTTTCGAACCACAGTCAGAATGCAGCTGGGGGAAAATACAGACGGCAACTTTCACGAAATGCAAACAAGTGCCCCCAGGTCTTCTCATAATTTGCAAAAGGTAACTTTTTTGTGGTCATTGCTGGGTTTTCTGGAGAAGATAGAAAAATACCTTTCGGATACTTTTTATCATGTAAGGGTAAGTACATGTACGCGTACAACCGTAAGGCTTTTACTCCAGCCTAACGCGCGTAGCACATCGCTTCTCGATCGGCTGGATGATGCGATATCGTCTGCTTCCCGGAATGTGCCGGTCGCACGATCCGAAATTCCCTCCTCTCTCAGTTACATACCAGGTCTCCGTGAGGTCCGCTAGGCGGGGGACCGGGCGCTCCTTCACCCTTCATTAGCTCCGCGTCTGCCGGCCGGGTCGACTTAATCACGGTGTTATCTAATAGTTAATTCCAGCCCTTGGCTCGGTCAGGTCCACAAAACAAGCGAGAAAAAACAAACCGGTGCTCTACCGGTCCCGTAATTAGGACCAGGGCCCTGGATTGTTATTCTTGATGTTATCTGGTTGGGATCAAATGTCTCTGCTCGCCAGGGGAGTAAACATCGAAGGAAACCAACTGATTAAGTAATTAAACAATGAATAACCATATCGATTAATTAACATATCAAATGTCAGGACCAGCTGCGGAATTTCGATGTCTGTCAATTGTTTTTTCCCGTCACTGCGACGCAGTTTTCACTCACTTTTCTCTTGTAAACTGCTATTTGATAAAATTAGGCAAGGCTGAATAATAAGTTGTATTTTCGAAGTGCGCCGGCGCAAACCGACGGACACATGTCGGACTATGAAACTGTGGGTCAGTTTCTTCAATAAACCTGCCTTTTGGTCCATCACACTTGTCATTTTTCCCCGGAAAGAAGTGAGTCACAATTAAGAGAGTGACGTCAGCGATCATCGCTGCTGATTTTTATCACAAGTTTAGCGCCCTCAGCGTTTTCATTTTGCAGTCACTCTGAGTCACGACTCGTATAATATTATGCCTGATGACTGAAATCGTTTTTACCCGTGTTTATCTTAAGAGCAAGGAAGAGATGAATATTTTAAAAATTTTGATATCCAAGCTTAACGATTACACCGCACATAGCTTCTGTCAAAGGTATATACCCAAAGTCCACGACGGAAAACAGAGACAGAAGAGACTATTGTTGGATAAGCAAGAACGAATATTCCTGCCGGGAGAACCCTGAACCATGTTGAGACAAACTCAACTGTGTATTTTCGGCTTTAAAGTTAAAGGGAAATCAGAGTTTGTGCACGAGTTCAACCATCAAGAAATGGCTTTCTGTCATTGTTTTTGCATATACATGAAAATGATGTGATAACGTGCCCGAGTTCGTGCGCTTCGGGTTTACTCTGATCTGTGTTCGTTCATCACAAACCGAGATGAACGTACCAAAAGTAAATGAAGTAAACCAAACTAAAAGGCTATGTTTAAACAAAGTGGGGGTATTTGCTTCCGTTTTATTTAAAAATAATCATGACTTCTTTCTGGCAGTTACCCACAGTGCAGTATTCGAAGGTCGATGGTCAAAAGCCCAATTCCTTTAAAAAGTCTCGAGGACTTTCTTGTATTCGGTTATAGCATTATAGAGTCCACGGTGTAAGTTGTGGTCTCACCGATTTCGCAAGTAAATGAGAACAAGGTATCAAACCTGAGCCGAACGGAGATCCGGGGAACGATCAGCCCCCACGTCTCCTCCCATCTCCTGAATATGCATGAACAGCCCAAACTGGCAGTTCATTGATTCGCCAGTGAGTGCCCCGACATATGACAGCCGGCGCGCATAATTACACACACATGGCTGCATAACACTGCCCCGATAGGCAAAAACCCACCAATCGCCGCCTCCGACTGATTTGGAAATGATGTACTGCGTACGACACTCACTTAATTAAAATGTGTCTGTAGCGTCATTCATGCTCGGTTTGCCTGGGAGTGCCACCGGCACACACTACTGTGTGTTAGAGAGTGGGCTGGACTTTCGCGTGAGTAAACGAGGGGACCTTGCTCTGTCCGCCTGCAGTTACGGCCAAGCATAACACGACCGGCATGCACAACACTCTATAGTGTCAACCACACTACACGGTCGACTCCACATTGTTACGCGTCTACAACACAAAAGGACCAGGATTCAACTCTCGAGTGTTCCCGAGGTGCCAGGGGTTTTTTTCTCTCCTTTTTTGTCTTCTTGTTCATCTCTGGTTGACCTGCTGCCCGGAGGCTGATCACCGTACTTTACACCTTAGCACCCCGTCTGCTCTGCCTCGTTGGTACCGGTGCAAGAGGGCCAGAGCCCCCACGCCCGGCGCTCCTCGCAACACGCACACGCGGGGTGCACCCGGGTGCTGGACACCCGGCTCCTCTTCGTTGGGAATTCCTTCATTTTTTTTTTTAGGTTTCAGCTCTGTCGCCTCGAATTAATGAGCAGGACGGTGTGGAGTGTGTTGACCTAGTGTCGCAGTGACTGCTAACCGCCGGCGTGGTCCACAGAAACTGGAGGAGTATAGTCCGGAGCCTACACTCAAGAGCGACAAACGTCGCTGTCGTGCATTCTAAATGGCGCAGGTGAGAGAAATGACAGGTTAGGCTGTTATCTATTACCGTGCGGACCGCTGTAGGCTTGACAGGCACGTACGGGGGAATGTGTCGGGGAAGGCGGCGCACACTGGTTGTGTCTCCCCGCTGGGATTGCCCCGTGGATGGGTCGCTCGTCTTCCGACCCCCATTCAGAATGAAGACAGCAGTTCTGGGGAGGTTTTTTTTCCCTTCCGCTCATCTTCTTTGGAGCTTTGGGCTCGGCTGGCCGAGCTCGAGCGCACGTCACATGCAGCCAGAGGCGATGTGTCTATACGCGGCTACTGCATTCCGAAAACGTCTACAACATCATTATTATGTACCGTGACTCCCTGGAATTTTGCCATAAAACCATGATAAACTAGTTTGTTTGAGCCTAACAGCTGTGCACCTCGGAGACGGAACGAGTTTTCAATTTCCCTCTAAACCCCGATGTTATAATTGTGTAATTTGTGCATGTTGTGGTCGACGATTGCAACGGTCGTGGATTCAACAAGTCGTCTGATAATGTCAGAAGAAATTCCTGTCCATGTTCGGAGTGATCGGCCCCTATGTGTTTGAACCGATTCGGTGTCAAATCACATTCTTTACTGCTGCGTAGTCCTGATTGTGTTTATTTCTCATAACTACCAGGCACCGCCATGACCGTGTTGTTTCGGGTTCTTACCAAGCGATTGATGATATGCGCATGTAAAGACAGGGATAGACCGTGAGCCGTGACGGTCGCCCGGTCGCGTTGCCGTAGGCCTTCTCCGCTCGTGTTTTGTAAACCGCCGTTTAACACCCCTAGCGCAAAACCATACTCCGTGAAATACACAATCTCCCTGTGCCCTTGATTGTCCCCTGCGTGCGTAATTCTGTTGGTAGCATGTGAGTGTGAATTACAACACTCAGGCAAAGTTCTAATCTATTTCTTTCTCTATTTTCCCCCCACACCCCCTCTCTGCTGATCCACAGGAGCGGTCTGATCTGCTATCCAGCCACCGACCAGGCTTCAGTGCCGCCTCGGTCGGGGCCACATCGTCCTTCTCCCCGGCCACGCGTCTGTCACACACGCCGACCGCCACGGACTTCCAGCCGCCCTACTTCCCGCCGCCCTACAACATTCCCCAGCCCCAGTCCCAGCTGGATTTTCACCACCCCCACGTCAATACGGACCCCTACGCCCACCTCAACCCCATCCACCCGCAGGCCCAGCACCAGTACATGCACCCCCAGCAGCGGTCGCAGCACATGCTGCGCTCGGGCCGCGACGACACGGACCACTTGAACCTGCACCACCCCGGCATGCAGCTTCCGCCCAGTCGTGACTATTCCGGGGTACGGCGGCCCGATGTCTTGGTCCACGGCGGGCCCCACGGACTCGGCCCTGAGCAGACGGACCTCGCAATGTTGCACCATCCTAGTGGATTGCACGGAGTGGACGACACAACGGTAAGATAACAAACATCTCACATTTTCCCCCCTTTCACCTCCATGGCCATCTGTCCACATTATATCTCCAACTCCCCCAGATAACCCCGTAGTCTTAAATGAGTAGCAGAGTAGAATATTTTATGGAAATTTACAAGTTCTCACTCAAGACAGAAAGAGTATTGTTAATGATGCACGGAAAAATCAGTAGGCAGTTGAATTGAAGAAGTCAGACGGGCCATGTTTTGGGATACGACAAGTAAAGAAAATTGACATTTGCTCCACTATTACTAGCAACCTTCAAATTATCCTTCAATCTGAAGGCATTTTCAGGCAAAACCATCAAGATTTTCGGGGCTTACATGGATCGAAGTATCTAATGCTAAGGTCGCCCTGGTTGTTACCTCAGGCATGCCTCAAGCAATGCTAATGCTCATGTAACAAGCGCGCATGGAACTGACTAACGCGGGCATAATGCGAAGTCCCGGCAAAGCATTCATGTCAAAATTTGAGGTCAAGGGTTGCGATGACCCCAATGCTTGCCCCCCCCCAATAATCTCAACAATTGTTCTGATGTCTGGAAAAGCAATCACTGACGTGCAACTCTTCGGCAATCGGCAACCGGCCCGTGGCAGGTATTAATGTATGGATTGCAGGCTACACCTGGCTGATTAATAATTCCCCCCACCTTTGTCTTGGCAGCGAAGGGTCAGAGTTTAAGTCGACGCTCAAAAATCTAATCCTTGGAGACCACTTATTTCAAGTCATCGCAGATAAGCGGCATGGAGGCATCGGTGTACCATTGGATTGCACTGCAAAAAAAAGGGAACATGTCTATATCTCGTTCCAAACTCTGTACAGCCCTAAATTACCCCTTTTTTTGAAGACGAAAGTTTAAGTTACAGCTCTCCATAGTATTGCTCATAATACTGTGACCTTTATGACCTATATTTAAAGTTACTATTTTTGTGCCACTCACACGGCATCAGCGTGGCATTTTGCTTCCTTCACAAATTTGTATATAGACTGGAGCCACCCCTTTTGTGTGTTCTTTCTCGTGTTATTGTAATTCCATGGACGTCAAACCCAGATTGGACCAAGTTGTCTTATTACCCTGCTAGATTGCCGTGCTGGATACATGCTGCACTGCCCTGTGTCTAAGACTAGCTGGCGCAGCGGCAGTGATGCGGAATTCTGTTCTTGCACTAAATCTGAATTCACACAGAAACGCTGGCTTGACACTATCTTCCCGTCTAGTGGAGCCACGTTTGCGCGCACCGCCAATTTCCCTGTGCCGCTGTTCGTTTATGCATTATGAAGTCAAATCGGGGAAAATGGGACAGGCCTGAAACAGTAAGAGAGAGACAGAGAGAGAGACAGAAGAGAGTAAAGCGGTTGTCACTTATCGCACCACTGCATTTCTTCCCCCTCGGCTTGCCGCTAACGGGTAACCCGTGGCCGCAAATCGTGTTACAAATTTCCTGCTTGAGTTCGAAGCGCTAGGGCTACAGCGCACGACCGGCCCTGTCCTTGCCCCGGCCCGGGTCGGCCTGGCACGGTGTGCGTGCGCCCTGCAAAAGCCTAAATAGGGTGCAACTTCTGCAAAGCGAGAGAGAGACAGACAGAGAGGGTTACTAGTAAGTGCGTCGCACTAACTGCGCTTTATGCCAACCGTACGTTTCCCATTGCACGGTTCATCGGTTAGCCGATCACGACACGCCGACCGAGTCGTGATGTACACCATCGGCCATGCATACACGGGCCCGGGCTCCCTCGCGCATATCAGCATATTTGGCCAAACAAGTCCTCTCGACTGCGTCAAACCACAACACCGGCCAACAATGCCCCTCGTATTTTAATGACAAAAAAATCTCCACAAAGTCAAGTACAAAGAAAGCCATCCTTGAATGTTTTGGTTGATCATAGATTTATGATTACATTTAGTTCATGGTGTAGGCAGAACAATAACATCATTTTTAACCCCAGGGCTTCGTTTTATTCTTTGTCATGGATTGTATGTAATAGTGCCCAAATTTAAATCGCTACTGTCATTTAAATGACGCACAATAAGTTTGTGTGTTTTGAATTACGACCGTCAGTTTCCTAATGTGAACATCAATGGAAATTCTTATGATTTCTTTATCCTAGACGTTTAACAGTTTTATTTACATACAGGTGTCCAACCACAGTTCTTCGCATTTTTTTTTCGTCTTCGATATTTTTCCGAGTGTACGGTACTTGGTTCAGTTGAGATTGAAGATCGGGTTTTGTCGCCATTTCTCCTATAATTAAGGCGTCTGTTTGTGCTGGGTCTTTGGTAACAAGCAGCGAAAACTTAAGGTGCCGTCAATTTGCGACAAGAAGCCCTACTTCGAAACGCGCCTACGTATTTGATGATGCGAGTCCTGGCCTGTACCTTCGATGTGTTTCTTATCCATTATTTCACCTTGAAGGAACCCGAAATCGTATAAAAGGGAAATCAACAAAGATTAGTCAATTTTTTTTCGCTTGAAACGCCCATGAACTAAAAAAAACCCTGCTAAGAATCAAAGATGTTGCGTGAGAGTATTAAGTAATAATGGTAAACATGGTCCTGTGTGAATAGGTGAGGGGATAAGATGTCACCAGGTTCCCTCCACTGCGTATAGTCGCCTCGCTAGATCGTGTCCGGCCCATCAACTCCAGAAGTTGTCTCCCATTTTGTGAGGTCCCGATGACCTCGTGCTGTCAATTCCACCGCTCGCCGCATTCTCAATAGCGATCTCCCAGCTCGTCACAAACGTGTTTTACAAAAGAGGGCAAAATTCTTCAGATACGCGCCGGATGACCTCAAAATAGTTCGCCAACAAAGACATCCGGGAATGAAATTTCGCCCGCTTTTGTTGGGGATTTCCTGAACTGTTTAAACTCATTTTTCAGTCTACTCAAGCAAACCCCCTTCTGTAGAACTGAGCCCAACCCACAGAACAAAACCGTTCACGGATCCACAGTGGCAATCTCTTCAGAGAGCGCGCGAGAGCCATATTTTATCCCTGTCAGACGACCACACATCGATTGCGGAAAAAAAAATGGTTGTTGGTCCTCGGTCGCAGTAATGGCGCGAGATCTATCATCGCAGTCTTTAATCTTACCAACTTCACTCGGGGCTGCTTAGGGATCGTTCCAGTCTTGTCGTGCTACTCAAAGCATTGAGAAAAAAAATGAAGGATTGCTTCATGTGAGGATTGCAACTCGACAATGCTGGTTAGGAGGGCAGACTGACATCCGGATAAGATAATGACTCGCCTTTTTGAAGCATAATTGAAATGTCACATGCAGAAAGTTTGACTAAAATCAAGCCCTGGCAGTGATGAACTGGCTCCACTTCATCCATTCAGAAATCCTGCTAAATTTTTCCCATTTTATGACAATGCTCCCCTGAATTTTGGGCTGATAAGTGTACCCGTGCTAGACCAAAGGCCTTTTGAATGAGTACAAAACTGCTCCCTGGTTGTGTGTTTCCGATGCAACCGTATAGTGGGACATCGTTGCCGTCGGACAAATCCTCTGCTGTGTTTTCCGCTTTTAGGTCGTCGCTATTTTGTCAATTTCCTGTGGTTCGTTAATCCACTGAGCGAACTGGCGCATGGATTCAAGTGTCTAAGGTTCGACCATATTGATGCCAACGGGTGACCCCATGATATCCCCCCCCAAAAAAATTTACCATTAATGCAAAATTTAAAAAGAAAATTCCGAAGAAGAAATACAAAAACGATCGACATGACAAATTAAATTCTGATCTTGTGGCACGTTTCGATTCTGTTTTGTAAAAGTAGAAACAAAAAAAAAAAAAAAAAACAGACAAACAATACACGCCTCAGCCTAGAATTCTTTTACAGGCACTTTCGTTTCTTCAGTCTTGGCGTTTCTGACGTCCCATACTCAGTGATTATGAATTCGAAATATGCACCGACACTCCGCGGAGTGTCAATAGCGTAATGTTTGCTACCGAATTATTTCCTTGTATCCGCCGAAGGAATGTTTCCGGAGTAATGGTGTCAAGCGGTGCCGTCTCTGTGTCGCAGTGCCTGCATCGCGGTGCAACACGGGACTGTCCGATCGCGGAGGAGGAACTGGAAAAGTCCTCCGTTCTCACAGCTACCTGTCAGGTAGTTTCAACAAGTCCTGATCCTGCGGGTCACATCTTAAATTCTTGAAATCGTCTTCCTCTGAAAATCTGTGAGGGCATCAGGCAAACAGCACGTTTTCGTGCATTCGTCGTGACTTAAAATACCTTCAAAATAATGTAAGTTGTGCGTGTATCAGAAAGGGAAAGATCTGCACGTAGTTTGTGAAATTAAATAATCAGATCTGATTTGATCTGACGCGGAGACCGAGATTTTGATTGAGAAAAAAAAATCCCTGGAATAGAAAGAAATGCTATGCCGTGGGCCTAAATGTGAATTACTATGTACATTTAAGGGCGGTTAATTGAGAAAGAGATCGGGTCTTTCTGGGTTAATGCAACTACACATTAATTGCAATTGGTTTTACTGTGACGTTGCGACAGAAAGTATATCACGCAGGTCCCTGTCGTGTGCTTATAATCGAATAACAGGTGTAACGCATATCACGCAAATTGCACAGAGGCCGAGCGGCTATGTAAACAGACACAAAAAAAACCACATGATCATTACCAGACAGTATCGAATAGAAATGTGTCAACAAATACACGAGAGGGATAAGTTGCAGTTAAACTTCATTTCGGACGGGGCTTCAAATTCATTACCCGCGTGTTTGCACATCATGAATTTATTTGCGGAATTAGATCGTGATAAATATAAAGGCTGTGGGGGGGGGGAGACAGGTGGGAAGGGTGAATCAAGGATGCGCGTACGGCACATTGTACATTTGCGTAATGGGGACTGAACATTACAAAGCGAGATTTCCGGTGCAACCATTTCTGGGGATCTCTCAGCCTCTCCTTGATTTTTAAGATGTATCACCGGGGTGAAATCAGATCCAGGCGGGGGCTCTATCATCGGGTTCGGCTGGCGGAGGGGAAGAGGCAGAACCTAACCTCTTTCCAGAGCTCTCGCACCACCTTTTCTTTTTTTTTGGGGGGGGGGGCTGTCTCTCTTCCCTCCCTGCACTCGCCCCAAACCTCTCGTCTGGCTTCACGCCCGCTTGAGAATGACGGGAGGGATAGTTCCGGTGTGACGAACCCCGGTGCTAGTACTCGCGGCGGTGTCTGTGCGTGTGTGTCGTCTGTAGCGTCGATGAGGGAGCTGGCGCGTGATCAGCCGAGACACTGTTTTTTCGCCTTGCCGTGTGATGGCAGGACCCCACCGTGCCGTGGAAATATCCGTGGAGTGAATCCGAGTTCATTGCAACCGAGGGGTTTAACTGGCACACCACTCACTTTGGGGGGATTGTAATGCTACGCTTACTTAGACCCAACTTATATTAAAATGAGATGAATCATTCAATTACCGAGCAGCGTATTTTTTTGTGATTTTAGAAATGACTGTCATTCTGTGATACAAATCGCGTGTTAAATTGTCCTTAATACCTCTGACTCCTGATAATATAGGCCTGATAAAATGCGATGATTTAAATAAATGCATCTATAAACACTTCCCCGTTGACAAAGTGCTGACCTTGAATAATGTTTACTTAGGCAGTGTCCTAATGAAAGTCTATCTCTTGAGGATTTCCACTGCGTCGGACTAAGTATACACAGAAGCTGTCAACGTATCCAATTATGATAAAATGTAAGACAGGAATAGTACTGTGGTCTCAGTCGCAGTGATTTCATCTTTTGTTGGGGGTGGGGCAGCAAACGAATGCACTGTAAGTCTTTTCCTTTTCATTACTTAGCATGTTTATTTTTACTCCTATTTTGTGGCTCGTTTCGCTCAGTCAGTGGACCTACAATTAAAAGATTTCTCTGCAGTGCCAACCCACGTCACTATGTGATCTAGAATTATAGGCATTTCGTCGCGGGCACCCCCGTAAATCTACTAATCCTTCAAAATTACAAATTCGATTTCAATAGCCCACCTATCAAAATGAAATGCATAACCGAATCTCGCAATGCCTCCAAATGACATTAGGCCCGAGAGATGATAATTCGTGCCGGCTTGATTATCGGGGCCGCGGACGGTGAAAAACACAACGTCACTTTTTATTAGTGACGCCATATGTTTTACCCGGGGAATCCTCTTTTTTTTTCATTTAATCGCGACCTTTCACCGCGAACAGCGGTGAATAACGCGGGGGGGAATCGCCGGCACGAACCAGGCGACACGACGAGGCATTCTCTACCTGAACCGGCAGACGGTGGGCGCCATCTTTGTTGACGGTGTGAGGCCTGTATTTTTCAGCCTGGAATAACCCTGTCCAATGTTATCTGAATTGAAACGAGGAGCCTGGTTGGTCGTTAAATGGAGCATCGCGTGGAATGAAAAAATAAAAATCCTTCTATTTGTGGCAACAAAAACCAGTCAACAGAGCAGGGCTCGGTTCAGACTACGGGGTACTGTCAGGCGTAAGGTGAAAGGTCGGAGTTGGATGTCAAGACCGAGCTGTGTTGTGAAGTCTTAGGTCACATCATGAATGCATTATAGCCAGTTTTGTTTGTTTATATGATTAGACATGGATGTCTTCAGTACCGAATGGCAGAGTAGAATCCCCTTGAGTAGACAAATATCGGTATATTGTCGGTCATGAGTTTAGGCATTCCAGACTGCACGTTTGTCGGAAAATATTTAATAAGTAAGACAACTTGTCCAGTGTGCTTAATTTCGTAGAGCATTCTGTCGATTTCATGCAAAGGCTGAACTTAACTGTTGTCGGTGTTGTTGCTGAAAGCTGCTTGACTCATTATAGTGGCTTGTTTGGAAGGTTGGGCGGGGTTGGCGAGGTGGAGATTTGTGGGCGTGCATTCTAAGAAATCAGGAACACAATTTACGAACAAATTTGTTCGCAAAAGGCGTCAGTCGTGGTCTCAACAGTCGCTGTTGTGCGGCGGAAAGTTCAATGGGCTGTTCAATCGTTGTACTGAGAAATATTGACCGAAGATCACGAAAGCTGTTCTTTCGGTAAGCGTTTCAGTCAATCAGTCAGATATATATATAGATTTTTGGGGGTGTTGCTTTAAAAGTTGAAGTGGAATTCGTGTTTTTAGTGTGATGCCGTCTGAAAAAGTTCCTAACCTACATGTATTAAAATGTCCATTTTCGAATTGATGGAGGCTTAGGATTAAATGTTCTTAAGGCGACAAATAATGACGGTGGTCTGTGTCATTCTAAACAAACTTACCAAACCGTAATGTCATAAGTATACTTCGTCGTTTTCCTTTTCATTTTTTTAAAAATGTGCTTTGTAAGAGGGAGCAAGTTGGAGTGGAACGTCAGGGGAAACGACTTGTCTAAAATGGAAGTTCTTTATTACCAACAATTCAAACACGATGCTTTAAATGAAGGAATGTCTTTTGTTAAACAGAAATATCGTCAGGAGGAGCTTAAACAACCGCGCTGAATTAGTGTCGCCTCCACTTCAGTTCAGTGGAAGTTGGACCTCGTCTCTCTCTCTTTTAGTCTGGACTGACCCCCTTATCAAAATGGCGACCGGCGTGTAGAAAGCCATTTGCATTAAACAAAAAAAAAATCAGCGTGACCATGGTTGCATAAAGAGAATCGCACCGCATCGAATCGGCTTCATTCATCTTCCCCTGTTCCCAAGACACCCTCCTCCGTTTTTCCCCCCTGTCATGTGTCACCTGTATCATTCATGCTTGTATTTTCAATTTCCGTGCTAGCTGTGTGGAGGCAATAGGGTGGTTTTGGCCAGGATTTGGCGCTGTATTCTGATTGCAAGCCAGCCCCATCCATCTTCGTTGCATGGCGTTGTCATTACCCATGGGTAGCTTCCTATTCTCCCCCCCCCCGCAGGAGCGCGGTCCATCTTCACCCCGAGCACCCCCCCCCCCACCGCCTGCCATCATGTCTCGTTGACAACGTCAGCATCAAGCTTGTAGATCGGACCTGTCTGCCGTTTTGTCGTTTCTCCTCTAAGTAGGTTGATAGTGTTTGTTCATTTCGTTACTTTGCCTGCTCGAGCCCCGGCCGCGGCTTCAGAAACGCGGGCACTGCACTTACGACTTTTTCGGGCGGGGCGGCTTTCCCGGCTTAACACGGTAGCACTGTCCACACTGCATGCAGCGCGTGCACGCGCGCTGCTCGCCCCTTGTGCGCGTCTGTTTACCAGGGTAAACACGCCGCCGTTCGAAGGGCCGGTTGGAGAGCGAGATTTGCCGCGGATTTAAGACGTGTATAAATATGTGGGCTGCAGTTTAACCTACATATCCAGGAGTGTATGTACAAGACGCTCAATTTACAAGAAGGTTTTACATGCCGTTTGCGGATGCAGCTCCAAAAATGTGCGGAAACCTGTTCGGTGTCTGTTAGTCTGCAGGGCACTTTTGTTCTCTCTGTGTGTGTATATATGTTGCGGCAATGCAGTTGTGTTTAATAGGAAAGGAACCAGACTTGTATCGATTTCATTGTCTGTGCTGTTTTTTTCCATTCCCTGCGGTTTGTTTCTGTCCCTCGTTCCTTTGACTAAAGGACAATTAAAGCCCGGTCTTGTACTAAGCTGTGCTTCTGTATTAATTTGAGACCTGAAAATGCCATTGGAATATCGACCCTCATGTAACATGTCTTTGGAAATATTTAAGGAAATTAAATACATTTGTACGGTCGTTGGGTGCACTTTTTTTTTTTTGCATAGGAGCAAACGAATAGGTACGGGTGAATTGGATGCCCTAGATCACGCTCACAATCTGTAGAAAAGTGCTTACAGTTGATATTTGGCCAACATTGGCCCCCCAAATCTCTCTGCTCTCTTGTGAAGAGGTCCTCCGAACGTTTGGTCGAATGTTTACCTGAGTCAAGCAGCTGATGGTTTGATTGCATGCGAAGTTAAAATCATTTCTCTCATACAGTCACAGCGTACTGAGTTGAAATGTCAAAGAATGATCCCTTAAGATGACTTAAGATGTCACAGCGGCTGAATCGTCAAACTGTTCCTAAAATATCCACACGTTTTTGACCCTATTTCACGCATACACATACAATGACGGGTCAGATTTCCTCCAGCGTATGAAAAGTCCTGTTCTTACCTACAGGACTCCCTTCTTATTTATTGCATTCCGCGTGGACGGAGCGGAGACGCGTGTTAGTCACTGCCGCAGCAAAACGACATTACACGGCCGGCAACCTGTGTAATGGCACGGTTCCGGACGGCTAGCCAAGTACGGCGCAGTGATCGTCAGAAATGGCCTAACTGCGCATCGAGTTTTGTCCGCCTAAGATGACGCTTGGGTTGTTTTGCAATACTCGGCCCTAAAAAACACCAGGCCCAGACGTAATTCAAGCTTAGCTCCAAGGCCATTTCTGTAACATTACGTTTAACAAGGTGTAGTTGAATTTTAAGTATTATAATTTCTGGACTGATCATTGTTCAGACCTCGCATTTCTAATTTCTAGCTTTACATTAAGAAAAATATGCCAGTGATTCACTGATTGTAGGAGGGTCATTGGTACGACCTTGATGACTTGCGTCTCTGCTGAAGGTGACACTGCACTTTGGTGTGTCAGACATGATGAAAACCATTTTGTCTGTTTTGGAAACTGTTACGTTTACAAATAAGGCATCGGAGAATTATCGAATGAATGCCGACCTAGGAGGAAATAACATAATTTGCCGACAATGGTTGTTGCTACGTAACCCAGCCCTAGTGTGAAATACCGGCTTGTATTTTGCTGCCGAGGTTTGGCGTGACCGGTTTTTCTTCTTGAGGTTAAGCCCGAGAATTTAGTTGGCCATGAAGTCCTAAGTGAACAGGATTGGCGGTCGGATTAGGGCCAGACCAGCAAATTCTTTGATCGCTGGAGAGGGCAATAGAAGTGGATAAACCCTCAGCTCCTTATCCGAAATTGCTTAAGCAGAGTATTGGGAAACAATGAGATAACATGGGGATCAGGCCAGCCGCTTGTAATGGTCTTGTGTCTGGGTGAATGGGGGCGATTATGGCGTGGCCTATGCCTCCCCTTCCTCGTGCGAAAGACTTCGCTGATTAGCTAGTTAACGAAGTTGTAAAACATCATCGATGATTTCCAAAGGTCCCCCCTCTCGGAATAAAAGGGGGGTACTCAGCGGCGATTATGTCAACTTCCTCGATGTTGAAAACGACCGCTAAGAGGTCATACAGTTGTGATGCCCGTTAACCAATTCGTACCGGACTCCTTTGACCAAAACCAAAACCAAAATGGTCTTAAGTCAGAGAGGCCCCAGCTTATCGGTGGGCGCGACTCGAGAATGTGCCATTCATCAGACGGTCAACTGGTTTCCTTCGCTCGGTTTTTTATCATTGTGCAGGCGCTGTTGGAGCTCGATGTTATTTTGAGAGTCGGGGGGGATAGGGGAAAGTGTACATAGCGGTAAGGGTCAGCTACACTTGCAATCGGATTTGGAGATGCTCGTCCTTATTCATGGCTCTGTTACTGTTTGCTATCGCCATGCCCAATGACACGGACCTCCGCCAGTGCAAATACCGGTGGAGTGAGGGCCTGCACCGCTCCGATGTCGGACTTGTTTTGTTGGCTTGCCTTGTGCGCCGGTGAATTGTTATACGAGAAAAATAACCATCCGAGGTGTTTACAGTGCGATGGTGATTAGGTTCTTGAAATCCTTTTAAAAGAACTTTTCTTACCGTGTCCATCTCCCAAGTAAAAAAAAGGTCTGGACACAATCCGGGGTGTTTCCAGTCAAACCGACCACGGAGACCGCCTTTTGTGTCGCCGTGATCCGTTCCATTAACGGGGGGGAAGGCCGCGGCCTTCTGGAGACCCCCCCCCAAAAAAAAGATTTCAGGGGTGTTGGGCCGAATCCTTTTACTCCCAGAACCCCCTTTAGACGCTAGCACCAACAAAGAACGCGGGTGAAAAGAATGCGAATCAAGTAGGCTTGAGTGGTAAGGGGCAATGGCGGCGAATTATATTGGAAAGTGGTGTGTCCGGGAGCTCTTACACAGTGCTCAGTAACAAGCCAAGGACTAGCAACTCAACTTACTTCTCTTCCCGAAAAATAAACCGTCCCTCCGTTTTTTCTTGTGGAGGCAATTACTTGCTGTCAAGGGGGGAAGTCAGAATTATTCACTTGAGGTTTTTGAATGCATTCGTAATAGTGACCGCGCCGTGCGCGGCGGCAATGAATAGCGATTCCATTTTCTCTTACTGGTATTCGTTTTGTTTGGCAATTTTTGTTTTCAAAATGGCAATCGAATCGTGATAACGGCCCGTGTTCTGTGCGTCCCAAAGTGGTTGTTTGTCTTGGTAAACACCAACACTCCCATTCGCTACATTTCGATACTCCGGTAAAGCCAAAGAGCTGTGACCGCACAAAACCCGCGGCTCAAGTCCCCCCAGGTTTTATCCAAGCCCCCTCTTGGTAAATTCAATCATTGTTCCAAGTCTGGCCCGAGGGCCCTCCGCCTGGGGCTACTCCCGATGTATGCTCAACGTTTTTGGTGTTTTTTGGGGTCCATTTCTCGGCATACCGAATATTACATATAGACACGGTGCGGCGGCACTCGACGCGGCTGCCAAGCTCACCGAACCTGCCTCGTTCACATACGCCGCTGGATTTTTTTCTTTGCGGTTCCTGACTTGCCAGAGCAAACACAAGGCAAGAAGAATCATCACCAGGCGAAAGCGCCTCTCAATCAAAGGAACCGGTCATCGGGGACTCCGGAGCAAGTTGACCGTGAATGACTGCCAGAGGAGAAGCCGGCTCCGTTGCTTTTCATTTCGTTGTTGTCGTAAATTCTCGGGGTAGAATCACCCTTCTTTGTCCAAAATAGAGGAGATTTGTGTGTGTGGCCATTCTTGGTCTTAGTTAATTTAGTAAACGCTTGTGAATCGCTTGGATCATTAGATCAATGGAGAGGGCTCGCTTTATAACACGTGAGGTGATTTTTTTAAGTGATTTTTTTTTCTTAATAAATAATAACCGACATGCTGTCCAATTGACAGGAGTGAAGCGTATGTGTGTGTGTGGGGGGGGGAAGGAATACTTGCGAAATGGTACAATCCAATCAGCAAATGATTCAGTGGTCGTGTGCTTGGTCTTCTCAAGTAAAGCCTTGTATGAAGTTGTCTACGCATTCCACTTCTGATGTGCAAACTGGTGTATCGGTCAAACATGGAGGAATAAAACCATAAGGTCGAACCAGGAGTTCTTTCTTAGGAAATTGCCCACAACGTCTGCATCTAGACTTAACTTAAGGCGTTGTAGATTATGCGTGAAAGTGCAAATCTGAAGTCTTCATTGATGTGTCTAGTGTCTTGCTCTTTGTCCATGGCGAAGCCTGAGCAGTGGGGCGGTAAAAAGACTGAGAAAAGAGCTGCATCGATTATGACCCTTCCATCTCCATTCTGTTGACGATCAGCGCCCGTCTTCAAGGCCCACATTGGCGGCCATCTTCGCAACAGTCGCCGCGTCATCACAGAGCGTCGGTGCAATTCTGTTCCCTTCGAACGCCAGCCCTGGCTGCCATGCGGAGATGGCGAAATACCAAGTCGTGTTGTTGCTTGCAGTGAGCCCTGGCAATTACCACCCTATGCCCGCTGCGTTCGAGATGGCCGGGGCGGCGGGGCGTTAACACAACAGAAACCAGACTCTTAAACCACACACGGGGGGCCTTCCAAAACAATACATCATCAGCAATCTTCAACTGGCGGTATATTCTTATCAGCTTTACTACGGTTTTTTTTCGTCTCCCGACTCACTGAAAGTCCAACTCGATGCTGAAACTCTATATAGCTCGTTTTATTTCCATTTTTCCTCCAATTTGGAAATTGTCACGGCCGGCCTTTGACCTCTGCGAGACGCCATATTGGTTTACAAGTATGCCAAGGTACCAGTGAATAATCGTGGCGACTGTCGCCCGTCCAATGACATTGTTAGCTGGTGCCCTGAGGGGGCTCAGCATGCATTGGTGTGAACCCACCGTTTTTATAATAACCACTTGTCTCGAGCAATCTGCGTAAATCTTCCAAACAACAGGGAGTTCTCTCATGGTGTATTTATGCGGAAACAGTCTGGGAACATTACGTACGAGGTAAAAGATTACGACTTCACATATTACACAAATCTGTTTTAACGTTTAAGTAGTGGTTTCAAGAGACGAGTCCTTGTTGTTCTTCCTTTTTTTTGGGAGTAACTAATCTCATCATTTCGGTCGTTACCATGGATGAAGTGTCATTAGAAAAGTCGGTGCCTTTATTCAGTGTCGTGATAAGCCGTTTTGGCAATCAATGGTTGGTCATTCTTGGCTCGTGATTGCACCCAGGTGTCCAGTCCATGTCGACCACTTCTGTCGCCGAGTCCCAACCGATCCACGCCGATGAGGATAATTAGGAGAGGTGGTGACGGGACACCTTGCTAATTGATTTGTCATAGAGGAGCAATTAAGACGATTTTGCGGTTGGCTCTGGCCAGGCGTCAAACCGCACACGGGCGCATCAAGGCAAGTCGATGAATGGCCGATATCGAGGGATTGTTCCTTTAGCACTCTACAGTACATCTCATTAAATCAGAACTGTCGGTGTCGTTCTTGGGAGAGGAACGGAATTGTTCCTTCACAGATACTTAATTGTTTTAATAATTAGTTAATAAGGTTAAGCTTAAAATGACAGTTGGCTAACAATCATAGTGATCGTAGTCGAGTGCAAAAAGTTGTGCGTGGATTATGATAGGCCAACACACAAATTATGTTCGCAACTTCTGGTAAATTAGGTTTAGGTTTGTAATCCTCGGGAAAAGCATTAACAAGAACAAAAAATAAACTAAACTAAAATGTGTACATTGCAAGGCATATACGGACGTAACAGCACACACTGACGCTATCTCACAAAGCAGTATACATTTCTTCAATTCTTTGTTTTTTTATCTGTTACTCTGGCAAAGTGGTAAGCAGATCTGAATGAAATGGGTTTAAAAGTTAAACTGCGAGCTTAGACAGTTTTTCAGTGTCATGCCATGCACTTCATTTTTTAAGGAATGATTTCTCATCTCTCGTGGTCTTTCGCAATTGCTACACACAAAGTCAGAGCCTGTCAAGATTGTAGCCAGGACAAACATTGCTAGTAGCCCAGTGCCCTCAAGCCACATCCTGTCTGTCCCTGAGTGACTGTTTCGAAAAGTAAAGGAGCACCGGTATCGAAAACAAACGGGAGTCGAGGCAAATACAAAGTCTCACATCGATACTGGTCAGACTTTTCGGTGTCGATTCAGAGGTCGAAATCTTTGGTACGACGAAGTGAGAAACTTGTACTTGGTCGCGGAAAGGAGTCATTTGTGACCTGCAGTTTCCAGTCTTTTGAAGAGGTTTTCCTTGGGAACGTCACCGGGCAGCAACAATAAAAAAAGCCCCTTTAAGACTTTACTGAGCCCAATTGCAAAATACGGAGGAAGAATTCACTCAGCGTGTAGATTGAGGCAATGTCCGCTGTGCGGGGAAGTGATGCAGGTCGACCACGGGGCCTAGACACGGCCAGTTCCTTCGGGCAGCTCGGATAATTTTTTTTTTGGCTTACTGCTAAATTTTCCTCCTATCCTGCCGAGCTTCAAAGCTCAAGTTTGAACAGGTTTACCCAAGTTCGGAGCTAAGATAAAAGTGGGACCATGGGTTTCAGCTCTGTTGCGGGTAGGCTCCCGTTCAATGTTCCAAGGTTTCCTGTAACATGTGTTTTAGATTACAATTTTTGTTTGAGTGTTTAAAGCGTGGTTGGAACGATTCGATTCTCGGTTCTTGCGATGGCTTCCAGACAGGCATATTTGAGGGCAGGAATCCCAAAGTGGCGATCGCGGAAGTTCATAGATGCTGAAAGTTGTAAGCCGTGGGGTTTTGCCCAATCGAAGAAGGGTAACACGTCTGATTCGGGACCGCATGCAGTTGAGTGTTGAGTTAAGAGGAACCAGATCACTTCCACATTCCCCTTTCTCGAGATGATTTTGCGTAGTATCTCTTACAAACCTTGATATGCCGGTCACCCCCGTTGCGTTCTTGCTGAAAATTGCTGCAGATTTGTCACCGTTAATTGGGGGTAATGTAAGATGTCATTCTCTGGGTTGTAGTGTCCACTTCCAGGTCCAGTTCCAATTTTGCAGGTGCAGTCCCCCCCTTCCCCTTCGCCTCGTCAGTCGTCGAGCTGATTTGAGTAAGAGAATTTCTCGACGTTGTGTAAAGATGATTAATAGTGGATAGTGCGTTCACCATTGACTAATGATAATTCTGCGCCGGGTCGAATCCGAGAGCTGCCCCCTCCTCTAAAAACAACACCGCAGGTCATCGACCGTTCGCTGGCTCGAGTTCGTCAGGTTTGCATTTTCATCTCGGACAACGAATGACAATGTGTCATGGGGGGCCCCGGTCACACGACTGCGATGCCTTGACAAGCTAAACCGTTTCGATATTATGGCAAACGACACCAGGTAATTGTTAAACTGCATACGTCTAGACAATATGAACAATAAATCACCCGGCAGAGGGCCGCGATGACGGATGCTCACTTCCTCCTTCCTCGGGTCATGTCGTATATAGAGCAACTAGAGGGGATACACTCCCTCATTGCCCCTATCCCCGGGGATAGTTACCCCCGTGATGTGTCCCCTCCCCCGTGACTTCATCTATCACAACTTGGGGGGCCCCACATGCCTTTTGTGGATGTGTTGTCTGTCTACAGCCACATTGGTTTCATTACCGTCTTGTAATAGTGTTGGGGTGAGAGATGTTCCGTCTTTATTGCTCCAACAACATGGCTCTGTTTTCCAACAGGGAAACGGTTGGCATAATTGGTTGAACACAGCTTTGCACAGGTCTCGTGTCAGAAAGATCACGGAGTCGCACCCTTTCCTGACGGTGAATTCAGTTAAGTTGCATATATAGTCAGGACCCTCCTACATTCAGCATTTTAGACTCGGGCTGCATATGTTTCCCACTCGTTTTTGATCTCCATCCCCATGGAATGAAGTATCGTCCGTTGACCTCCATTCTCCCGCGCCTTTTTCGTTCCCATTTGACTTCTCAAGTTGCACTGGGTGAAAAGTAACGTCTCTGGAAATTACAAAATAAGAAAGCCGATTGATAAGTTAAAGAATTGATGAAAACGATTGACGTTCGCTGACAAGATTCATTTCTGTCATCCATTTTCTTGGGCGACATTGCGCTTGTGCAAAGCTGGATCTGCCAAATCTTGTCGGGAGTTGCGCTTGACAGCAGGAAAGATAACCAGTTAAATAGTTAATTCACAGATTGAAAGTGCAATATTTCCAGTCACCGTCGCTACAGTACATATAAATCGGATCGGCTCTTAGAACCTGTGCACGCACAGCGGTTACCAATGCACGCTACGACGAGAAGGAACTGAAAACGCATTCATGTGCTATTCACATTAGCGTACACCGCCTTATTAAATGGGTACTTGTATTTGATTCGGTGACCGAATGACTAATCTTGAGTGACCGAATTCTGCTGACAAATTTAATCAAACACTTTAAAGTAACACTGTGGAAATGCTGGATCATAATTAACTTACTTTGTTCACAGCTTACAGATCACTTTCATTTTACCTACAATTTGTATGGACAGCCAACGGTTACAGAGGAATCCCCCTTGGTTGGTTTTTGACGTTACATCAAATTTGTTCAAAGTGAACACTTGTCCCATTATTTTAAATTATGGTTGTGTGTTCATTTAGGATTTAATAGTGCGCGTATTTCTTTCTGGTGTTCTGATAACTGCGTGCGATTTCAACACTTTATTCTTTACACTGTGTAATGATGGTCAGCCATTGTTTTAGTCAATACGGGCGAAGCACACTAGTGCGCCTCCAAGAGCTTGCAACGCGTTGTCCAATCGCAATGCCCGAAATCTGTCGACCCAGTGCGCGTTTGGAAAGGGTCGACAGATTTTGCGCACTGTGATTGGTCAACTTGCAAACTCTTAGAGGCGCACTATTGTGAATCGCCCGTAATGTAGGAAAAACACGACTGTGACGTAATAAGAGGCAGACCCTGTACATGACAGAAGACGTGTAAAAGATGTTTGTATCTGAAATTGTGTTAAAGTAAAAATCATTTCCATTTGGTTATTTTAAGGAACATGTTTGTGCTTAAAAATCTAGTCAAACTTTGAGTGGAAGTTTGTTCGTAATTCCACTTTCCCCAAGTTACATTGACTGTAATTCTCATCACGTACAGGGTAATTTTTTGGGGGACACTTTTGTGTTTTAGTGGTCAGTTCTGGTATGCATTAAACCTTAATTCACAAAAAAGTACAATTTTGTTTTGAGTGTAAACGTTAAAGACACAGCGCACATAAAATGAACGATTTGATAGGAATCATCTCAGTTTGATTTGAATGATTAGTTTAATGACGATATTGCAAAGGCGTACCTCTCTGTATCTCAAACAAAATGGAGTTCCATGGTGTTTGAGATATTGTTTGAGAGTGTTCTTGTAATAGATCGATGCGTACATTGCATATAGCCCCAGCTCTTCGCTGGGTAGGGTATTTAACCTGAGTTGAACTTTCGACGGGTCTGTTTTTCTCATTACACCACCTACGCCGAGCAGCCAGAGCGACCGGGTCCCCCCCCCTCCCGCCTTGAATCGACGGGGGGCCCCCGGTGCGGCCCTCTCTCCTAACCTGCTGCTTCTCTCTCCCTCTTGGAGTTTGCGATCGCCCGGCGTGTGGATGTATATAAAAAGGGGTCTTTGACCAGGCCCCGGGTTGACGTTTGTCGGGAGATTTACCGGGTTAACCCCGGCGGTTTGGGAGGGATCTTCGTCTGTCAGTACTGCAGCAGGTTTTTTTTTTGCGGGACGAGTTGGCAGTGAATGCCCTGTTGTGACTTCGTCGGAGGGAAAAAAGAGAATATAGGAATGTCTTTTTGTCGCACATCAAGGAATGCCATTAGCTGTACGTGGCGGAAAGTGCATATACACGTACATGTACACTGAAACATTGCAAACTGTAGACCTATGCAACAACTTGAGTCAACGTGTTGAAGGAAATCCCAACTTCAGGGGACAGAACTTGTACACACTATTGTTCGAATGCTGCTCGTGTGCTGTCGTAGTTTTTAAAAGCCTGGATAACGCCGTTTTCCCAGCAAATTCACAAGTGGCCCATACAACAGGAAGGACTTCGCCTTTGCTGTCTTAAACACGGTGCAAAACTTTGAGAAGGTTTCTGTTGTATCCATGCTGAATCGCCCGTTCATCCAATAGAAACCATTCACTGCTCATTCAACATGCTGTAGTCTTCTTTTTTTTCAGGCGGTGTAAGAGATAAAATACCTTTAGCATAGAATCTGTTTAGTTTGTTGGAGATCGTTGCTGTCACAGCCTACACATGTGTACTGTGCGTGTTTTCCACCTCATTTGTTGGCGACCGCTTCCAGTACGTCGCGCACAAGGCTTCTCTCCTTAGACGCTAATGCTGACATCTGGCTTTGCGCCCAAACAGCCATCCCCCTCCAAAATGTTCGCCTCTTGTGCCCCTTTTTTTTTATTCTCGCCGTAGGGACATCTTTGCATCTTTGTCTTTCCCAATTTCCAGCCCCCTTGTCCCCTGATTGATTGCGCCTGCCAACCAGCCTGCCCTAACCCTCCCGAAGCCCATACATGTAAAATTGTCGCCAAGAGACTTTGGGCTCCCTTTTAAATCCACCCTTTTCATCTCTCCCCTTTCTCTCTTTTTTTTCCTCTCTCTCTGTGTTCTAATTAAATCCCAAATACATAATGCATCGGCTTTATGATTAATGAGTCATAAAACGTGTTCCCAGCCACCCCTTGGAAGGAGTCGGTATCTTCTCAGCCTCGTTCCATGGGACTGTGCCAGTCTCTCCTGGGGATTTTACACACACTCTCATCATACATATGCACATGGGCTCGAGTACCCGGCTTGAGCATTTTGTTGGTGGCATGCGCATAGGAGACACACATCATCCAAGATTACAGAGTAAACTCGGACCGTGTTTTTTTTTTGGTCTCTCCCTGATTATGTGCCTCTCCAGCGCACAGGGCCTAGTACTGCTCGCATCGATGTCCTAGTTGCCGAAAGCCGACCACTGCCCACTCTACGCGATAGGTCCCACCGCCCTAACTGTGTCGGTCGGATCCGGCTCTTGGGTTGAGACATCACACTAATCCTGTCGCAGATAGCACACTTTAGTGTCCCCTGCCGCCTCCCGCCATGTGGCAGCTCGCAAAAGCAATAACCAGATGGTAGCCTTTAATGTTTTAAGTTCCGTACATTTTTCGAAACTGTCTTGAGTACATAATTATCTGCGGAAACAGGAGAAATTGCAGCATAAATTATGATGACATTGTGTGGCGCATACACTATATACGAGTCTGTGACTTGCCAATCACTAAATCGAATCACTCTAATCCAAATTCATTTGGGGGAAACTTATCAGAGAAATATTGCTCCTCAAATGATGGGCTCTGGTTACCCACGTGCCGTTTTCTATAACGCTCTGCTTTTGGCGACGGGTAATCCTGAGACCGTTTCTCCATCCCAAACATTGACTTTGACTCGTGATATCTAGACGCCTTTCAAGGCTTTTTACATTCAACATTTTCCTCCCGCTGCATGCTCTGTCCACCTGTCACCGTCTCACCGTAAATGCCCCCCTTCGATTTCTCGTGGTATTATGATCCGCCTCCCTTAGACAAATTCAGCGCGAATCACGACCACTTGATTCCAACAGGAAAGATGATTTAAACTTCGATTTTTGTAGCCGTCCGCGGGGACACGAACTCGGGAAGAGTAGAGCGGCGAAGCAGGGTAGTTTACCCGTGGATATCAGAAGCAAGACAGCTGTTCGTGGGGATCGCATTCCAAAAAAATTCAAGCGAAGATGAAGAGGGGAAAAAAGGTGATGAGAGTAGAAATTGGTAAAATCGGATCAGAGGTGTTTATTATGCGACGTCAATTGCAGGCACGTTTTCCTGGACTGTTTAATTCGGCGTCGAAATGAGCGGAACTGCAGCAAGTGCCCGCCCAACGTTTCTGTTTTGCAATTCGATTCGTCGTTGATATTCATGTGACTGTGACCGAGATGACATTAGGCTCACGGCTACCTGGGAGGATGACATTTGCGCAGAAATAAAGAACCAAGCTGGAGTGCAGGTTAGTTGAGTCTTGTGACGTGCTTTTAAACGGGACAAAGAAACCTCCATGGCGCTCGGGAAAGCTGATGAGAGCGGATCGACCTGGCGCCATGGTGATACCAACCGGTCTCCATGGCGACACCAACTGCTCGTTCCCATTTGGCATCACCCGATAGTCTGCGAGCAACATGGCCGCTCTCATGGTCCCCTCATGGTTCTTACCCCGTAATGCGTTGGTAATTGAATCGTTCTCTGGCAAAAGTTGGCAGAGGTTGTCTGTTCATACCCCTGTCGACGCCCCGGCTCAACTCCGCCCCCCCCCCCAATCTAAGGTCGGTTGGCCTCCCTCTCGGGCCGTCGATCGATCTGCCCTGGGCGTTTTTATCTCGGGCAGGGCATACGCTATAGGCGAATCGCAGGGGAAATGTAACATGTCTGGGACGAACCTAAGGTCATATATTATTTCAGTGATATGGGTCAATCCCTGCTGACGAAGGACACGTACAAATATCAAAATATCCCATATTGGATTGACCTTCATCAACCAAGGAATAGAGTAGGTCAGACTGTGCAGTGACAATAACCATAGCTTTTTTTTTGAGTATGATACCCATGCCAGTTCCTCGCCCTATATCGAAACTATTTCTGTCAATCTAGCACACATCGTTACAATGGCCCGGCGCACTGTATGCCTTTTGCTTTTTTTTGGAGGAAGTTTTGACAAAGGAAATTGAAGAAAGTGAGTCAGATGGCAGTCCATCTACAGGTGGGACGGCGGGCAGGAAGGATTGATTGTCTCTGCGGCTTGACAAAGATGGATCTGAAATGGCGGGAAAAATGGCAATGGAAAATTGTTTTCAGGTGCGATTTTCGAACCTCCCATCCTTCTTGGCCGAGCGCAGGTTGACAGGGGAGCGGGGTTAACCGAACCTCTTTGTCTGCGGTCAACTTCCCCCCCCCCGCTATTTTTTTCCCCGGCAGAACTTGGACGGCAACGCGAGTCGCTTCATACAGTCTTCAAAGGTCGCGAGAAATTTTGCAGATGGGAAGCAGAGGTCAATGCGCATGCGCAGTGCAAGCAAGCCGCTGTCAGTCGTCTTGGTCCCAGAAGCAGAAGGGGGCCCGCCTGCAGCGACACGCCTAAATTCGCCAAATTAACAGAATAAAAGACACGAAGATGAATACCCCTGTCGTTTCAAGGAGGTAATTTGAGTGGGCGCAGGTTTAGGCGCGTCTCCCCTGACTTGCATGAATCAGCCTTCAACAAAATGTTCATAACAGTTCCTGTTCGTGACGCGTATTCTGACCTCAAACAATCCAGAAAGTAAAGTCTACTTGCATTGCGTGTATGTACTAAAGCCCAAAGCGCTTCCCCTCGGTCCTAATTTTTTTTTTCATCCACACGGCTGGTTGTTGCCTCATGCTGTTTCGTATTTTTGGGATCCCGGGCCCCCGTCTTTCATCAACCTAAAATTGTTGGCTGGCTCAGGGATAAGGGAACGGCGGCCCCCGAAGCCATGCCGTAAATCAGTCGCGAGTCGCCTACAACCAAGCGCCCTGATTGATCCGCTGTTCCTCTGTGCACTGCGCTGCCAGCCGCGGCCACCGCTCACATTTTAGCGCGACCGGCTCGACGATGTGTGCGGGGTTGGTGAAGCTCCGACGCACAGTGAATCATCGAACTCGAGCTCACTGCGATCAAACTCAAATGCGCAATGATACGGTGCAGCGTGTACAGTGTACAGATAAAACTTAATCATCTCAAGTCGGTGATGTTGTCAGGCTCGAGCCATTTATTTTAAAGGACCATTTGCCGGAAGCGCATTCCTTATTGCAAACATATCTCATAGTCTGTTTGGTGTAGCTTTATGGAGCATGTCAGTTGGTGTTTTTATGGAAAAAAAATCTTTGACTGGATTCTTGCGTCTTAGTGGTTTCAGTCGTTTTTGACCTGCTAGAAGAGGAATGTAATAATATGTTATGGTGGAGCTTGTTTAAAAATAAGCATCTTTTTGCTGGCGAATTTTTGTGGGGGGGTGCATCAGCAAATTCTCTGACTGGCAGTAACGTGGTGGAGCTTGCACGTGGAGAAGAGCCGGACACTCGTCTGTCGTCGGACTGCAAAGCATACTGGAAGTCGCGGTGTCGTCGAGGGACACGACTTCCTATAGATACTTCCTTTTGGAGTCTGTGCACTTGTTGGAATGATTGCCGATAATTGATTGCAGTGAATATTGTCAACTTTTTCGACTCCGGTCCGGAAGCCGCAGAGGACAAACTGGATTTGGGCTTCGATTTAGAAAAGTAAATATTCTTAAAACGGTGCGTAAATGTTTGACCAGGTGGGCGGTGCGCGCGTGAGCACGAGGTGGCGCTGATGGGGTCCATCCGGGGTCACGCAATCTGCAAGATCGTCGGGCTGAGTTCGAGGTTGATGTGGGTAATGGCGTCTGAGACGCGTTAACGATATCAATTATCGTTCCCTAAAAGTCGTGCAGAGCGCCGTCACAGCCAATCAAACCGAACGGCTCGTCCGTCATCAGAGCAGAAATCACCATCTTGAAATCATATATGACACTGATTGGAGTGGATGGGCTGCGCGAACCTTGCGTACTTGGGGAACTGTCACTGCTTTGCAAACCTCACATTGAATATACAATTCTGGGATGTAAACGCAAGACCTACTAAGCTGCTTAACTCACAGACGTCGCTCAACATATTTTCAGATCCCTTTGCAAAAACAAACCATGATTTTTCCAAACTGAAACACTTTTATTCATTAAGAATGTAAGCACACACACGAAAAGCTTCAAAACCTCTTTCACGTATAACTCTTTCCAGACTCCAAACAATCTGATTTCGAAAAAGACTTGAATGTTTTGAACCGACCAATAAAGTGGATGGCGCGTTCTTTTTTTTTTCATTTTCCAATGTTCAGAGAAGCCACACATGCGGCATTGACGTCATCCGCACAGTTCCTTGGTTCATGGAGACTTCCGATTGTTACAAGGTCAGACAATCATCTCTCTTATTCTTTTATTCCAGAAAAAAATGGGACTCTTGCTCCTCCCCCCCAAATCGATGACGTTTTCTTTCAAAATCAGCATCATTCAGCAGCTGTTAAGTGAAAGAGATGCAAATCGATGTCAAAGTTTAAGGTCCGATGGTTTTTATGATGGCAATGAATAATGTAAACGGCAATTGGGATTAAGGAGTGATGAGGCTTTTCCGTTGGAGCGTGCCTGATTGAGAATCTATCTTACCGTTGTGAACAGAGACCGCCCGACTGGCGACAATGGCCGTTTTGGAACATTTCATGTCTTGTTGGTGCACCATCCTAAATAGTGTATAGTCGTGCGCCTTTGCAAACAAAAAGGTTCCATAAATGCTTTATTCTATTGTGACAGTTGGTAAGGGGAAAAATAATCGTTTTTCTTTGACAGTAGTTGTATCTTTGTGTGGGAATGATTGTGTCAGAAACAGCCTGCAGGGTTGGTTGGGACACCGTGTGTTCATCTGAAAAAAAAAATCTTCTAAATGTAAATTTTTGTGCAACTGTCGAGGCTGGCCCCTTTGAAAGGGGGATATTGTTTCGCAACAAACGCGGCCCGTCGTTAAATGACAAATGTCCTTAGTAACAAGCCATCCAAACCAACGAGTACATGTACACGCTCGCTCTTCAACCACTCCTTTCATGTACTGAGATCACTTCGCGGCGGAATGGATGAAACGAACACATAACTCGTCAATGCACAAAACTGGAACCAAAAGGAACCTGTCGCGGTACGTCGACGGGGAACAAAGTGGAGCATTTTATGTCCCTCAGACGGTTTTGGGGGGAGGGGAGGGGGGAACTCCTGAATAAAGGGAATCCAAGGCTTGTCTGGGCGAACAATTAGGGGCAACCTACGGGACCTCTGCTTGGGTACGGGTGGGTATTTGCTATCTCCCTTTTGGGCTTTTCGCTCTGATGCAATCAATCATGTGAATTGTGAGTTTCGTCGGGACGGCTGTCTCGTGTCTGTGTCAGCTCAGATCACTGCTGAGTAAAAAATTAAACAAAAACAAAACCAAAAAAAAAAAGTTGCTACCGTACGAAACGACCGTGGTAATGTATAGGCCTACATATGCACCCCGCAATCTATGCTTGACTCAGTGTGATCAGGTGGGGTTCGGATATGCTAGGTTTCTCATTTACGAATTACGAAATGACCCTTAAAGACAAAGAAGCCGCCACGTGTGAAGTATATGCACTGCTCGATGTTAAAAGAGAATGTGACGCGTGTTTGTGGCGTTGTGGGCAAAGGAAGAATTATACGGGAACGTAACGCAGACGTCTTAGCGGGTAATGACAACTGACACACTGTATTTTTCAATTTTTCTTATACGCATATTGCTTGCCCATTTTTCTTTCGATGTTTTCTTCGAAAATCCCTAAGCAAGTTTTTTATATACAACTGTAAGACCATCATCGGCTCTGCGGCAGGTGTAGCTTTCTCCCCCTACCCCCCCGTGTACCGAAGCAGGGGGTAGGGACGGGGGATCCTTGGCGAGTGTCAGCGCCCATGTTAAGGCTTTCCGCTTTGGATTGGCTCTTAATCCTCTCGGAAGCGCCTAAGACAACCGGGACGAAGTTGGCGTTGCTTGAGATCCATGAATCACTACCGCCACATCCCAGCTTGATGGGGGGGGGGATAGACCGGCCTTAGCACTTCTCATTGGCTGACCTACTTTAGCGTCGCTCGTGTCTCATTGGGCCGTCGCTTCCTCATGTGCATGATTGTCTCATGGTGCGTGGAGAATTTTTCATTCTAGAAAGATCGCATTTGGAAATGAGGTGCCATAAGTTTGTCATTAAATCAAATTAGCCTGATTCTTTTATGGTTTTAAAGTCAACCCAGCCCCCCCCCCGTTAATTTTTTTAGAAGTCTTTCGAGATGTAAAAATTTAACTGTAAAGAAACTGGAAGTACCTTTACCAGTTCTGTGCACGAGTGGTTAAAAGGACAGCTTGGAAAGTCTTGATTGATTAATGGATTGGTTTTTAATCGTGAGGGAATTTTGCTTGGTTTGTACGCAGATTTGTGTGCGTCACGCAAAAAAAAAATTGCTGCCGTTAATTTTTTATAATCTTTGAAGCTTTGAGCGGCGACTAGACCCTTGTGTTAGTAAAATACTATAAAAAAAACACAGGGGGGGGGTGATTCCTACTGCCCAGTGTATTGTGAGTGTCCAGTGTCTCTTTCATTCATCTAGTGGCTCTGATTAATTTGACCATTTCTGACGACTGCAAAATCGATTCGGGAAGCCTTTCATGCACTTGGCCCTTTTCAATGAGGATTTCGTAACACCTGACGTCCATCGCGATAACATTTCCTTGTGCCGTTTGGAAGGGGAAAGGAAATGATCCGGAGAGAGGCTGTTTTGTTGGAGGCTTAATAGCACGATATCAGGATGAGGAGCAGGTTAATTGGTCAGCAATGACTTCACCTGTTATGAGTGGGGCGGTTTTCCCTTTCGTTCCTGTGAATTTTACCCAGGATTTGCGTCAATTAATTCAACGTGAATTGTGGCGTTGACGTCCCTGGATCCCAAAGTCGTTATTCACTGGTTTCGTGTTCTGTCGTCAGAGTTTTCCAATAAAGCCATTTAGAGAAGGAGTGTGAGAATCCATCTTTTTAGCTGATTTCAGCTTTCTTTGGGAAAGACGTTGACCCTGAATTTCAGATTTTTTTGTATACCTGCTCTGTACAAAAGTATTGGAACTTTTAGCATTTTTAGCTTTTTTTCTAGCTGTTTTTAGCTTTGATTTTAACTGGCCACTCACACCCCTGTTAGCAGAGGGTGAAAGCAGAAACTGAAGCAGAAGTTGAAAAGAGGGAAAGAGTCGCGGGCTCACCAGCAACAGACTTTACTTGTATCGATACCCAGCACGAAATGCGGTAAAGGGGTATCTCCATCCTCCCATGTGACACGGGAGCTAGGTACCCTGCTATTGTACCGACTGCGTTCCCTCTGAAAACCTGAAAGGTATTCGCAAGATTCCTACGACACAAAAGAGGTTCAGGGGGTTTCTTTGCCGCATCATAATGGTTGTATCGCCCTCCCGTGTTTTTGTCGTCTCGACTCTTTTTGAGGAGGAGACCTTGACGAGGATTGTTACTGCATTGGACTAACACCCCCCCCCCTCCTCCGTCGGGACCCCGGTAATCAGTGAGACCACCAGCCCCTCGACCATCCGCCCCACGATGGGGCGTCCGCGTACAGTTCAGCAGCAGTTCGTCTCAGGGTTTGTAAAAAAAAAATTTTATACAGATGCGGTTTGCCTTTCCACTCTTTTATTCAGTGCCTCGGCCATGCGACGTCTGCCGTCCCCACAACCCTTCAAATGAAATTGGTTTCGACGGCAAAAGATAATCTTTCTGCAATTATCAGCGTGTTTACAGCGGTTGCCGACGTAGAGCCTATTGTTGTATTCCCCTCCCACCCCACCCCACCCCCCCTCTTTTGTAGATAGAGGGGTGCTTGGGGTGGCCCACTGCTCTGCTAATAAATGACCACCGCGTCATAAAGCAAGGGGATTTCTGGGCAGTGAATTTGTTTACGGCTGCTTTTGGCGGCTTTGGCTGTTTATCCACCTGTTCTCTGAGGACAGACTTCCCTTTAATTGCACGGACCGGCCCCGGCTAAATAGCGGCCTCGGCCAGGCACAATAGAAGGCAATGGGACGTTGATACCTGTGTCAGAGGCAAATTAGGACCAAGCCTGAAATATTTTCGTGTTGATAACGGGGATGTGGTCAGCTGGAGGTTTGGCCTCGTTATTCTGCCTATCTTAAGTACGTGAACAGTATATAGGGATGCCTGGATGCCTCCCCTGCTTACTCCCGATCCTATGTATCAGCATCGTGCTCGGGCAATCATTGATCGTATAAATCCTGGGAGCTCCACCACCATGTTTGCGACAAGATTTTCTGAATGGCGAACAAAAAGTCCAGCATGGATTTTTCCTAAGCAACGTTTCTCTGTTCCCTGTGGTAGGGGAGAAAAAAAAAGCCTCGGCGAATATCTGATCGACCCGCCGCAATCAGAAAAGAAGAAGAAAAAGTCCGGTGAAAAGGCACGGAGCCCTGGATCCCAGCGTGTCCGGGCCTCACCCCTCGTGGGTCGAATTGCCTCTTTGTCCCGCGGAATGTATCCGCTTTTGTCCCGAAGTGTTTTCGAGTGCCTCGGATTCTTTAAGCAGGGCTGCTCACCGATCGATCCACGGCCTGAATATCCCATTGGTCCAGTTACAATTAAAATATTTGATTTCTCGGTGCTTCGGTATGCGTGACCGTACACATGCCCCGTCACTGGGGCTCTCGCGATCCATCTTCCCCTCTGCTCTCCCCCCCCCCATCTCTTGGTTCTCCGTTCCTGGGATTCGGTCCGGCCCGAGTTCTAGTACCGCTTTGCCGTGACCAGGAGAATCTCTTAAGATGACACGGTTGTTGACACCACAAGTGTTATTGCAGCCAGTTGAGATAGGCCGTCAGTGACTATCCAGTAACCGCGCCATTATTGCCCGGCGAGCTCAGTGGCGCTCTATCGTCTAGCCTTGCCTCCACTAGCTCTTTCCCTCAACAGAAAGACCTGAAACTTGAATCACGTCAAAAATACCGAGTAGTGTTATTTTACTGTCAAAATTTACTTCAGTGTACTCGAAAGTGTCTACTTCTTAACATTCAGCGAAATTTACAACGCTTTCACATTTTTCAAAATTAAAATGAAAGGGTGTTCACAGACGACTGAGTTCTGTTCACCCATTATGTAAAATGCCTTCAAGTTGACTGATTTTTTCGAAGTTCTACGCGCAAAAGATAGTCGGGGGGTCACCAAAGATTATGCTTTTTGGTGGTCTGGCCTATTCCTTGCTCTATGGCCTGGCCAAGTGCCGCCTTTTCCAGGGAGCCGTCTTCTTGCTGTATAATTTATCATACACGACGACAGCGGACACGCGACCCTAACGCCTCACTGATTTATGGCCTATCGCCGTCAGCCCGTTAAAACAAGACCATCTTGTTAAATACCCGCCATAAATCTACTGCTCGTAAAACTGGTGGCGAATTTACGCAGCGTCGGTATGTGACATGACGCTTTCATACCGTGTCCGACCAGTTGTGGTAGACTCGCGGCATGTACAGTATATATATAAGTGGCATTTTGTGGCGATGCCGTTGAGCACAGGGGAAGTTGCTGTGGGTTTGTGCTGGGTAAAATGTACTGTGGTTTTGGCAGGAAAGTGCTCATCTTTTATTGAAAGCCTTGGCATGTCCTGGGACGGATCATGAGATCCCAGTCTAGTTTCCTTAATGCCATGTACATCGTTGAATTAGAAAACTCTTTGACGACTTCGACAATGCAATGGCTCACTTTTAATGACCTGGTATCTGTTTTCTTTGTCCACATTCTGCGGGTTCGTTCTCCACGTCCAAGACTCCCCTGTGACAATTTGACATCCTCTTTCCCAGTCTTGCCCAGCCATCATTCAATTTCCCTTGAACCCGGTAGCCTGTCTGAACTTGTATGATGGAGCGAGGAACTGCGCATGTAACTCGCCGCCATCAGCAACATATCTTTTTTGATTACCCTCTCGCAGAAGGCTGTCACCGAGCCTCTCTGTCCTCCGCACACTGCCGCCATTGTGGACGGTACCGATCATACGTCATCAAGTTGAAGTTGGTGACCTTTGACCCCGGCTGCGTCTAGCCCTGATTGCTCGCATTTGTATACCCGCCACGTCGGTGAAATTGGCGCGATTTCAGGCGAGGACAGACGAGTGCTCTAGGCAGGGGAGCATTCTCCTTAAGATCTGCCTTGAAAGACGAGCTTTCGCCGGTTGGGTATCGGGTGACACAAGGCTCTTTCACGGCCTTTTTTCCTGAGTTCGATTGAGCCCCGGCTAAAACCCCAAGGGTTTCTGGGAAGGATATGTGTCGTCACCTCTGCCAAGAGCTTCATTGAAAATTTGATCGCCATTTGGTCGGCCATTTTGAAGCAGATTTCTCTTTTCTTTCCTTTTCTTTTTTAATCTCGTGGTCCAGACACATTCAACAAAAGGTTTCCCAGAGATCGATTTCCTCTTTGTGTTGACAGGGTTCTGTTGCTTTAAATTGTTTTAGTAACTCGCTCTGACATCACATCGGAAGACGTCGCTTTGCATCCGTCAGGAGACCACATAATCACAGCTGAAGGGATAGACTAATTAAATCAAGCAAGCTGTAACCATTGTGTTCTTCAATCCTGTAGTACCCTGTCTGAGGCTCCTTGACAGCACCACTGAAATCACACCTTTATTCTTGAATAAAAAAAAACTATTAAGTTTCCAACAGCCATCATATAGTTGATGAAACAGGATGCTTTGCGTATCAAATATTGCCAACTATTCATATATGTTTATCTTAAAGATACAGCGAACCATTCTAGGGTCTTCCTATGCAAGTGCAGTTAAGGTGTGCCAAAACCTGAGATTGTTCTTGTTGGAGACTAAACTGCGTGTTTTCTTTTCTTGGCAGGGAGCACACGATGATGGTTCCAACTATATACACGGCGATCATCATTCATCAGTTATTAGAAAAGGTGAGTTTAAAAATGGAAACAAAAAATCAAAAACTCTGGAGGGCGCTCTCCCTGACTACATTTCATACTTGGAACAAACCGATTATCCTGGTAACGTTAACGTGACGCTTTTGCCAGTGATCGGAGTTAAGACATGAGGTCAGCACACAGATTGTCCAGAAAAAAAATCCAAATGTTACAGTATTCTTTGTATGACGTCATAGTACTCTGTGTTAGGGGAAAACTTAGCAAGGCTGGCGCCATAAGACTGGGCTCAAAGCTTGGTCGGTTGTACTGAATTTGTAGTTCGCAATTAGTTCGACAAATTTCATTTCATTTTCCCGACTTACGTATCAGCGTAGCCTTCCATTTCAATGCATATTAGCTTCTGGGTACAAGTGCACTTGGCAATGGATACAGTTTTTACCTACCTCATTTGCGCTATGGCACTTGCCACTTGCAACAGCACGTCACCTAGAATGGTGTTCTCGATGTGAACAGATGCGTAGATGCAAGCTTTGTGAAGATGATTCATTGTGGATAAGTTTTTCGTAATATTAGTTGGTATCTGTTATTGTGTAGTAGGTGTTATGTTCGCTCACTGTGAGTTATTTCTGATGACATCTTTTTTTGTAAACCAACTCTGACAGCGCATATTTTACGTGGCACCTGTGTGCGTGCATTGAATGACCCGGATTAAATTGAGATTCAAACCCCGCCAGGTTGGCCACTTTACCGGTTGCTCCATCCAGTCCGAGGCCAACCGGCGCAATTTTTTCGCACGAGCGGGTTGTTCGGGGTCTGTCGAGGTTCAACCGGCTAGAAATTGGCCTCGTCTCTTGTTTCACCAGCAGGCGAGCGGGTTCATCAGTAGGGATTAGGCTGTTTATTCTGCTAATGAAAATGAAAGCCCGGTTGCCGCCGCGCGAGATGAAACGGCGGGGGCAACGCGTCGCGCGTGGGTCGAATCGCGGGATGGAGCTGACAGTCGTCGTGCTCCTGTCAGAACACAAGACGAGAGATCCCGATCGTGGATAGCACGAGAAAGAGCGCAAGTGAGAGATCGGTTCGGGACGATGTGAACACATAGGCAAGACGGACGCACTGTTTTATCAGAGATGATTTCCCCCTAATTGTCGACCAGGGAGCCGTGGCGGTTGATTGCTCACCGGCCGAGCAATGCGCTTCGCCGCGCATAAAGATGCTTCCGTGACCCGCGACAAATTCACTAACGATCGCTGGCCCAAAAAAAATCCACCAGTCTCTATCGTTTAACATTTCAGCCATAAACCAAAGTAAAAATAAAGATGCACAGTTCCACCACGAAATTGCCCCTCACTTTTTTCAACCTATATTCTGATCGCCAAATCGGTACAGAATAATCCAGTCTAGAGAAATCGAATCATAAGTGAAAAGTACAAAAAACCAAACACCGAAAATGAGAGTCCATCAGAATAACTTGGGCGAAATAGACTGCTTCACAATGACTGAAATGGGTTTGCGAGTCAAGTACCATACAGCTTATAAATATTATCATTATACCTCATGAATAAATTAAGAAAAGCAGGCAAATGGGATGTTGAATAATATATTTATATACCATTTGGAAAGTATTCGTGTCATATTCCTAGTATTCTCATGTTTCTTCCTTCAGTCGTCGGTCTATTGTCAGCTACCGGCTTGTTTTGATAATCTTACAATTCCTTCTCTTTGAATAATTTCGCGTGTATTCTTTTGCCCCCAGTCGTCTATTGACGTCTTTCCGCTATATTTGATAGACTGCCATTCTGTCTAAGTGCCTGGGATGATTTAATACATTAGGATGTTTCTTGTCGTGTCCCAGGTGAATATTTTGATCAATTCATAACGGCCATTTTTGCCCATTATCGGTTGGGCTCTGCTCCGCGTTGCGAGGACTGTATTATGATCCATTTCTGGCTGTCCGGCGCGCGCGCGACCCGAGCGTAAACTGGCCGTGCACAGCTCTTCGTTAATTATTTAAAAGCGCCTTTCTCCAGTATGTAAGCTAATAACATGTCGAGGCTGACTCGCTCTCACAGTGTGCTGTGTTGAATTAAATTAATCTCCTTGTTCGGTGTGATGGCAATCATGCATGGCCGGCCAATTCCAAGCTTCTATCCCGAAAAAAAAAACTACCGAGCGCTCCGGTCCGGGGGCAGAGCTAAGGCGAAGGAAAAGGCCCTGGTTTTGCTTCACTCAAACCCGCTGCACTTTTCAGGTCAACGGTCCTCTCCTGAAAACCTTCAACCTCATCAAGGAGTCTGTGTGTATATTCTCGGCAATATCCAAGCAGAATTGATTTGAAGTGTGGAAAATTGATTACCAGAATTTAATACAAACAAGACAGGCGGGGAAAAGGCTCCATCGCACAGTGGGTGGTTGTGAAGGCCGACAAATTACTCTGAAAAATTCACACCCAGTGAGCTACCAAATGTGACGAAGAGCAGAAATATACCGCACTACCACTTCTGGCAAGGGAAAGGTTCTTCTTTCTGAATCAAGCAACTTGTACTATTAAACAAATGAATATCTCTTGCTGGATTTTGAGGAATGGATTTGTAATTTGGTTAAGTGAGATGTGCAAAGGTGACTGCACACTTCTCGTAATATATACATATATATATATTTCCAAGACCGTTGCGTGAATCATCACATGACTCATCACATGATCTATCCCAACGTTGGACGCTTCCGAGTCTTGGCAGTCAAAATATTTATACTATTTTAAGTCACCCCAACTCTATAGCTTGGGGGGGGGGTCATAATTGTAAAGAAATTGCTTTTCTTAGCAATAGCAGAAAGTAAAAATTGCGGATAACCTAATATTTATATCATCATTAGGTTAAATTCTTTTATAACTTATCAGCAATTCAAAAATTATAAGGACCAAACGATATTAACAGAAACCGAGTGAAACATCTCAAGTGAACGACTGCCGGTTAAAATGGAACGTATTTAAAAAGGGACACTGGTTAGTTTTATTTGTACTCCTGAAAAACGTCAGGGCTGGGAAAGGGACTTGACTGGCTCAGAATTTGGACTGGCCGACCTCCTAATCAGAAACACTGGTACAGTCGATGTTGAGACCCAACATCAGTTCACTGTGCATTTACTGACTGGACCGAGTCCATGTTAAACCCCAGCACGGAATCCAGTGTTTGTACGCGGTTGGTATACACTGGCCTCCCCGGTTATGCATTTTCATTAATCGTAACCTGCTTCACCCGAACAAAAAAGCCCCTCACATATCTAGGTCTTTGGACTTGCTGGCGGTGGCAATGCCCTGAGCTAACCCGCTTGTCGGCTCGGACGCTCCGCTGCTTCCATTGTTGTCGTGCCCAGGGCCAGGTAGCTCGGAGACCTCACCTGTCGAAGAGTTACCGCTTCATCGCACCCAACCATCGGCGTCTCGCTGGGATTACTAACATGTTCTACGCAGGATTATTACAATAGAAAAATGGCTGCGTAAGGTTTGTGTGGCGTTGAAATAAAAAAGCCCCAGTGCGCATAGCCGCGCGTGTGATTGTTGAAGAACACGAAAATCTTGTTGTTAATGTAATGCTATAGAGGAGCGCTGTGACTTTTGGTTTCGCTGTGCCAATGTTAATGCAACGTTATTGCTCTGCGCAAGATTTCAGAAGCGAGCATAATGGCAACTTCACGGTGCTCTAGAAATCCCAATCCCTGTCACAATTTGAGCGGGCCTTCGGTGCTTTTTTTGAGGGGGGGATGTTCAGCGGGGAGAGCGGTGTGTGTCAGTTGGCAAATTGGGATGACGAATACACTGGTTCGGATATGGCAATTTACCTGCGAACGCGACAATGTCCGAAGCCTATATAAGTGGCGATGCTATTGCCTTTCGTCTAAACCACCTTGCTGGGGGAAGACGAGGGGACAGTGGTTTTATTTAGGTCACTCATGCCCCGCCAGCGCCGATGCATGCTTTGATGGCACCACCGGGCGTCCAATTCCCTCATTGTTCGGCGCGTATATAGTCAAAATATTACGTGAATATTGCTGTTATTGCCCATGATATTATGGTTTAACCAGCTATTGAAATGCACCGTTGAATGGGCCGCCTTGTCAACGCGTTGCCCATGTCTTTGATTACGCATTGTGGCCGGGAATCACAATATGAGCCTTGATTATTCCATTTGCCAGGATTCTGCAGAACGGGGCTTCAATTTCTCTTCACGAGTTCCCTCTCTTTTTTTTATTTCATTTTATTATTTTTTTTTAGTTAGGTGGGAAATAAAACGCCACTGATAATATCAGGTGAACACGAAACATAATCCCGCCAAATTAGGCAAGTTTGATTGGTGCAAGGCAGCGCATGTGGCGGATTAAATCACGGCTATTTTCCACGGCCAAAGTGTCAGGGTAATTGGAGTCCGTATGCCTATGCACGTTCTTTTTGTCGGTCGCAGTTATTTCAGACAGCCTTGTGTTGAGTTTGCCGACAAAAAAAAGAAACATAATGAACCCAGCAACCATCCAACTAGTAAAATTTAACCTTTGACCCCTCTACTTTTCATTTTTATATAAAACATGTACATACAAATGCCTCATTGGTACAATAAGTGAATTCACTATTTTGATAGCTGTTAGATGCTATTTTTAAATTATTCAAATCTTGTCACAGGTTGAAGAAACTGTCATAGTAAAACAGCAATATTGTAGCAATGGAAATCTGTGAATAGACGTCATTGATGCCCATTCACGTCTGCGCATGCCCAACCCTAAAACGGCATCAGGTCGATGAGCTCGAAAGTACATGTATTTATGTTACCGAAGCGAAACTAGTTGAAGAGAACAAGTCTCACAACTGCCCGTGAAACTGGGACGTTTCTGGAAAACGCAACAACTCGAGACGTCCAGGAACCAAATTAGACAGTCGCGGTCGTATCTATCGTTTGGCAGCCACTGTCCGATTCGAATGCAGCCAACATGACGTCAAATTTAAAGAAAACATTGTCGTTACCGTAGAGTGGTCTCTGCAGCAGGGTTTTAGTTACAATTTCCATCTTCATACAAACGGTTTCAGAATTTCCCATCAAGGGGTTGTTGTTCTTGCACGCGGCGGGTGTTATTACAAGGCAAACGGAGTCGCCACTGCTCGAGATAAGACTAACTCTATTATTTGTCCGGCAATGGCGCACGGCAGCGCCTTTATCTCGGCTCTATATAAGGGAATGTTTGTGGGTCTCCAGGGAGCCTTCCAGTTGGTCCCCTGCACTGCAACATTCCCCAATCAAGAGGAGAGTCATAATTGATCCCCATCTTGCCTTTTCCCCCCCCGCGTTTCATTATGAGAAAAGCGCGCGAAAATGGCCAGATTGCGATCTCTGAGGCTCTACTGTTTCCTACTGGGCTCTTACTACGGGCGCTCTATCTCAGCGATGATCAGCGTGCGAGTACTGCCAAGAAAAGGTTATCGTTCTGAGTTTGACAGCGCGAAAGGGGGGGGGCGATGTAGGCTTTGCCGAGCTTGCAACAGAGAAAGAAGAGGGGGGAAAAATAGTAGATAGTGATTATCTGCGGCCAGCTAGAACTATCAATGTCTTGAGTGATTTGCGATAGAGGCGAAGGATGATACTAGACCGCGGTCACTCACTCACACAAGGTTATAGATCCACGACTGGGCCTTTCCATCAAGACTCGATGATAACAGAGTTCAGTTTGAAGTACCAAAAATGTACACCATGGATGACAGTCTATATCTATGGCGTTCACTCACACTTTCTATGGAATGAATATGTTTGCAGAAAAGTACCAGAAATTAGTTGTTCACATTCCACCTTCGTTTCAGCAATTTTTTAAAGCCCTATATTATCTCCAAGTTCAATCAAAGCCATGTATTGTGTGGTACACAGAATTGGAATGGTTTATAATTACTGGAAAAAAATTATGTTGATTTGTCCATTTTAAGTTCATTTTTGTTAAGACTGAGTGCGTTTGTGTCCCTTACCCGGCTCTTTCCCTCGTCCAACGCCAGGTCATGATTTTGCCTGACGGTTCTACTCACCTTCTACGTGTGAGATTAGCCCCAGATTCCGCGCATTCCCTGACGGATACACGATCCGTTTGTTTCGTTTTGATCACACACTTCAATGGGCAAGCCCGCAGACTGGCATTTTCTTGATAAGGCACCATGTGTGAAATTTTGATACACGCGGCGCACCATACGCATTCTACTCGCGCCATCTAAGGTAGATAGCCTGCGCCCGTTAAAAAGCGAATTGATCCTTAAAACGTCCGGCTTGTTTATCCTTTTCTTCCTCAATGTATGATCCCGTTTTACCCTTCGATAGTCATCAATCAAAGTCAAGATAGTTTCATTCATTTTTGTTAAAACTTTGGACTGTTTTTAATCTGTGGTTTCCATCATTATATTAAGGTGACTAGGCACGGTAGCCACATGCACTAATGAGGATAGGACAGGAAGATGCCAAATGTAGATTAGATGAAAGCACTATGGAAGTCTATTTAAGTTTCGGAAATAACGAGAGACTTGCGCAGTTAAACCCCCAAACGGAAGTTTAGTTTACAGTGATTTAAGGCCATCAGTTTGAGTGCGGCTTGTTGGGGGCTAAATGTTTTTCCAACCTAACGCACTTCTGACTAGAGGAGTTTTCTCTCAAACTTGAAAATAAAGTGCCAGTGTGGAAACAAGTCGGTGGTACTCAGAGTTCATTGTCCCCGAACTGCTGTAAAATCAGAGGGAGAAAGGGACGCCGGCTCTGCAGAGAATGTGGTTTATATACTTAAACCAGAAATGTGCACACTGTTCTTTCAGGGATTTTCCGCTCCAGAAAACTCGGATCGAGAGATTTGTTGAGGAGGAGAAAAAAAAGGAGAGAGAGAGAAAAAAAAAACCAGTGTGAGAAGTGGCTTTAAAAAAGTGACTAGCTGTACTTAAAACCACGGAGGACCCGCGTTCATTAACGTGGAGGGAAGTTGACGGCTGTGAGTGGGTCGAACAGCGGGTAGTGTGTAGACATTTTGCCAGGCCCTTTCTTCGCGCATTTCACGGTCCGGCTGGCGGACACATGTCACCGAAACAAGCCGCCCAAGCGCTTGCTGATGCCGGCACGGTATACCCTTGATCTCCGGCAGCGAGACGGTGATGTCCCCCTTTTTTCTTAGTCTCTCGGGCCTTGTCCTGAGCCAGTCAAGTTGCGGTCGCGGGCGAATTAAGGAAAAAAGCCATTTTTGAGGGGCGCAATGTTGCAAATGTTTTTGGAAAAAAAATCAAAACCTTTCATTATACTTCCATTCTTTGTCTGGGACAACACGGTGTCACAGGGGACTAGTGTGTAGGCGTAGACTGTTTGGGTGTTCGTTTAAATGTGAAAGGGAGGTATGTTAGCGGTTGGTTTCTCCCAATATTACACGGTCAAATAGTCCAGGCAGGAGGCTAATTTCATTGTCCAACCGCTAAAATGTACTGATAAAAGCTTTTTGCGTGTGGACACGTCAGAAAACTTGGCTGTCTACCATGCTCCCTGTTCATTGTCCCCGACGCTGTGCCACGCACGCAAATTAAATTGCCACGGCACATACCATAGAAATCTCATTAAGAGGAGAAGATACCCAAAAAAACTATACATCATATGGCAAACCGTTAGCAGTCTACCTGACATTACAAGCGAGTGCGTTAACGTCGCAAGAGCTTAAGTGTTTTTTTTTTCCTATGAGTGAGCGTTGAATTCCCCCAGCCCTCGGTTAATCCCTACCCCCCACCTTCCCTCTGTAAGAAGCCTGCTTTTCCTGTCAGGATTCCAAACCCAGCTGGGAGGAAGTCCCTGGCTTTCGCACCGCCAGTCCCTTATCCATCGAGCCCCGGCCCTGTAAAAGGACAAGAGCACGGCGCTTGGCCAACCTGACAACTCCTCGTCTGCTGTGAAATATATAGGAAGAGAGAGAGAGAGTCTCCGTCAGGCTGTTATCAACCTTCTGTGTTGTTGTTTTGTTTTTAATGGCGCTGTCAGCTACTCAGGCGATTTGCACCAGTAACTATACGTTTATTCATAACCTTTATTAAGCAGCATCGCATTACGGAGTTTAGGAAGAAGGTCTAGTTTTAGAAGCAAGAGGAAACCGGAGTACCCGGAGAAAACCTTTGAGAGCGAGTGTGGACTGGAAACCAAATGCGCTTAAAGCCTGGGCCAAGCCGGGACTTGAACCCGGGCCTCATTAGTGCAAAGCGAGGAAAGAACCGCTACGCTAACCCGTCCCCCACCTTTCTGTGTTCTCACATCCTTTTGCTTTTAAACACAGTGAAAAAAATGTCTCTGATGACCTGTGCTTTTGAACCAATGACCCCACGGCGTCATAAAAATTATTACGTCACGCCTTGACACAAATCCTAGCAAAGATCCAGTGCACTCACTGTTGCAGTAAGTGTACTGCCGTCAAAATGATTTTACGGTCCCAAATCACAAGTTTATATTATTTCTTGGACAGATACGAATTGTACATAAACTTTGTGAAGGGTTTAAAAGAAACAAGGAATGCAATATCATTCTTCTGGATTCTTGAAAATGATTTTCAATTATTTTAAATCCTTTAATCTGTATTCACAAAATAGCTGTGATAATTTGTATTTCTGAGACATCCGCTTAACTTTTTTATTGTGTCAAAATGCAATTTGTGATTCGATACTGTAATATTTTCTTCGTGTATTATTCAGCTTAACTGCATTTGAAACAACGCGCCCTCTTTCATAAAAAAAGCCCATTTTCAAAAGACTTCCCTTTCCAAGACTTGGATACGGAACGCTCCTTTTATGGCGCACTTTTTTTTCCTTGTCGACGATTTCACGGGGATATAGGTCACTAGGCTAATACACCTTTCTGCTGGAAGGTGTGAGTGCACTTCGGTGTGAGACGAATTGAGGACTAGAAGCCGTCCCCACTCCATTCCTTCTATATTATACCAGCTAGCCTCGGCTGGCCAAGGAACCCATCCTGGCCTTAATTATTATCACCGGCTCCAACTCACCAGCAATCAAACACGCCCAGTCTTTCTGCGTTTGTTTAGCGCAGAGAGATGCGTTACAAAAAAATAATAATAAAAAAAATACCAGGCCTGAGAAAAAAAAGGTCCACAGCAAACGGCGCGATATTAGGACAAATATTGCAACGAGGAAGGGTCCTTGGAGGTTATAGGGAGGGCCTTGCCCCGCTCTATTGGCGGCATTGTGCAGGGTGCATTGTTCGGGGTACCAATCCCGTCTTTGGTATCAAAGTCTCAAGATGAAATCTGACGGAGGGGTAGTGTTCCCTGCACGTTTTATGCGTTTGTATACAAACAATTATTATCACTGCGGGTAATAATGAGACCAGAATGGTTCATCAGGGAAACGGTATCCCGGACGGAGGCCTGTAGGGAACCTCCACGTGACCCAAAAAAAGAGAAAATCCCAATAATAACATTCCCCGAGGAATGTTTTCGGAGGACTTCCATTGTGTTGACACAATAAATGAGCACACGCCGTGGAATATAGGAAAGGATTTCTTATTGGGAAATCTTGACAAAAATTTACTATTTCCCATCAATTATGAGGACAGAAGATTACTCTTATTTTGGGAAAGTTTCTTTCAATATTAGGCCTAACCATAATTCTGGTGCGTTTGTGTGATCGTTGAAAAAAATAGAAGCGGCATTTTGAATCATCCTTTTCACCTTCTTTTTGGCGATTGTGCTTTGGCAACTAGGGCTTCATTTCTGGTCTTTAGAATGATCTTGACACTGTATTCGAACGTTATATATTGTAAAGATCAAAAAGTGAAATCTTGTCACCTTAAACGCCCCGAAAAGCTACTTCTGCGTCATAATTGTTATGGCGCCTCACAGTGGATACAAAGAATCCCCCATCTTAGCAGACACTCTCCCTTCTCCCGTGTCATAAATTCGAGTTGGCCGCGTGTTGATTTTGAAAATCCCAACCTTTGACGAGATACATCGCGATCGGGTCACGACATGATCACCCACACTCAATATACACCTGTATCCTGACTATCGGCGGCTAGTCGGGTTGCGTGTCGCCCGAGCATCACAGGCACACACACACACATGCATTCACTTCAGCGAGGAATACCCTCTCGATCAATTAGAATTCCGCCACCCAATCTCATCTTGACCTAGTAGTGCAGCGCTCGAACTCAGTTGATTTAGAGAGAGCATAAACTCGGGATCTATTTTAATCGTAGTCATCGTGACGGTACGGTAATCGGCGCGCATCGAGTGTAGACGGGCATAATTTGCATTCCGTCGTACCGAGCTGTAGACCTTAATCATGATGCTGCCATGTTTGTCTTGCTTCTTGTAGACCTATTGGCAAAAGTGATACAACTCCATGTATTGATAAAAGGGTACCGACTATTTTTTCCTTTCTGCCTCAGTACATAAATGGTAGAAAAGCAAGATGGCTGCCCCGTGATAGAGGTCTATTGTTGCACTGGCCACCAAATCGTTATTAACAGTCACCTTGGTAACATTTAGACCAAAAATCCAGAATTTTGACTTAAATATTCACGTTTCTTGCTTTAAAATCTACATTCTGAAAATTTTCTTATTAAATAAATATAAAAGTGCACGGTGTTTCGAATCTAACTAGTTGTGCCTGAGTAATGCGTAAAGCGAGCATTAATAACCGGCAGAAGTCTTCCTGGTACCAGACACGCTCATCAAATTTCACGACAACTATTGAACGGCCGTGAATTAAACATCAGGGTAATTTTGCTGTTATTAATTACGAATATCCGAGCCGGGGGACTAGCAAATAAAAAAGGCAATATTGGTCGGGAGGGTGTTAAGTACAGTCACCCTTTCTATCTGAGAGTTTATCCATGGTTTACCTGGGCCGGCCACGGTCAGGGAGACTTTTAGCGAAGCGACCCTTTTCTTTGCCCGGCAGGGATAAGGTGCATCGCTTGAGTCCATAAGCCCCGGGCGATGGATGATGTCAGCGACGGAGTTAAGCAGTTTCGATGGCCTCACATGGGTAGTCTCTACGTCCCTTCGGTTTGATCAGTCATTGAGAAATCCCCAAACACTCCGGCGTGTTGTATACCAATGCCACTGCACACCGATACGCCGCATCGCATGCACCACCACCATACTGCCGACCCGAAACCAGACTCGTCGCTCTTCCCCCCCCCCCCATCCGTCCAGCCAACTTAGTGAGAAGTCAAGGTGGAGGGAGGGAAGCTGAAGAGGAGGGGAGGGGTCGGGGGACTAGACTTGCCCGAGCGGAGGACGGGCGGGTTTAAGAAAAAACAGGTCGGCTGATGTGGCATTAGGGATCAACCGCGCGATGGTTCGTGTGTTAGCAGACCTGGCAACGTCCATTAGTTGTCGTCTTTGTGGTAGGAGAAGCCGCTCCTGTATGACATCACGATGTACTTTCCAGGCAAGGCGTTGAACTTCTCTTCTGAAATCCGGACTAACCCCCCCCCTCCACTGCTCCATATATTTGGTCTCGTTATATACATATATCTCGCCAGTATTCGGGCGAGTTGTTGGGGGATATACAGGCTCCATAATATTGAATACATTTCCATGGTATTGTTAGCGGTACAAAGGCTCGCCCGTATTGGTTAGTAGAGCGGAGGTCCATGGAGTGACTGTTTGCCGTGCGGTGTCGGGTGGCCGCTGCTGGGGTAGACTTACCGTGGGCTGCTGGAGCTGACCGACTCGCTCTCATTCCCCCCCCCTTCCCTAATCCCCTTGCCGAAAACAAGCTCGGGGAATAACACTAAAGGGTCCAGAAAGGAACCACCGAGGGCCCCGTTCCCGCTCAGATGTCAGAGTCTGGCTATCGATACCCGGTGCACCATCACAGACAGAGAGACCCCTTACAACACACACCCCCACTCACACACTCAGCAACTGTGGCAAAATCCAGAGCCCCCCTTTTTTTCCCTTCATCCTTTCTTCCTTGTGACGGTGTTTGATACCCAGACAGACGGTAGACCCAGCCGCCTGGGGGCTGGTCGGTGTCCCGCTAACAAACTGCCAACCAACTATCTTTTCCTCTTAAACTCACCAAATACGGAGTGCCTTGCATTATCAACACACACATGTCATGCTGTGCCCACCTCCAAAAGGGGGAAATGACTCGACAATGAACATTCAAATTAAACATGACATGCGCGCCACTTAACCTGGTAGTTAGTAATTGAATGAAACACAAAGACTTAACTTCACTGTGACTGCGCCATAATCAGATACACTCAAAATTACGCGAACATTAGCGGCAAAGTGAGGAGTGAATGACGTCATTCGAAAGAGCAAGTCCTCACAATAGGCGGTTCTCTAGTCAGTCACAAACGAATGGCGAATAAAGAATCGATGGTGTCTTATGCCGACATCAATTATTTTCAGTTGAAAACAAAATAAGGTTGAGTTAACACGATGTGGGTCTACTTCTGTTGATAAAAGCTGTGTGGAGAAACAGGACACAAAATCAAAATCGCAAATAATTTGAGCTGTCCATTAATTAACAAAGCCTACATACGGAGCGCCCCCAGACGTAATTTTACACTCGAAAATGTTCTGTAACTACATTTATCGAGCAGCGCACCCGTATCCATTTCCGAGGGCCCTAAATATAATGCGATTTTGATAAGTGAGTTTGTGTGGTCCAAAGTGACCAATCAAACCCAGCCTCGCTCAACAGGGGCATTGTTCAGACGGTGCTAACCAAAATGCATTTATATCTCGTTCAGTTTGATTGGGTAATTGAGTTAAGCGATGCCATTGTCAAGACAACCCCTTCCTTCGGTCGAAACTTGGAAAATTAATCACACTGCGCAAGCCTCGGTACATTCCGCACCTGTAAAGGTATTGCAAGTAATGATCATATAAAATTACAAGCAGAAAGAAAACTTCGGTTAGTTCTCTCCTCATCCGTGAAAGCAAGTCAGCAGAAGGCTTTTTTCCCCCTCTCTTTTATAGCCGAAGGGGTCAATTGTGCTCTGTGTCCTTTTGAGGTCGGTCGCTAACCTCACTTGCTCCAAGCTTACCCAAACAATGCCAGGCCCCGGCCCGTCCCCAGCTCGGGTCAATGCAGAATTATATTTATTGCCACCCCGCATTAAGAATCAAGCGGGCCCCGTGGCCTAGTTCCTGTCTCTTTTGCCAGATCGCCTCGTTGCAAACACACACACAAGTTCACAGACCCCCGCTCGCACTAACGCGGCGAAAGCGTCTATTAAAACCCGCCGCTGCGGCCATATACGGCCGCGGTTTTTTTTTTATATGCGCCGGCTACCCACAAACCCTTGCTGCATCCCTTCAACAAACACTCCTCAGTAATTATTTTATTGATATGCCAGAAAGATTCCACACGCCCTATTTCATATTGCCTGATTTCCTCGGCGCTTTTTTTTTATATTCTCCTCTCTTTACCCTTACTTAAGTCTCCTCCACTCGTCCTCCCCCATTTTGATTTTTTTAAAAGAAACTTCCGCTCGACTGGCGATAAATTTTTCACGCGGGGGACCCCCGAGGTTCCAAACCATTAGTTGTTGTGATGTTTGATCGCATATGAAGCGTGTGCAATCACTGTGCGGAACTCTCCCCGTCGTGTGCAAAGCCTGCACGGCCGGGCAACCACTTTTTTTTACCCTGGTCCAGCCCGTCCACAAGGGAGCAGACTCCGTGTTTTTATAATTTCTCCTTGCGATTTTTCCACCGTTTAGGTTGAGCTTGTGTGCCGTAATTACGATTTGCGAAAAAAAAAAACCCTCTTGCCAATTTGCGTCTATTGGTTAAGGGGGCGTATACACATGGATGCGAATCGCCCATTCAGCACTGCAGAGGCCACCGAAGCGTCTGTGTTCCTTGTAGCTCTTCTCTGGAAAGAAAATAATTCAATCATTCGAACGGTGTTTGTCACGGGAAAATTAAATTGTATTACTTGAAAAACTGGGGAAGATGCTGAAAGAAAAACACAATCACCCGCAGGTCTGAATGGGGCGAGCGTCCGATTTCTTAACCTCGTGGTTGCAGCATTTTACTGAAAATCATTCCTTATAAATAACCGCAAACCATTAACTTCAATTCAGGTTCATCAGTGTGGACAGAAGCCTGCAGGGAACTTTATCCCTTTGTTGTAGCTGGAACAGTTTGCAAGTTGTCATTTTTTTCAACCATAAGCCAGCAGATGTATCAAGATGTTACACAGGGTTAGGGTTAGCCCGCGTAACCCGCAGTGGTAATTCACATTTTCCTCTAAGGCTGTTGGCAGGTGTCATTTCAAGTGCAACCTGACATAAGCCAAGCACCCAGAAATGTGCTTCTTCACCTCAAATGGCACCTTTTCTGTTTTACCCATTGGCCTTTGGTGGTCATCGCTGGTGCCCACCCGTCGGTGGTGACTACTTCCGTCGCAGCGTGACCTCCTAAGGTCATCCACAGCGTAGTAATATTTAATCGGCGGTCAGAAAGGACGGTTCTAAATGTACATGTGAATGTACGTACAAATGACACAGGACGACCTTACTGTACCAGTTTCTTCGCGTCTCCAGTGTTGATATACCGGTTTGCGCTCCCGAACTGACAAAGTCTTGATGGGTTATTCATAAGTGCAGTGCCACCTACTATCTCATTAATAGTGTTTCGATCAAGGGATAACCCCGGAGTTGTACACGTCTAACCTCCCCAGTCCGATACACTATTGTGCCGATGTACGTGCCAGCATCAAGATTCACTCACTCAAAACACGTTATAAATTGACTGCAAATAGTGGCCCGTTACTCGTAATATCATCAACTCCCGCCGTTCCTCGTCTCGGCCAGGCGCGCTGGTTCGTCCCCGTATACCGTGGGCCGCTTGGGAGCCCTCGTCCATTTCCATTCGAGGGGGGGGGGGTGCTAGAGCAAACTTGCAAGTCGCTCCCTGGACCAAATTTGCCCGCCATTGATTGGTGTGTAGTCAGTTTAGATTATTGCCTGCCTGCCTGCCTGCCTGATTGACCCCCCCCCCATTCGCTCTTTCTCCTTTCTCTCTTCCTCGGGCTCCTCGACAGCGAATAGTCCGACCGTGGCCGCTCGCGCAAGGTACGGGTGCATGCGACCATCAGTGATGGCTCGAAGTTTGCTCACCGTATCAAATTTGCCGTAATTGAGAAAGAGCGGGAGGTGGTCGGGAGGGAAGGGGGGGTGCACCCCGGCACCAAGCGGTGAACAAGGCGATCGCGCCTGGCTGGCTGGCTGGCTGTGTGTTGGTCAAAGTTCACCGCCTCGATTCAACTTCTTTATGTCCTTCCTGAAAAGTCAAAATGGTGGTGATGGAGACTTTTTTTTTTAATGATTTGGACCTTTTTCTCTCTTTTTTTGTGTTTGACACAGCAAGAAGAAATGTTAAGTTTATGTTCAGTTACCAGTCAATTGAATTGAAAAAGGTCCGCATCATTATCTAATATGCTTTTTTTTCATCACCACAAACAGTGCACACACAGCTCTTGTTATTATAGTGGCCTTAAGCATTAAGGTATTTCTTGCTATGGAATTAATATTTCATAACGGGGAACTAAAAAAAAAAAGGTGCTTTCGATTCGATTGCGAAATTGTATACCACGCCAAAATAGCCAGCGCCAGCATCGCATTAGCAATGTATTATGAAGATCTCAACCCTCAACCGACGTGATCGAGACACGTAATTGGTTCTGACATGGTATCCGGGCTTTTCTCGCTGGCCATTTTGTAGTTTTGACACGTTCTGCCATTATTATTAACACCCAACTTCCTTGTGTGTCAGGCATATATTAATAATTAGAAACCTAGATGGATCGCCTGTCCGGGGCTCCTGTTTGCCTCCCCCCCCCGATACCCTGGGAATAAGGCTGAGGTGTTTCCTTTGGCTACATTACACAGCACATGAGGCTGTGTTTTGTTTCGTCACTGGCGAGTCCACCTCGTTTCCTAGCGATCTAGTATGTGGGTTAATAATCCAGCTCGAGATGTGGCCCTGCAAAATGTCGGCAAGGCTCTTTGATGGCCTGATATTGTAATGTATCCTTATTAGGTGTCAGGAAGAGGGCAGTGAAAAGAAATTGAAAAGCACTGAATGGCAGGCTTGAGGTCGGATCGGAAGCACATGCCTCCTATTGTGTAGTCTTCTGCTTCAGTCGTTTTCTTTACCCCTCCACTCGTGGAGGGGGAGTTCACTGCCTCGGCTGGGACGGGGGGTCAAACACGGCATTAGGCACGCTGGATTTCGTGTCCATCGTCGGATTTGGGGAGGTAGGGTTTCAGCGCCCGTCCCTACGGCGTAGCGGCGCATGTTTGAATTGGGTTAAAGACTTGCGAGTCACCTGCCCGGCGCTGTTGTTCGCCCGGGTTCAACGTCTTCCGCGCCGGCTGGTTTTCGCGGCCAATCTCCGCTGAACTTTCTCTCTCTCTCGCTCTCTCTCGCTGCTCCGAGCCTGCTAGGTATATTTAGGCCTGGAACAAGAAGCAATGGTCGGCCTGTAATGAAGAGGACGTGATATAGACCGAGTCGCTCGAGGTTAGCTAGAGTTGGTTAGCCGTGCCTGTACCCGCCACACACTCACATGGCAACTGCACTACACACCTGTAGCCTAAAGGAAGGCTTAACTGAACAATTGCCCTTGCAAAGTTCACCAATGTGGGCAAATAAAGAGGGAGAATAGGGGAGACTTGGGCGATCCAACGACCGGCTTCCCCACCGAATATATTTATGAAAGCCCCTCACTTCCCGTCTTTGTTGCGCTCTTGTTTTGCTGTGTTCTCTACTCCGCCGAGTCCTCCCCGAGGTGCAAGTCCCTGTGCTTTCCTCCTGGCCGTGCAAACAGATCGCTAGCCGGTGAAAAGAATATCCTTGCAATGGCACATTTTATGGGGAGAGCCACAGTCGTGGCGGCTTTAGCCAACGCTATCACTTTATCGTTAATAACAATCGCCAGGAACCCGGCAGCATTGAAGGTAATAACTCAAGTGACAAGAAGTACGGGAGAGGGACGAATCATTAGCGCCGCTGGCTAGAATGGTGCAGCCGGGGCGCCGCGATAAGATACCCCGTGTATGTTCGAGTTTGGTCACGCTGGCAGTAAGATAGCTTGGACTCGTGCATGTATGCTGCGCCAAAAAAAAAAAAAACCTCTCGAAACAAAACAATGCATCGTGCGAAGTGCCGCCTATTAGCCTCCGTAGCGAGTTATTAATAAATCCGTGGGGTGTTCGCGGGATTTGATGTCCGACGCTGTCCACAGCTGACATCACAAGTGTGTTGGTCGAGGCGCTTTTGCGGCCACAGTGGGAAAGCGAAGCAACTGAACGTAGAGTGTTAATTACATGTACTTGTCATTGGGCGCAAGCCCAGCTCGCCTTTGGTTTTTTTTTCGTGGATTTGACGATGTCGCGATGGCGTTCTTGTAAACGATAGCCGAGTTGTCATGGAGCACCAAGATACACGTAGCAGTGGTTTCGGTCACAGGTCTGCCTTTTCGTCAAAGATATTTGGTAAATATAATTTGCCAGATCAGTGAGGCGTTTTTGGCAAACTCCTACATTACCGCCATCAAGATGTACCGACTTTCCCGGAGCAATGAGCATTCCAAGACTGGCTTCGCAACACGCCCGTTACCGAGAGCTTTGGACCAACTGATATTTCTCTTTCTCAAAACAATATCTTTCGACACCGTGTTTGCCTCTCGACGACGCAAGGTGCCAGTGCTCCTTTCTGTCGATGAGGTCGCTATGCATGAGATGCTTGCCGACTTACATGAGTCGTGCAGACTTATACTCTCGCTTTTAGAAATCTGGTACAAGCACTGGTCAGACTGTCTTCGGTCGTTTTGTTTTGCTACTTTTTATCCACCGTGATATAAAGAACAAGCCTTTTCTCAACGTGTGTGGAGCTGTTATTGGCACTAGTTTTGGACAATCTTTGAACAGAGCTGTGCCAGTGATTCTTGAAAAAAGTGGCAGCTGTGCCTTGAACCGAATCCACTTTTCGACTTGTTTTCTTTCCAGCAGGCATTCGACAGAAGAACGAAAATGGCAAGGACGGTCTGGTGTCCAATGTCACCTCCCCGAACGACGTGTTCTGTACCGTGCCCGGCCGCCTCTCGCTTCTTTCCTCTACCTCCAAGTACAAAGTCACAGTCGCCGAGGTTCAGCGGCGGCTGTCGCCGCCCGAGTGTCTCAACGCTTCGCTTCTTGGAGGTGTGCTCAGGAGGTAAGTTCGAATATCTCTGCAGACTTAGCATCGGTAGATGGGTACAGTAGGTCACTCTTCGTGGAAATACATCTTTCATTGTGAAGTCAGGTTCGATTACAATCATGCATCATGTCATGTGACGAAACTGTACTAGAGGACACCAGATAAAAGCCTCTGTAGGCTTGGGCTAAAGATCTGTGTGCTTCACCTTTGCAATGGCACACTGCCAGTCGTCTTATAAGTTACAAAATCTGACTGAAACCGCAATGATTTTTGATTTGTGAACGCACAAAAACACTCCACTTTGTGCAGCGCAATTAAAGTATAACAGGAAAAGATGATTTACACTGAAGTATGATCAATTTGATTAACTACATGTATCTTATAATAGCCATAGAAATTATAGCTGACTTTCAACATGACATTATTTTATATAAGCTGAATCATCAGTAGTATTTAAATGAGTGATTAAGAAAGTCCAAAGAACTGATCTCGTGATTTTAGAGACGACAGGTACCCTATCAAATGATTGGGACTCTTTGGAATAGTAGGATGTGTTCGATACGATTATGGTGCTGTAAGGTTTGCATCACTGTTTTTGTAACGTCCCGTATGCAATCTGATACATCCACGTTGTTAACTCCTTGGTGTTGATTCCACACTTTCTGATGTGCATTTCGAGCCATTCTTCTATGGGCATCCCGCAGTGTTAATGTGCAGCTTTGTGGCTTCTGTCTTCCGTCCCTTGTTTGTTTGTTTTTTTATTTCCACTCCTTCACCGTTTTTTTCTTCTAATACGAAGTCTTTTCATACATGAAGTTTTAATTTACTTGTACAGCATTGGGTTGATAGAAACGGCTTTTGTGCCATCTCCTCTGGCATTGTCATCGAACTTAGAGTCTTATCTCTGTTCTGATATCTTAGCTGATGACGGATGGCTAGGGAGGGGAACTTGCCGCTCGATGTTTGAACATCTGGCGGTAATTTTATTCCCTGTTTTTCTGGAGAGATAAGAAAAAAATGCGTCCTTTAGTTTCTGCCTTTTCGGATCCGACACCGAGGTAGATGGCATGATAAATGTGTCTTGAGTTACAAGCCGTCTCCAGCGCTGCCTTGGGTGTGGGACTTTTTCACAATTCATTAAGATCTTTCAAATAACATCCTTGTCATATTGTAATGATTTTGCCTTATGCTTTCGGCCCCTGATTGAGGGAAGCGTGAAAAGAAATGCGACCATGGGTCTTCAGGAGGCCTAACACCGCCCCCTGTCGGTAAGATAAACTTTGGGGGAGGGGGTTGGCCATGCTAATGAGCCAACGGCCGTGCATATATAGCTTGGAGGCCAGACGTTGCGATAGGCAGATGCCCGTTACGACGCCCTGCTGTGGCCCCTGTTTACGTTGTCCGTCTGCCCCGTCAAGTTATCTGTCGTTTTTTGGTAGGGCGGTTTGGTGGTGTTACCGAAAGCGTGCTCCGTATCGTACCCACCTGCTGGCGGCTACCTGTGGTGCTGCCAAAATTGATGGTGGTCTTCTTGACACCTGCGATTGAGGTTTGCTCATAAGTCAAGCACCAAAGGGGCTAGAACAGGGTCAGAATTAAGTTAATTGTCTTGAATTCCACGGCTCTTAGTGAGCATGTTTCGGAATCTTTCTGCTCTCTGTTTCGTTCCTCCCTCAGGATGTATTGCCAGAGGCCCAATTTCTACCAAATAAAAGTCAACAAGTCAGATTATTTTCGTCCGACGCACGTGTCTGGTACCTCTCGTCTCCTGTCTGACAGCCGGGACTCAGTCAGTCTCCATTATACTATGTAGCCTTCACTCGTGTTAACACCATCAATATTTGACTTTTTTTCGCGTTCAGCCGGTGCGTCGGGCAATTAGCCGGGTTTAAAAAGACCGCCACGAACGCGGAGACTACAGCAAACAGCCATATCGGTTTTTGGTGTTGAGTGCCAGGAGAACACGGAGAGGTGACACGTACGAGCGAGTCTCTCGGTCGTCTTGCCTTGTATTTGCAAAGGTCTATAAAGTCAACAGAGGAGAATCTTCTTGGAGTTGCTGAATTTGGTGACAAGGATCGATCTGGCTCGACCAGCGTTGCATCGTGAAATACATCTCACTCCAGTCCTGGTCTGTGACACTGATGCCCGCCATCTTGGCCGTCGACACCCAAAGCCGACCTTTTTCCACGGCAGAGTACGCTTCCAACTGTGTCACACATTTCTTTGTGCAAATCCCAACGGGATCTAGTCGCTTTGTCACAAAGGCCCCACAATGACGTTCAACATGTGACTGTCATTCACCGTGATGCTCCTGCACCACAAGTAGGACCTGCACATGAAGATCAGCTAGTGACTTCCAATCCCGGTGCGTCTACCGCCACAAACAGAGACATCTGCACCCGACGGGTCGCTTACTGAGCGCAATGAAAGCACCCATCCATTCAGGGATAATTGGTCTCTAAAAAAAGTGCGAAGCCTCCTCGTAAATTTCTTTTAATTTTAAGGTCTATCTCTCTCTCTTTCTCTCTCTCTCTTTAGTCTACAGTGTGTTCGTGCTCGAAAGTGCCTGTGTTCTGCCTGCATTTATAATCTGGGCTGCGGCTTTCTAGACCCACGCCCGCCTCTTTAGGTTCCGTCACGCTTGCTTTAACTTTACAGTTACAAAATCAACAGTTGGCCGCATTCAGAAAGCACCCAGCTTGAGATGAGACAGCGGCCTGGCGAGTGTGTTGTGCCTTAGCACCATGGTCCCACCACGGTACTAACTCAACAGAAACGGGTCGCTACGGCAAGAATCAGTTTGTCTCTCTTTCTTTTTTTTTTAATCGAAGTGGAGTAAAGAGACCAACAGTCACCACATACGAAATATTGTCAACTCCCGAAGAGAAAAGCTTTGTGTTCAGGAAACCCCCTCCACCACTCCAACCGTTTACATGCGCTGTTATTGTACTTTCTGAAGTTGGTTGGAACGGTGGAAACCTTTCTTTCCCCTCTCCTCTCCTTCAAATAGACACCATAATCTATTGTTACGAGCAGAGGCCACAATGCGATATAATCGCAGTTGTCTGATCGTGTCCCAGCCACAAATCCATCCATCATTCATAAACTGGGTGGAAAAAGTATATCAAGTTGTAGCGGCCCTGACCCACATCAACCCCGAATAATACTGGCTTTCACACGCTTTTCGTGGCCGGCGCCATATGATCGTTTCTTCCCCCCCCCATCGCTTTTCATTCTCTAACACGCTCTCCTCGGCAAATGGATGTCTATGCTACCGAATATCCATTCTTGACAAAATTTTATTGAAAAGAGATTGATTAGTTCAATCTTTTTGTGTGGGTCGTTTTGGAAAAGAGAAAAAAAAGAGAAAGAAAAAAAAAAAAGATCAAAGAACCCATGTTACAAAAGGCATTTTTCGTGTCTAGGTCAAACACTCCCTGAAGCTTTGTGTGTCCTTGATTGCGTGATGAACCTCCAGACTGTTCTCTTTTCAAAGGCTGTCCTGGACGCCATGACTGAACCTTCATTTCGGGCAGAGCCTGAGTTCACCCGGAGGAACCGTCTGGCTATCGGGAAGCAGATTGTTCATTGCACGTTCAATACATAACGACGGTTTGAAAGATGACGTTTTCTTGATTAAAATCACTTTAAAGGCTCTGGTTTGAAACTTTGCTCAAGTCGTAAAGGTGACATTTCGTCTTTTTACACTTGGACCTAATACCTTGATATGCCAGAAAATTAAGGACTCATACAACATAGCCGCCAATACGTGTACGTATTCAACGCTCACCGAACTGACAGGCTTGGGTTCCCCCTCGCATAGGTGACACATCAACCGTGAGTGACACCATCAGTAGGTCATCTCGGAACTTCCGCAAATGTAGGACGTGTTGTCCACATTATCACTGGTCAAATGACTCCTGCAAAAACATAGATAACGAGCAGCTGTTTCCTTGGAGCATGTTTAGAATGCTACCCGAAACTCTTCGTATATAAAACATAATGTAGGGCTAAAATGCGCACCATGGTGTAAACAAGCAGCATATATTTATGTCAGACAGCAATGAAAAACATTATGTCTGCACTGGTTCGGTTTACAAACCCATCGTGTTCAGAACAACCGTATCAGTACGAAAGCCTAACTCTGCGTGTTTCAGCTTCTTTGGTTCAATTAGGTATGATATTTTCATGACTTTTTCGCTTAAACGGTTCGGAGATATGTAACCTCACAGTCTTTTACAAGTTGCACATAATTAAAGTAGTTATAATTGTAGTTGAAATATGTAAATTATGTTGTTGACAGAATGGCGACCTATTTTATGACTCGCTACAAAGTGATGACCTAGATAAGTTGTGTCAGTCCCCGTGATTTAAATCACTACCCCCCCCCCTCCCCGACCGTACCAATCCTTTTTATTTGAGCTCCGAAAGCTCAGGTGGTGTTTTATGCTCGCATCAAGAGAGAACTGGTTCCTGCATGTTATGACTCAGTTCGATTAAAGTTCCCGTGGTTTAAATCGGCATTATTGTGGCTGCCACATCGCCACCGCCCGAGGCTCTCCCCTCTCCCCCGGTTCAAACTGCTGCGTCTCTCGCCTCCCCTACTGACTTGGATATCTCAGCATACTTTTGCTCAGCCTCAATTGGGTTGTTCCTGGTTATGTCGGCTCCCTTCCCCTCCCTGATTGAAAGCTACCGCGTCGGCTGTCCTAGCCTGTGTACAATGCTGACCCGAGACTAAGCTTCCTCTTGATGTGGTCGCGCGGGGGGGGGGGGGTGACGTCTCGATGAGACGGGTGCCGGTGGGACTTGGTGAATGTCACTCCCGCGCAAGAAGCCGACCCCACCCTGTGGAGAATTCGTCGTGGGTTCTCTCTCTCCCTGTCTCGTCCCCCTTCTTTCCCCTGTGACTTTACATTTCCCGCCCGGAATCTGTTTCCCGAAATAGACGGTCGCCGTGTGTCATTTACCGTTGGCGTGTGCTGGAAATGAAGTACCATGTTGTGCTTTCCCGAGGGGGGGCGAGCGGGCACAGACCTTCCACCTACAATGGTCTCGTCGTCCCCGTTCAAATGTACAGGCTTCCCACAGGTGACAGGTTGACCTTTATCACGCGGACTAGCTTTCCCTGGTCCTGTGTGCTCGACACTTGCTCTACCCTTTTTTGGTTAACCTTCTCTGTTTGGTTCCTCGAAACTCTGAATTCGATTTTTGTTTCCACTTCGGATCACGGACAAAGGACTCTATACAAGGCATAATGCGCCATTATAAGCATGAATGGAATATGCATACCCTGCGGTTTTCCCTGTGCCGCGTATATTCTATCACTACTAATCTGTAGAGATCTACCGAAATATCAGAAATCTTTACACATTTCTCTCTTATGTATAATTCACCTTTCGGCCAGCGGCGTGAATGTGCATATCTTATTGTCATCCCACGTATCAGAAATTTGTCAGAGACTGTAAATTCCCTTTGAGTGCGAAGTCGTGTCGTCAGAAAACGCAACAGTAAATACGGGATGACACGCCCGCCAACCGTGAAAGTCGCCGCTGCCGCGCTGCGTGCAAAGTACCAACAAGAGAATTAGTTGAACATATGGCATTTTGATCCTGTGTTCATAGTGACTGGTACAGAAGTTATGTGTCTCTTGTCCCGGAGGGAAAAAAAAAGATCAGTAGACAGCTAAATTGCCAGAAAATTCGCTGTTTGAATTCGAACTAGAAAGATCCGGGTTTCAATTGTGCTTAATTCAACCTGCGGGCGATTGGCTACATCCTTGTCAGGCGATACCTTTTTAATGTGAAGCAATTAACAACAGGTGTTCGGTGCATAATTAGGGTTGAAAACAGTGAAACGAAAGCCGGCTGTAGGAAGCAAGAGCTCAATACGGTGTGTCCTGTTTGAAGTTTGAAGCAACTCCTAGGTCTAAGAGTCAGTGTCATCGTTACGGTCACCATGTTTCGATAAAAATGAAGAGGCACGAAGGTTATCCCCTTGACCGCTGTAAACAAGTGTGATATTGACTTGTGCGTCTCGTCTCAAATACAACCAAACAGTAGGGTTCCCCCTGGGTCCAGTTGGTCCATGTAACGCGGTGATGGAAAATGTTCCCCATTCTCACAACAACGTGTCCGTCGTGTGATGATTTTCCAGACCACGGGTTATATACCATGTCCGAAACGCGCTTCCAGAGCTACGGCTATGTCTACTCGTCTCTGTGTATTTCCAATGGCGTGAAGACCTAGACCTAGCTCCACGTCTAGACAACAGATTGGGATGCGGCCTGTGTATGGAGGCCAAGTGCCTTTTAGCATCAGGCTGAAACATTTCACGTGTGAAAGATGCGACTTGTTTACTCCGAGACGTCCCTGAGACAAACCAGCGACGTGACGATGTCGGCCAGCCATTGTCAAAGCCACGGGGACTGGCTAGTGTCACCGCGTCTCGACGCCAACCACAAGCCGGAAATGAGCAGTAAAGCCCCACACCATTTTTTAGAAGCTTCTACTCTGTTTCTCTCTTGCCGGTTCAAACGACGACAAGGGCATTCCACCTGTTCCCCCCTCCCCCGTGCTAACGACATTGTATTAATAATCGGCTGTAATGAAGGAGGCATCCGGCAGAGATACGTATTTGTCTGAGAGAAACACAGCGTGAGTGATGATGAGCAAAATCGTTTGACTAATACCGGACATAAATCAGTGTGCAGATGCAGAGAGCCGTGCTTGTAATGCAGTGAAAGCCTATGGGTGCTTTTGAAGTACTTGGTAATTAATGGCCTGTTTCTCAGCGACACATTTTTTTAAGCATCCTCAATCACAAAATGAATTGAATGACGGGGGCCTGTGCTCTAAACAATGGCATTTTTTCTCCCATCCGAAACTAGGATGGTTGGGGTTTTTGGGGGGAGGGGGTTGGGTATTTGTAAGTGTGAAACAAACCCGAAAAAAATTACACTGATATAAACATGCCGTGACAGTTTTAGGAAAATGCAACAGATCGAAAAGCAAAGGGGCGTCATGAAGTAGTAAAGATATCGTTTCCCTATTTTGTTTATTTTGTTAAAACTAATACAATACGTTCAACGGGGGATCGGGGTTCATCCAACATCGGCTCCTCGCCGACATGGCCTATATGGGGATGTTCTTCAACTTTGTAAGCATGCCTTTTCGAAAACTTGCTTGAGGCTGTTCAACATTGTCCCTCCCCCGGTTGATGTTTGTACACAATCGTGCTGTCGACCTCCCTTTGCATTCCTTCAGAATCCTTCTCCCCCATATGAGACACCAACTTGCCCTCGGGGCAACGCCGAAATGCCAAAGCCGAGGTATTTCTCTCCACTATTTTGTTTTAAAACTCTGGTCCCCCCCAAGAGGGAACCCGGCCAGGGGGAAAGTGAGACCAATTTGGGTTGCCTGTCTGTCGAAAGAGAGAGAGACTTGAACTTGTCAGGGTTTGGGGCCTTGTCTAAGATGGAGGCGATACGTCACAGGTCAACGACACGCATATCGCTGGGCAGCTCTTACCAGGGATTGCTCCGTCGGATTACCAGCCAGGTTTGATCCGCCTGCCTGTAGCGGGGAGACTATCCACGTGCTGTCGCCTGGCTTATGTGATTGGACGAAAGTTCTTGGCAAGGTTATCCCATCTCGGATCACTACAATGACGGAGCAAGTTACTACAACAAACAATGCCTAACTGGTCGAGGTCTTTCGCCCCCCCCCCCAGCCGCGCAACCCGTCATCCATCCGTCGACAGGGTCTGAACAACAGCCAGACTCCACAATTACGAGAAATTAAGCTCTGCGTTATCGCATGAAGAGGACGCGGGGCGGTCGCCCCTTGTCTTCGTCCGCTGTGATTGTTCAGGAAAAACTGAGTGTTGAGGAGTCCAGCCGAACAGAAATACACGTGTGCAGGTGATGCCAGCTTGCCTCCTATTAGGCTCTAGGTACATGAGGGGCTTCACTCATCGGCTTGTTATTCCGACGGTCAATTTAGCTTCATGTCAACTGCGAGAGGAAATGGCAGCAGACCCAAGCCGAGGTCTTCCTCCTTTTGTCTGCCGTGCGGGCCCAGCTGAAATTAACCTCCAATTTAGGCGTTAGATTTCTTTCTTTTTTTTTAACTGCGTGGCAATTATTTCTCTAGGCCGTCTGGTGAGGAAGGGTCCGTGGTACTACGTACAAGAAGCTCAGACATTGACGGGACTTGTTGTTGTTGTTGTTGTCACTTCTGTCGTCCTGACGAATCGCAGTCTTATCGGCGAGGTTCACATTCATCGCGCCGACACCTTTCACCTGTCCGCGTCAGATTGTGCTCGTTAAGCCAGCTGATGGAGCGGTCGATTGTACCGTTTATTGCCCCACTGTCCCCCTCCTATTCAGGGAAGGCAACTCGGGGGCTGTGGCCGAAATGCCCGGCTTTAACTTAAGTCCGACAAATGACGGTGTCAGAGTTGCTCCACATTTTGGGCCACTTTTTTCTGATGACCATGATGACAAGGGTTAATCGCATCTGTCCTTGATGAAGCTTAATAGTCATTCATCTTTCAGAAATGTTTCTCAGAGGTCTCAGGAGGTCAAACGAGCGATTAGCGAGAAATTGTTGGATTCTGGAGGTGATAAATTCGTCGGCCGAATTACGGAGGAATATCGTTCATGGCCGAAACGAAACGGATCCATGGAAAGTCCTCAATATAACATTTTGTTGTGGCCATACTCGTATCTCCTAAATTTCTATGCAATTTACAACGGACGCCTGGCTCTTATTTAGTGAGTCCATTTGTCAACAAGTGAGTGAATTCATATTTCGGGGACATTTTGGGTCAACTTTTTCCTTTCCCGTGTTTCGCTGATATGTAGCTGCCCCCCCCTTTCCATCCAACATTTTTGGATCTCCTATTTTTAGGACAGGTGCAACACAAACAAACACAGCCCGAATTCTAGCCACAGTGCCCCTACAATACCGTCCGCTGTCTCCGGTTAAAACGTTGGCACCCGTAATTCGGCCAGGAATGCCGGGTGAAAGCCCGGCACCGCCCCAGGGCTCGCGGGCGAAGCTAGCGGGAGGCCCGCCAACCAGCGACCTTGGGTAACCCCCCTACAAAAATAGCTTTTATTTGCTGATAGAAAAATTGGAAGGGGGGGGGGAATATGGAAAATATCTCAAACCACTGACAGCACATGTTATAGTAGTTACCAACAGGGTGCGTACAGCGATGGCAATGTGTGATTCAAATCAGTTTGTCACGCGGTAAATGCTGAAAGTTTCCAATTTTCTCCAATTTTCATGTTAAGTTTTCGTGTAATCACGGGCAGAAATCTTTACACTGCAGTGAAAGATTTTTGAATTAAGAGAATTCGCCTGGAACAGGGTTTCCCATCAGCCTTCGTATAGACACACTCATAAAGGGTTTTTTGAGGGATACCCCCATTTTGAAGAGGTACATACACGTATTAAAAAAATCTCGCCAAGTTAACACCTGATTTTTGTTGGCTGAGTATAGATCGTGCTAGACGTAGATGTCGAAATAGTAAACAGGGATGGTGTTTATTTTGAAGTCTGGACGCTTTGTCAGTGCTTCGCCATATCTTAAAGAGCAGTGTTTATGATCGAAATTGCTCAGTGTTGAACGCAGCGAAGACGAGCCCAGTGGAAAAAAGAGAAGAGGGGAGAGAGAGTACATGACATTTTATTCCTGGAGCGTTTCGCGTCGTCCCCCCTCACATCACGGGATATGATTGAAACGACTCATCAAGGGCTGCCCTGTGATCGTGTCTCCTTCCCGTGACACGTTGCGTGTAGATATTGAACAAGGCTAGAATGATTAGGCGGTAGATGACTGCGAAAATTGAATTTCAGATTGCAATCCGCCGGGCTATTCTGTTTCATCTACGATAAGAGCCGTCCTGAAAGGTTGTCATTAGAGATCACTTCATGAAGAGACATCGTGAGCTTGAACAAATCCACGTAAATGTTATGATCATTGCAAAGGGACGTCTCTATTCATTAAAGGGGCATGCGTCACGTTGAACATTTTAGGCCTGCATACTAAATCATGTTACACGACTTACGACTATAGATTCATCACCTACCTTTGGTCAAAGAGGACAAGGAAAATCTCTTCATTACACATGTACCAAGTAAAGGATTCTGGGGATTTTTTTATTTAGTTGGACAAGAAAAACCTTCAAACAAAACTCCTTTTAAAAAAAAAAAAATAAAAAGTCTTGGGACCCTTATTCAAGGCCGATCCCTGATCTTACAGCTTAGGTTTTAATTTCTTTTGATAGCCCAGGGGAGGGCGCCCCCACCGAGCGGCCCAGCGTCACCTTTGGCCCGTGTCGGTCACGGCCGACATCTTATCCGGCCAGCTTAGCTGGCTGTCGACCCAGACTGCAGTTTGACTTTCACAGAAAAAAACCAACAGGTTTCTGATTTACTGATGCTGGTGTGATGTCTTTTGGAAATTTGGGATCGATGTGATTATCATTAGATGATAAAAAAATAAGAGCTTCATTGGAACCCGATCAACTTGATGCGTTACTCGGAAAACCAATACGTCAAGAATAAAAAGGTGAAGTATACCAACAAACACTGTTCACTGAACATTTTTTTCCCTAGCCCTAACCCCCTCGATACTCGAGCTTGCCGGGCCACATACCCCGCAGCGCCCATCACAATGCGGTAACGCAGACCCCGTAATCCCTCGCCCAAGAAAGCTGACAATGTCTGTCATCTTCCAGCTTTGAGAACTGGAGGAATTTCGCGGTAAATTTAGCCAGAAAACAGTTGTGAAGACAAGAAGGACCAAAGATAAACTCTGGGTCAGGCTATTAAATGAAAGAAAAGAATAGACGCAGCATTAGGAAGTTCAAAGTTAAGTTTTAAGTTCAAAGTTAAGTTTAAAGTTCAAAGTTAAGTTTTAAGTTCAAAGTTAAGTTTTTTACTTGAAAGTTCTTTTTGCCGATTTACCTAAATATCAAGTATCTTTGTTTGTATTACTTTTTAAAAATTTTTTTTACACTGAACAGCGTTTAGTTGTACTTTGGCCCATGCCATTCTCAGCAGTATAAAGCGAGTGCTCCTCGCCAAGTCTGCCTTGACAAGGTCAACCGAGGTCATGCGATTTTCTCAGTCAGAACACCTGGAAGTATTTACAGCACGGCGATATACCGTGGACGTTATGACCCCCTCCCCCACCTTCTCTGACAAGGAATACCGACATGTACGTTGAACTCGAGCTCTCTTCCACAAGTCTGGGCAGTTCAGTCGAGTGTTGGGGGGGGGGAGTCTTTCACTCGCTGCGCATCTGCATGCCAGAATGAAGCCGATCAGGGCTCACTCAGCGGCTGAATTCGTTCTGCCATACTTCGTTAGGAGCCGGCGAGGCGTACCACCCTCGTCCCCCGCTCACAGGCGAGGCTCGCGTTACAAACTGGGGGAGGGGAGGAACAGACCCCGTTTGGAGTGTTTTCTGAAGAGTAGCATGTCACCCTTGCCTGGCTCCAAGTGCTTGACTCTTGGGCATTGGTGCCTCGAGGAAATGTCTCGCTCCCCCAGGGCATCTCAAAGAAATACATCTCAGAAGTCTACTCAACTTGTTCTTGGACCTCATTTTTTTTTGGGGGGGGGAGGGTATCGCCGATTTCTGTTTGCACTTTTCCAGTCTACTGGAGCACTGCCTCATGGACTTTATCTTTCAAAATGGCAGAGACGTTGCAGTGCAGGCGATACGGTGTAAAGTAAAGGTTGCGTGGGATTTCTGGTGAGACAATAATGCAATCAACGCCAATTGCGAGAGGTTTGAAACTCTTAACCTAATTTTGCTCTGCCAGAATTGAGTTTGCATTACCACATTTCCTGCTGTCTTGCTTTAGTTCGGCGGGCCAATTGGTTCTGTCAGGCAAGTCATTTCAAGTGTGACTTCTCCTCGGTCATTGACCCTGTCTTCTACTTCGGGAAGGCGGGATGCATTCGCATACGATGACTGATGATTTCAAAACAGACGGGTAAAAAAAAAAAAAAAAAAAAAAAAACAGTTCAGCTAAATCTACCGAGAGGTGTGACGTTGTAATCACAACATCAACCAAATAGGGCCTGCTGGTATTGGATAACTTGTAGACGGGGGCGGTTCAGGGACCTCTTTGAAGGGATACTATTCCCTCTAGAAAACCGAATCCTGGGCAGAATTCGGGAGGTTTACGGTTACGGATTTTTCTGGCGTGGCCGGTCGATCGATCGTTGAACCCCGCCTTGGTCTTGAAACTGAGGAGGGTAATCGCGGCAGAAACAGCGTGGACACGGGGGTGATGTTACCCGGTCACTTTAGTGGCTCGGGCGGCACGGCAGATTCAATTAGTTAACTAGGACACCGTTCACGCAGACAGCGGAATTTCACCTCTGCATAGCCGTCTCAAAACAAGACATGTTATGTCCTCAAAAGTTTGTTTCTCTGAAATGCATTTTGCTGGACAGAATTGGTATTGAATTCATTTGCTCCATAACCGTTACAGCGGCTGTAAAGCAGAATTCTTGCACAATATTGGCCAGGGGAGTCACGTGACTGATGAGATCATCGTATGCCGAGGTCCTTGACCGCTCGTATGACCCTGCTAAGCCCCGGCCTCGTCGGCGCCAACCACAGCTGTGTTCACCTGTTGGTCCGTGAGCCAGACTGGAATACACCTGTCCTCCGGTATTGTTTCAGACGTGCCTCCATTTAGAGAGGTCCTCTTTATCATTTTTTTTTTAACTTGGCAGTTTTCCCTCTAGGGTGGATATGGGTAATTGCATCTACGTATTGCGGCTTCCCGTGCGCCTTGACTCGCCTACACATGCCTGCATCGGTGAACAAAATACCCGAGGTGTGTAAGTAAAATGCCCAGCGTGCTGTTTACATTGGTGTCCGATCCCAAACAATTTAAGTCTAAGATTCCCCCACCACGCTCTCTATTTTCCTTGTACAAATTCCATTTGGGACAACTTCAGGAGTGTGAGTCAGTGTGAAGATTCTACCGAGAGAAATACCGCGAATTCCAAAAGTCGATCTTGCGTTTTTTTCTCTGCCTCAAATGTGGTGTCGATGTTGGAGTGATCAGATCAGGGCACCGATTGAATCTTACGAGTATGGTGCAAACGAGAACGACAGGACCAGAACGGTGGAATTCCAGCTCACGATCGGAATAGTAAATTGAGCTGTGGATCCCGGCCGCGTGCATTTTACACACTGTATCGGTTGTTCCGCGCGCTCCTCGGCCAATTACCGAGCAGTGGGGGAGCCGGCCCTGCCCGAGATTCGATCACAGCTGCCCGGTCAAAAGAGGGCGAGGCACGCTGCCAGTCCGTTTCGATTGACGGTCGGTGATATCGAAGGGTATGGGTTCGGTCTGTAAGCTGGCTTCCCCCTCATCACGGCCCGGACGAGGCTCGAAGAGACCCCATGCGGGCCAAGAATTCGGGGCTCGGGCGGGGACCTGCGGAGCAGTGGCCAGGTTTTTTTTTTTTTGGTCACTCTGTTCAGATTGACCTGTTAAGCGATAGCTCCACATCTGTGTAAATACCGTGTCCCACAGCGAGGTTGATAACTCAGAAAGGTACACAGCACAGCACTTATTACACCTAGACTGGGCCGGTGGCCGCTAAAACACTGCCAAAGTTTTCCTTGTAGCCACTGTTGTCAAAATTCCTTTCTTTGTTTTTTTAAACAATATATATCCCATATTTTACTTCACAAATGTTCGTTCAGTTGCTCTTTGCTCTTACATGCTCTCCTTACCGAGAGACACATTGCTGGCGAATGACCAACGAATCAATGCACCGTTTCGGCTTGATTTTCTGTCGTCACCCCGTTTCGGTCTTGAGAATAGATTGGCCATGTGAGGGCGCTATTCAAAGATCCCTTTGTGTCGCTTTGACAGACCCGTCCACTTCGGTTCCACTTTTCTTTTGTGACTGTTTGGAGTTAAAAGTCCGGCCTACTCGGCAACATGCGATTTCAACGGGGAACGTTTTCTTGTCCGAATGTGTTACAAGCAAGCTTTTTTGAAGCTAAGATTTCAATCAGCAAGACTTGTCGCAATGAAATCCAAGTTTGATCTCTTCTGTGAATTTAAACAGACTCTCCTCCGTCATGCGAAGTTTCACCTAAATTAGCGTTGACGGGTACCGCATGGGCTCCACATCAACCCCCTGCCAATTGGCCAGCGCTTGTTACAGTCGTAATTACCCATTTCATGTGCCGTTCGCATCACCCTACTCTCATCAAACCTGAACCCCCCCTCGGTAATCCTACATCACTCGAGTCATGTTGAATTACGAGGGGAGATGGATCAAGTCTGGTTCCGGACTTGCTGACGAGGGTCGGCCAGTCTCCGGGGACTGCCGTCTTTCATTTCATAACTGGACGCTTTGTATTAAACAGCAGTGAAGTGTTCTCGGGACGAGGTTGAATGCTCGGTTGGAGGCGTGAACTGTTCCCTTTCGCCAAGTTAATTTGATTTTGCTCAATGTATTCTTTTTCTCCTGTGACTTAGAAGTTAATAAAGAGAGACAGATGTCAAGAAGCCCTTTTGCGAGTTAAATTTGATTAAAATCTGTTGCCTGAATTCTTTAAATTCACGTGAGCATAACAAATGTAGTTCTCCATACTAAGACACTGTGGCTATACCTCCGTTATTCGGGGCAAACGTTTGCTAAGTTACACAAGAGACGCCTGGCAATAATACACTGTTTTCAATGGATTCAAAGGGCACTAAGGAACTAAGGTCCATTCCAGAGATGGTGGTCCCCCAGCTTTCCCTGAACCGAGATATATATGTATAGCCCTCTGAACCCCAAGGTATAGCAACAGTGTCTTAGTCTGGGGAATTTAAATTATGTTTATGTGCAACCGTATAACTCAGTGTAGCAGGTTTTCTTCAATTTAACAAGAAAGTTCATTTTGGCAGTCATTTTTTAATGTGAAATCATTTCCTTTTAGTGAACCAACTCCCAAATCTCTCAACAATTCCGAATAATTGTGTCTGGAGAAATAGTTGCTCTTGACTCGAAATGTTGGCACTCTGATTTTTTTTAGTACTTTTCCGCCGCCAGTTACGCTGCTTCGACAGCTCGATGGATTAAAGTAACGATGGATAGAACACCTATTGGGTGCAGGTGACGGAGCAAATTTAACATGACATCGCTTGCCTTACTTTGTCTTGTTTATGTTATAGTCTTTGCCAATTTATGCGAATTTTGGATATTGTTAGTTTCTACCCAGGCTCTGGATGCACTTATCTCTTCTTGGCAATTCCCTGAGCCCTGACATCTTCTTAAGACCTGGAGATAATTATTTCGCGGTCTTAGATCATAGGGACTAGTGGTAAGATCGCGGACTCAACGCCCGCTGTCAGTCGAGACCCCGCCTCTATTCCTCTGTAATCACGGGGCAGTAGTGGTTATTCCCCCCTTCTAATCTCAACCCTCCTGGTTTCCTTCCAACCCGCTTCTTTTCCATCTGCGGAGTCCCCCTTCTCGTAGCCTGATCAGAAATAAATCACCAGGCTTGTAATTAAACGGAATTAGCAATTAAATCCCGCACTGGGTATCTGTATATCCGCGCAGGCGTATATCTTAATCTTAAGCATGAACCAGGCAGCGAACATGCGTGCCCTCTGGCTCAGCGTATCATAAGAACAAGAGAAAAAAAAAAGGCCACCCCAAGGTGGGAATAACAGGAAAACCAAAGAGAGGCGAGAAAAAGCAAGGAGAGAATGATTGATAAGTTTACTGATATCCTCTTAATCGTCAGGCTTCACCCTCCTAGGTGTACTCTAGACCGTTGGCCGAGGGGCGAAGCGAGCCGGGCGATACATCACCGGCTGTCAATCCGATCGGGATGCTTCCGGCACCTACCGTCTGTCCGCGGTGCCAACCACCTGCTTGGTGTTACTGATGAATCTCTCTCTCTCTCTTTCCCTCTGTGCAAAGCCAGCACTCCGTTCCCTTGCACTCCCAGTAGACCCCCCCCCCTAAATAAAACCCCAACTCATCATCGGGCCACGGCATCGTCGGCATCATCATGATCGAATTTTCCGAGGATGATGAGTGGATAACCCAAAACACCTGCCTGACTCGTCTCTCCTTAGGCCCCCATCCTTCATCCCGGCTCGGCTCCGTGTTTGTCTTGTCTTACAACTCCTCTGTCTCCTTGTTTCGAAGCATCACCTCCCCCATCAACTGAGAAATCTGCTCTTGCCCCGCCCACCCCTGCTCCAGACCTTACTTGAAGTTCCCCTCTGTTTTGTTATTCAAAGTACGCGTACCTCTGACCCGTGCACTATCAACGAATCTACTCATTGCATTTCCATGATCTCTTTGAATTTTAAATGCTAAACAACATGTTTTTTCTCCCCAGGGCAAAGTCTAAGAACGGAGGAAGATATCTGAGGGAAAGACTAGAAAAAATTGGCTTGAATCTCCCCGCTGGAAGGAGAAAAGCCGCTAATGTTACTTTGTTTACGTCATTAGTTGAAGGTAAGCCGATTACGTTTTCCATAAATGAACTCATCTGTATCCCAGAACTTGTTATATTCACCTCTATAACTTCAAATACGCATTAAATGTTGAAGCACATTTTCTTTTTTTGGTGGTTGGGGGCATTGGAGTGTTTTGAGTAAAGTTCAAACAATGGAAATTCTGAAACCCTATACTGGATATTGCCAATTCTAAAAAAAGGAATGCGATTTCAAATCGAAGCTGTTCTACACGTGGTTTAGTTCAACGTGTAATTAACTTGAAGTGAAGGGGCGGCAGACATCAGGCAGCGAGCCGCCACGCGCCGGTATGATTGCGGGTAGATTAACCATTGATTTCGGCTGAGTCCGACATCAAGGGGGCACTCGGCCGTGACTTCCACTCCTCGCCATTTTGCAAGATACACAGCTAATTTTCAAGTCAACCGACGAACGAGTGACCTTGACTGCGCATTCTGAGTGCCTCTGTCGTTTGTATTATATGGTGGGGGTCGCGCGTGTGCGTGTGTGACAGAGTCACGGCGGGAAACGCTCCTGGTGACGTATTTAATGGACCGACCATGGACCGGCCTGCTGCACTCTCGCCTCCTATGTTCGATTGTCTGCTAGCCTTGACTTGTGGCGTGTGTGATCGGTTAACGCGGCGAGCCGGCACGGGCCGGAGTTGTGTCCACGTCCAAACTCATCGATACTGGCTTCCTGCAATCTCGCCCGAGACATCGTTCGACGGGCGTCGCCTCGCCTACCATTTACCGGCGTCCGGCGTGCGATGCTACGGGCTCATTTGAGTCCGGAAACGCACGGTTCTCTGGTCACGGCACGACTATCCTAAATGCACCTGAAGATAAAAGTGCAAGAAGGCGTACGGGGAGGCAGCGTGCACTGACAGTACAATTCGCCGTTATTAGATCCACCATGAATGGAAAAGTATGGCTTGTCTCGGATATCTCTGGACCGACAAAAAGTGACACATTGTAAACAATAACTTCCAGTGGGCAAATACAAACGCCCATACCATTGTGGAGCATGAAATCTACGTGAAGAGCGTTGTTATTTCATCTCTACCCTACTTCAAGTGAACAAAAAGTTCATTAAACTCGTACAAGATAAACTCCACTGCTCTCTCACATAATAATGTCCATTTTCCATGTATAATGTTGAACTTGTAAAACAAGACCAAAATCGCCACATATTTGGACGGGTGTTGGCTCATTTGTAAATCTGGAACATAAAAACATGTTGTCAGTTTCTCATCCTGACTTCATGAAAGCTCAAACCTTCGTTTCGTCTCAATTAATAGCCCTTTGCAAGGTATAGTTAGGCTTGCTGTCAGAATAACGTGTCATGACTTATACAGAATACAATTTCCTCAAAACCGTGTGTAGAGCAACTGCAGGAGCCTTTAACATGATAACCTAATTTAATTATCTTTGGAACAGTAGTTCTCCTTTGCTGTTTGGAATCTTGCATCTGTAATTCGTTAGCCCCTCCAGCTAAGAAAGTCTTCAATTAGGAATGCTTCACCAATCATCCCCTACTCCATCCATTCTAGGGCCTTTCACATTTACCCCCATAATTCTGGGGGCTATACGCGTTCCGACATCCCATC